>NW_024424452.1:56646603-56715946 GCF_017311325.1 Ursus maritimus
CAATTTCATATACCAAATTCCTAGGAAATTCAACTGAATAACTCAAATAATCTACAACATTTTGTCTCAAATTTTATTTTCAAACATCATGAGAGGCATGTGCTGATCTTCCCCATGTGTTTTTTCTATTTTTGATTATTTTTGGACAAATCTAAGTCTGTGGTCTGTTGCTCTAAATCAACATGCATAATAGACACTTAAATGTGGCTGATCCTAGAATCTTACTCTCTAAGTCTATTGTTTTCTTAACATTAAACAAGTTATATGTTCAAATAACCCAGCTACTAATTAATGTGAATTGGGGAACGTCCATTGGAATAAATTTTGAAATAAAATCCCTAATTTGAAAGTTGAAGATAGTGAGACACAAAGATATTCGATGTCTTGTCTAAGATCACATGCCAAATCCAAACCTCATTAGATTTTATTAAAAACTTTGTATAAAATTCATATTATAATTTTAATTTGCTCAAATGCCATCTTAATTTAAAATACTCTGGTTAGATTTTAGTTCTCATAAAAGTATCATTTTTTAAAATGTACTTTATTTAGGAATGTTGTTAGAGTGATTATCATGAGTAATAATGTCTGGAGTGATTACAAAATGTAACTCTGTCAAAGGAGTTCCTATAATTTTTATATGAACATTGATAAGTAAAATGCCTTTCAATTATTGTACAGTGTTTCCTAACAGATTCCAAGTTACATTCATGTCATATCCCAGAAGATAGAAATTAGAATTAATATGGGAGGGTGTATGTGAAACAATTTAATGTTTTCTTCCAAGATTAAAATAACTTATTCTTTTCTTTTATGTTCATTATCTGAATCAAATGCAATGGAGAACATTTAGCCAAGATGTCCTTTTGTGAGTTTAATTCTCATTATCCTGAAGGCATGTCTTAATAATAACAAAATAGTCTTTCTGTCTTATTTTTGGTAACATTATTCAATTGTCTAATTAGTTTTTTGATATTACAGAGAAATACTAGAAAATTTATGTAAGACAAACATTTGTTGCTATTGTTTAGAAGCAAATAATCTCTATTGTATCATTTTCAACCCCACGAAAATGTAAAATGTCTGCAATTTTGACACTTTTGAATTATTTTTAAGGTTAAAATCATATTAAGTAGTGCTGATACAAATAAAAACATTTATATTCATATTTACCCATAAATATATACTTATATTTACATATACCTCTGTGTACAGCTTACTTCAAGGAGGTATTTTCTTATTTTTTGTCAAGTTAGCTGATTACTATTTCTTAGGTTTATTTCTTGATACATTGTTTTGATGTTTTTAACTTCTTATTTTGAAAGCGTATAGAAATTTGAGTATTGTTTAACCTCATATATTCCTTTGTTTACAGGTGGCTTAATGTTTGTAAGGATGAAAGACATCATGGCCAAAGATATTTTTTTCATTTAATTTTTCTCTGCTTTTTCAGTTTTTATTATTTTTTCTTCCAAATTTTTATTTACTTTCCAGTTAGTTAGCATACAATGTAATACTAATTTCATGTGTAGAATTTAGTGATTCATCACTTATATGCAACACCCAGTGCTCCCCACAAGTACCCTCCTTAATCACCTTTTTAACCCTGCCCCCCACCAACCTCCCCTATAGTAACCCTCAGTTTGTTCTCTATAGTTAAGAGTCTGTTTCTTGGTTTGCCTCTCTCCCTCTCTTTTTTCCCCCTTTGCTCATTTTTGTCGTTTCTTAAATTCTACATATGAGTGAAATTATACAGTATTTGTCTTTCTCTGACTGATATATTTTGCTTAGCATAGTACTCTCTAGCTCCATCCATGTCATTGCAAATGGCAAGATTTCATTTATTTTTATGGCTGAGCAATATTCCATTGTACATATATACCACATCTTTATCCATGCATCAATAGATGGACAGTTGGGCTGTTTCCATAATTTGGCTATTGTAGATAATGCTGCTATAAACATCGGAGTGTGTGTATTCATTTGAATTAGTATTGTATTCTTTGGGTAAATACTTAGTACTGCAATTGCTGGGTCATAGGGTAGTTCTATTTTTAACTTTCTGAGGAAATTCCACCCTGTTTTCTAGATTGGCTATACCAGTTTGCATTCCCATCAACAGTGCAAGAGGGTTCCCCTTTTACCACATCCTCACCAATACCTGTTGTTTCTTGTGTTGTTGACTTTGGCCATTCTGACAAGTGTAGTTTTGATTTGTGTTTCCCTGTTGAGTGATGTTGAGCATCTTTTCATGTGTCTGTTGGTCATCTGGATGTCTTAGTCTTCTGGTTCTCTGGGTTGAGAAAGCTTCTTGAACACTGAGTGACTCTAGAAAAAAATTATATAGGTGCTCATTTCTTTACCAGAAGCATAGTGGGTAAAGATCCAAATGTTTACTCTCAGCCTGTCTAATCTGCAGATGCCATACTTTTCTAAGTTGGACTATTATTTGATCCTTTGTCAAAACCTGATGGAAAAATTAAGATACCCTATAAAAGAACTCAGTAAAATGTTATTCTCTCCAAATATTATACCACGAAGTATCTGCTTTGGTCTGCTGCCAAAAAGTGGAAATCTTTCATAGTCCAAAATGCCCAGAATAGGCACAGCTCCTTTGGAAAAGGGGGTGGACCATAGGGCATCTCTTCTAGAAAGGGGGTGATATTTTGACTCATTTTATTCTTTTTTTCTGGAACAGAATTTTTGAATCCATGGTGACATTCAGTTATAATTTTCTTTAAAAAAACCTTTCTGTACAATTCACTTTTAGAAATCTTAATCAAAAAATTTAAGCTGAATTTTCTGAACAAAAATGCACCCTTCAGGGAATATGTAAATGGTACATGTTCTCTGCCATGTTAATGCACACCCATGCTTTTTTGGAAAGCATATGGAGAAGTTAATATAAATATGTATCTTTTATAGATATCCAAGAATCTCTGCTTTGTGCCCTAGCCTATTAACTCTTTGATATACCCATTTCTTCAGAAACCTTCAACCAGGTACACACCACGTGAACCATTTTTACTGGATTCTGTGTTTGTTTATTTTATTCTTTTGCATTTTATCATTGCTTTCTACAATGCTAGGAGAATGTGTGTGTGTGTGTGTGTGCGTGTGTGTGTGTGTGTGTGTGTGTGTACATATGTTTTGTATCTTTCTTAGCACTCATAAACTTATTTAGAGACTAGAATTCTAACTGCAAAAGAGAAAAATAGTTAAATGGTATTTTAATTTGAAATAGTTCCTCTGGCCACTACATTTGTCTTCATGACAACCTCGAGAGGCAGATAAATATGAATATACTTATTTTACAATTGCAAAGGTGAGAAATACAGATGTTTAGTAGTTTGCACTCAGTCACACAGGTAATGAATTGCGTGCAGCACCCATGTAGAGGAAGGCTCAATTCTCAGCCATTAGGCATTGTAGGGCAGGCTTTCTTTCCTGCTCTTTTGGGGCTGTGATGAAGAGTATATACTCAGTACTGACACTGGCCATGCACTACCTCAAATCCCTTAAATTTCTCTTCCACTTTTCCTCTCAAGAAGCAAATGCCAGAAAAAATTACATAAGATAAATTTGGGATATGGGCGTGAAGGTCTGGGTCACAGTCTGTCTGACCTGGCTCACAAAAGGATAGGCCGGTGATGGGTAGTAAGGAGGGCACGTATTGCATGGTGCACTGGGTGTTATACGCAACTAATGAATCATCGAGCTTTACATCAAAAACCAGGGATGTACTGTATGGTGACTAACACAAGATAATAAAAAAACATTAAAAAAAACAAAAAACAAATATGTGTTAGCAATTAAAACAGGGGCGCCTGGGTGGCTCTCGTTAAGCATCTGCCTTCCAGCTCAGGGCGTGATCCCAGCGTCCTAGGATCGAGCCCCACATCAGTTTCCTCCGCTGGGAGCCTGCTTCTTCCTCTCCCACTCCCCCTGCTTGTGTTCCCTCTCTTGCTGGCTGTCTCTATCTCTGTCAAATAAATAAATAAAATCTTCAAAAAAAAAATTAAAACAAAGCACACAGTTTTCCTTTTTTTTTTTTTTTGTAGTGAGAAGTTTTAAAATCTATTCTCTCAGCAACTTTCAAATATACAATATGGTGATGGATGTGCTAACTACATGTATTGTAGTAATGACTTTGCCATATAGGCACATATTAAATTACATTGTATACCTTAAAGTCACACAATGTTATGTCAATTATATCTTAATAAAACTGGAAAAAAAATTAAAAAATATCAGCAAATGCTAATTACATTTATTTATAATATTCACGTAGTTCATCTTAGCAAACTTTCAGTAACCCATGTTTTTAATGTAAACCCCAATTTTTTAATTAAATTGGGAAAGAATGGAACGTACAAAATTCCTGGAAGAAGGCAGTGACTTAAAATCACCAAATGATTGAAGTATAAAAATGATGTAATTGCCATAGTAATTCATTTTATTTTATTTTGAATAGATAACTTTAGTAACTGTCAGATAGAAATTATTTAATATGATGGAAAAAAGACATCCAGATAATCGTTCTTTGGATGAAAACAGTAATCTTGTAGAAAAATTCTTCTTTTTGATATTTAAGTGCTATGTAGTCATGTAATGGTACAGTAACATAAAGATTTAAGAACCAAAGATGTATCTCTTAGGAACCTTTATAAAGCTCATTTGCAAAATTGTGTGAAGTAAACTGAACAAGAAGATGAAACTAAGAAAAGATTTGCCCCATTTAATCCTCACTTATAGACTCTTGAAGCATCGGCTATTTATGGACTAGTTTATTATAATGGCACTATATCAAAATTTCTTTAATACATACCTATTATCTTTACTTGATAGCCCAAGCACAAAAATTCACATTGGTTTAAAATCACATGTTAGCTTGTATATCTTAACTGAAGATGTGTTCATTACACATCATGGTGTTCTTAAATTTTATGTCTATATAGATCAGGAAACCATGGTTCTCCGTATTAAGTCATCTCTCTATATAAAATTTGAGTTAATTTTTTTAAATTTAATTTATTTATTTATCAGAGAGAGAGAGAAAGAGCACACAAGCAGAGGGAACGGCAGGCAGAGGGAGAATCAGGTTCTTTGCTCAGCAAGGAGCCCAATACAGGACTTGATCCCAGGACCCTGGGATCATGACCTGAGGTGAAGGTGGATGCTTAACTGACTGAGCCACCCATGTCCCAAATTTGAGTTAGTTTTTTAGTTGAAAATAGTTGGCAATTAATTGGAGTAGTAAGAATATGCAAAATATGCCTGTGGAAGGTTGTTTATTAATATTGACCTTAAAGAACTATACCAGTTAATTTGCATATTTTGGTCTGATGTCTTTTTAAAGCTGTTAATAGGACTTTTTTCTTTGCTACCTACTTTATTTCCTTTCTTACTAATATGTCAACAGATACTGGGTGGTTATTATAATAATAATATCTGAAATTTTTCAAGTGCTTTTTTATGTGTTAGCATTTCAGATTCTCACGTAAAATGTGAGATTTAATAAACAGATATCTATAAGTAGGAAAACAGAAACAAAACAAAAACACAAAATGCTAGCAAATACTTGGCTTCTTATTATCAAGTAGTTTTTTTTTTAATTTAAAATATTAGTAACAAGAACAAAAACAGTAATATCTACCAATTATGGAGCTCCCACTGTGTGCAAAGCTTTTTAAAGACATTATCTTATCATCTCAGACATGAAGTTACTATTGCTATGTTATTATTTGGCTTAAAGAGGCCAAGTTCCTTATCAAAGATCATATAGCTAATAAATAATGAGTCAGGCAAGTATCCCTATCATGTAACAGCCCAAACTACATTTGTTCCATGATAGCATGCTAAATCTCATTTTATTATTTTTTAATTTCATTAATAAACTGGAATCTTTTTACAAATCAGGAAACAGAATTTTATAAAGGTTAAATATCAGCTTATATCTGTTCAATTTAGAATTTCAACTGAACTGTCCTTAGTAACAAAATATAGTCTTTCCATAGAAATGATACAGTGCCAGCACTCTAAGAAAATAAGTGGAGGACCATGCCTATCAGACATTTATCACTAGGCAACGGGTAGCCATCAGCAGACCAAAAATACATGAGGCAAAATGGAAGAAAAATGATCCTAATATATAATATGTTTTGAAAAGGTATTAGTTTAATCCAATCTCCCAGTTTTGAAAATCACTAATAGTGCTGCAGAATCTGTGGAATTGTGATCATACTTCTAAGTCAAATGAGTTTCTCTAAACACCATATTCTGAGGACTCTGAATTCTGCAAGTCCAGCTACTTCTTCCAGCTTTTGCTCTCTTCCTCTCTCGCAGCTTTCTGAAATCTAGCTCTTCACATGGATTGTGCTTTTTCACACAGACCAAGCCATTTTCCAGGCTTGTTTGAATTTTTGCACTTGATCAAAGAACTTGTCTTTCAGAGCCTAAATACCCAATCTTTTCGTATTTGATATTGTTTTCAATAATTCATTTGAGGACATTAAGTATCTGTAGATCATTTAAAGGTATGAGTAGGACAGGTTTTTTAAAAGATCATGAAAATCTAAGAGAAATGTATGAGGTCAGTATTTAAGTTCCAAAGGAAAAGAAGAAACAAATGCAAAACTCAAGGAAAGAAATCCCATGATTCACAGGTAGACCTAGTAGATGTTTATATTAAAATATAATTTGGTTGTTTGCAATAATCTTAACCTTGCCTTCAGGCAGTATGCTTAAATGGACATGGGTGTGAAACTGCCTTGTGTATTAGAAATTGCAAGAAGTTGTGTTTACCTGGGCAAAAAGTTTCAAGAGAAAGCATAGGATAATAACACACAAGAAAAAGTTAGTCTGTTATTGTTATACAGCCTTGTAAAACATATATGCATGCAAACACACGCCTGCACACAGAGAAGCGTGGTTGCTCTCTTCAAACATTCAAGGGATAAACATGGGGGGCACCTGGGTGCTCAGTTGTTAAGAGTCTGCCTTCCGCTCAGGGCGTGATTCCGGCGTTATGGGATCAAGCCCCACATCAGGCTCCTCCACTGGCAGCCTGCTTCTTCCTCTCCCACTCCCCCTGCTTGTGTTCCCTCTCTCACTGGCTGTCTCTCTCTGTCAAATAAATAAATAAAATCTAAAAAAAAAAAAGGGATAAACATGGAAAAGTAGTGTTTCTCAGTAAGTCATTAAAGGATGTCACACTGGCCAATGAATTTAAATCGGAAAATCACAGAGACCCTATAAAAGAACTTTTAGTAAGTATAGTTGCTAAAAAAACAAAAGAAAAAAAAAACCCTAAAATATTCACCACAACTAGTGTTGAAGTTAAAATATGTCATGTGAATCAAGGAGAGAAGGTAGAATGAACTCTCTAGAAATATTGAGAGATATTGTGGAGTATTTCTCTAGATAATATCTCAGTCTCCTATTTATCTTCATATTAAGACAGAAAGCAACATGAGAACACCTGGAATCGATTATACATGTAAAGATCAATCTAATATTCTAAATTTTTAAAAGATTTCTAACATTTTGTTTTACTATATTCCAGTGGATAAGATTTCTTTGAAGTGTAAGAATTTGCAGTTTAGTTGTCCAGCTATAATACCTCACTTATTAGAGGAAAAATAATCTTTTGAAATGTTTTCATGCTTAGTCTCTAAAAACTGTCAGGATAAAGAAATTATTATGGAGGCAAAGTATTAAAAAAGCAATTAGAAAGTGACATATTATAAATAAAAATGCAAGCTTTTATGAAAGTGTCAAATTTAATATTCATATAATATGCCAGTTTAGAAAAATGTTGCCAGAATGTGATATCTAACTCGTTTCTTCTTGATGAAGCTAAATCTTGTGAATTACTTGAGATGGTATGTGTATAGATATTTTTATTTCTATTTGTACATATGTTTCTTGACCCTTAATTCCTGTCACCAAATTAAAGGCCATAATGCTTATTCCATAACATGTCCAAACTGTGGACATTCATTCATCTCACATTCCAATCCTAAACATTGCATATTTCCAGACAATAGAGCTGTTCAATCAGGTCTTTAATACATCTCACGTAAACTTGTTAAGAATATAGTTTAGGGGGCGCCTGGGTGGCTCAGTCCTTAAGCATCTGCCTTCAGCTCAGGGTGTGATCCCAGTGTTCTGAGATCGAGCCCCACATGGGGCTCCTCCACTGGGAGCCTGCTTTTTCCTCTCCCACTCCCCCTGCTTGTGTTCCCTCTCTCACTGGCTGTTTCTCTCTGTCAAATAAATAAATAAAATCTAAATAAATAAATAAATAAATAAATAAATAAATAAATAAATAAATGTAAATCTCATATTTAAAAAAAAGGATATAGTTTAGACATTATGCGCTTTAATTTCAGGATCTGAAGTAATGTAAAACTCACTTAAAGATGATTTTAGTGTGTCTTTTCTATGATAGGTTTTATGCCAGAGAAAAGAAGAACGTACATCTTTGACTTAAGATATTCCCTACTAACCGGCCCAGGCATGATACAGCATTCCGGTGACTTTTATTTTGGCCTATAAGACTATTTAATACAAACACACTGCTGGTGTCTACCAGACATTAATACAAATTCATTACATATTTATTCACCATAAGCAAACTACTTCTCAGCCTTTTGCAAAACAACTGAGTTATTAGTACTTTTCCAGAACTCACTGATATTTGGAGTTCCTTAAGCATATATCCATTATTAGGCAGAGACTTTTCTACCTAAACTCAAAGAAGCCTCTGGCTGTCCTGAGATCTGTGGGTTTCTTTTAAGGTACGTCAGATTAAATTTTTGAGTAGACCCAAGAGCAAGAGGATCCTAAAAGATTCAATGTTTATAAGCTTAACAAATTCATTTATTTACTCAAATATGTAACAAGAGTTCATTGTTTGACCTTTTTTTTTGTCAATTCCTGAGCATAAGCACAGATATGTCATTGGCTGCACTTCCCAAACATGGTGGAGTAATAGTATTTATTGGTAGTATAAGTGGATATTTCCATACTATATATTTCAAAATTATGTATTTTGTCTAAGAATTGGCAGATTATTTGAAAATATTTTAAAACGTATTTTATCTCTGTTTATATAAAATCAATTTTTCTTAAATTTTTTTTTCTTCTTAAATTATAATCGTGGTTCATGAGTGGCATTTGTATACTCAGCATTTCTGAACTTCAAAGAAAATGCTGATGTGTAGCAAAATTTCTAGCTAAACTTTGCTTTTGTTCTAAGGTCACTTAGGTTCCAATGATTAAAAATGTTCAAGGATGCACTTCATATTAATCTTGGGAGGAGCAAAGATTGACTGACCTCTGCTAAAATTAAATATAATTCAAAAAGCTGCATCACTCTTAAAAGCAGCTTTGTTAAAAATGTTCATCTTCAAATTATTTTTCATCTCATACTTTTATGTTTTTCTTGTTTCAATTTAATACATTACGTCTTATAAAAAGAACACTGATAAATCTATTCAAACTGAAAATAATTCTGTAGCAGTAACAAGAACAAACAACAGCCTCAATCCATACGGTTTCTTCTCTACGACATAAAATGCTTTGGAAAGAGTTTTTCTAATCTGTAAAATATCCCTGAAAACGTTGTATTATTTTACTGATGAGGTTACTACACCAAGGTCACAGAGCAAGAAGGAGCAGGGTTTTAATATATTCTAACATATACTCTTCTTCCCAAGTTATACTTTCTTCAATAAAGTCAGAATCTGGTAAAAACATGTCCCAACTATGTATTTGAAAAGAAAAAATATTCTTTGGACCTTTGCTAGCTATTAACTAAAGCACAATGAAGCTGAAGCGAGGCTCCCGAGTGTTCGAAAGTAGTGGGGAAAAAAAATGATTGAGTAGAAGAAATGCCTGCCAACTCAGACTAAAAGCTGGTTTCCAGACTTTCTTGGAAGCATTAATATATAGTGATTTTTCATGCTATTCCATTCAAGTATTTATTAAGCTCTGTAGAGAGAAAATTTCAACATGATCCGGATGCTCTGAGGGTTATAATCTCTCATGTCTGTATCTGGAGGGTGTTGGGAAACAGGTGTTGAAACATTTTCATATTTTACTTTGACAAAAATAAAGACTATCTGGTGTTAGTTTTTTGTTTGTTTTCAGGGCCTGATTGAACATTTGTGCTTACATGTTTCATGCGGGGAATTTTCACAGGAAAATATGTGAGAAATCTGAGTTCAGACAAAGAAAATTTCTGTGAACTATTAACAAGCTACATTTGATGAAAAATGTCACTGAATATCTGGTTGAGTGAGAGTGTCAATTAGATTATCAGCCCTTGATATGATTGAAAGGGTTTGTGAAACCAGGCAACATTTGTTTTAGTAAAAACTCAGAATTATTCTGAGACACCTTCGTGAAGCTGTTGAGCACCTCTCTGGATCTCTGTTTCTTCATTTATAAAGTAGGTATGAAAATTCATTAATTTAATGTATGAATCACATAAATTTATGAATATTTAAACACTGAAAGTAAAATAATCTCTCAAGAAATGTAATTTATTTTCTTGCCATCCACATTACTTTTATTTTCCTTCCCAGGCAATACCGTATGCATCGTATTTATAAAAGCAAGAGATTGATACCATATTAACTAGTTTATATTTGGAGAGACTGGTTAAGAATATATGAAGTTTCAACACACACAAAAGTAATTGACTGTAAGGAAACCAAGTGGATTGGGGAAGCCAGAAACCATAAGTAGTTCCTTTGATTATTGCAAAGACACTGAACAACAACTTAATCAATTGATGTCTGGTTTAGAGAATGTTTACATGCTGAATAGCCATCCCAAACCATTCATTATCAAAAAATAAGATAAAACCTTAAGGATATTCAGTGCCTAGATAGTTTCTATTATTAATATGTATGTTGCATCCCTACTAGCAAAAATGAGCAAAGTTTCTCACCGTTGAAAAGAGTCCATAAACTACAAACACATTAGAAAAACAACTGTTACTTGGGCCAGGTGCTGTAATTTGGAACATATTATATTAATTAATGATACTTACCTGACTCTCAATCTCTATCTGTATTTCCACACTGAGTGTATATAAGTAATCCATAAAATCTGCTTTTATTGAGATTAATTGTTTTATGTTACCTTCTATCTATCTGTGTGTGGGCCAGTTATGAAGCAGAATATTTTTCCCCCTAAAAGAGAGATGTAAAATACCCTCTTCACTGCAGTTGAAATCCAGTCACATTTTTCAGTGAAAAGGCATCATTGTATGTTGGTTCCCTGAGAAAGGATTTAACATTCAGGCATGCTTTTGTTGTCACAACCTGTTGAAGGGACAGGAAAGCATAATGGTTGAGTGGAAGAAGAGATTTTGGTGAGATGCAACCACAATGAAGAGTACCTCCCTTTGATGGTGATTTCTGAGGCTGTGATGGTACTGCAGACTGTTCCTACTTTGAGTAAGGGAGCCCCATCCTCATAGTTTCAGGCTACTTAGTCATTGGATGTGAGCCACATAAGGAAGGAAGTATAATACTGGCTAAGGCAGATGAGGCAATGCTTATAGGGGGCTGATAGCTGAGGATTTTCTTTAGGAATCACTCCTAGCATCTAGGGAAGGAAGTTATTTCTGGAGAAACAACTGAGTAGTACATAACAGCATTCACAACAATTTACCCATTGTGCCACCTTGATCCATTTCTCTCTCTTTTTTTAAAAGATTTTATTTATTTATTTTAGAGAGAGAGAGTGTGTGAGTGGTGGGAGGGACGGAGGGAGAGGGAGCAAGAGACTCTCAAGTAGACTCCATGCTGAGCGAGGAGACTGATGTGGGGCTTGATCCCACAACCTAAGATCATGACTGAGCCAAAATCACGAGTTGGATGCTCAACCAACTGAGCCACCCAGGTGCCCCTTGATCCATTTCTTTATACAAATTCTGACTGAAGTTCTTCCAAGATTACAATAAGCCTATCTTTCTGTGGGGACCTTGGGAAAGGAAGCTTAGTAAAACAACCTATAGTCTCTGCCACTGCCACAGGTCTTGGTACCACAACTGATAATTATTATCCCTCTCCTCTGTTATATACCCTTAGCTCCCTTGATTCATCTAGTGTTTCTTTGTCCATAGTGGCACGAAACATATCCTCATTCTTGAGGTTTTTGAATTCCTGATCATTGTGACTTTCTCAAGCCATTGTGCTATACTTGTCCATTTACTATCAAGAAAAGGTAGGGTAATATAAAGGAGTACCCAAGTATAGACACACCTTGGAAATATTGTACCTCAGTTCCAGACCACTGCAATAAAGTAAATATCACAATAAAGCCAATTAAATGATGTTTTTGTTCTCCTAGTGCCTATAAAAATTATATTTACACTATGCTGTGGTCTGTTTAGTGTTCAACACCATAATGTCAAGAAAAACAATGTCCATACTTTAATTCAAAATACTGCTGAAAAATGCTGACTATCATCCGAGCTTTCAGAGAGTCATAATCTTTTTGCTGGTGGAAGGTCTTGCCTTGATGTTAACGGCTGCTGACTGATCGGGGAGGTGGTTACTGATGGCTGGGTTGGCTGTGGCAATTTCTTAAAATAAGACAACAATAAAGTTTACCAAATTAATCGCTTCTTTTTTCAGGAATGATTTCTCTGTAGTATGCGATGCTGTTTGATGGCATTTTACCCACAATAGAACTTCTTTCAAAATTGAAGTAAATCTCAAACCCTGCCACTGCTCATGTCAATCCTTTGACCTCTTCCTATGAATCACAAATATTCTTAGGGGCATGGGTAAATCCTTTCCAGAAGATTTTCAATTTACCTTACCCAGCTATATCACAGGAATCACTGTTTAGGCAGCTATATCCTTACAAAATGTGTTTCTTAGATAATAAGTGTTAAAAGTTGAGATGACTCCTTCCTGGGCTAGAGAGTGGATGTTGTGTTAGCAGGCATGAAAACAACACTGATCTTCTCCTACATCTCCATCAGCACTCTGGGTGACTAGGTGCTGTGTCAGTGAGAAGTCATATTTTGAAAGGAATCTTTCAAACCATGTTGTAAACAGATGCGCTATCATACAGGCTTTGTTCTTCCATTTATAAAGTACAGAGAGAGTAGATTTGGCATAATTCTTAAAGGACTTAGGATTTTTCAGAATGGCAAATGAGTATTGGCTTCAACTTAAAGTCAGCAGCTGTACTAACCACTAACAAGAAAATGAGCCTGTTCTTTGAAGCCTTGTATCCAGTCATTGACTTTCCCTCTCTAACTATGGAAGCTCTAGATGAAATCTTCTTTCACTAGAAAGTGATCTCATGAACACTGAAAATTTATTCTTTAGTGATAGTTCATTAGCTGTTTTAACTAGATCTTCTGGATAACTTGCTGCAGCTTCTATATCACCACTTGCCTCTTCACCTTGCACTTTGATGTTATGAAGATGGCTTCTTTCCTTAAACCTCATGAACCAACTTTTGCCACCTTCAAACTTTTCTTTTGCAGCCTCTTCACCTCTCTCAGCCTTCATAGAATTGAAAAGAGTTAGGGCCTTGCTCTGAATTAGACTTTGGTTTAAGGAAATGTTATGGCTGGATTGATCTTCTATGAAGACCACTAACATTTTTTCCATTATCTATAATAAGGCTGTTTCATTTTCCTATTTTCCAAATATTAACTGGTGTAACACTATTAATTTTCCTTAGGAACTTTTCCTTTGCATTCACAACTTGGATAACTCTTTGGTATAAGAGGCTTAGCTTTTGGCCTATCTCAGCTTTTGGCATGCCTTCTTCACTAAGCTTAATCATTTCTAGCTTTTGATTTAAAGTGAGAAATGTGAAACTCTTCCTTATACTTGAACACCGAAAGGTCATTGTAGGGTTATTAATTAGCCTAATTTAAATGTTGTTGTGTCTCAGGGAATAGGAGCCCTGAGAGAGAAAGAGGTAAGAATGGCCAGTGGAGTAGACAGAATATACACATTTATTGATTAGGTTCACCATTTTATATGGGTGCTATTTGTGACGTCCCCAAATAATTTCAGTATTAGCTAGATCAACTTTGTTAGGTGGGAACCCACACTGTTGGGCGCATGTGTGATCTTCCACCCTGCAGAATGGTTACTCCACTCATGCTCAATGTGCCAGCAACAGGAAGGCAAATGACAGAGATGGCTCATGTCAACCCCCAAGTTACACTGTTTACTGTGGGAATCATTACTGCAGTTACTTGCTGTGGTGTTACGAGATTCTTCCATCTGGGGATTCAGTCACTTCTTCACACAGAGTTCCAGATCCAAAAGTTGGAAACTGAGTTAGGAATCAGCACTTTATAGGAGGAGAAATTCTTGATTATGGTCATAGCTTTATATATATATATATATATATACATATATATATATATATATATATATATGTATATATATATATATATATATATCAAAACTTATTAAATTGTGCCCTTTAAATATGTGCAGTTCATTTTATGACAACTCTACTTCAATAAAGCCAGAAAGAAAAATGAATTCTGTATGTCCTTGATTGCAGTTCCAAATCCCCAAAGGGCCAGCAGTTCTACAAAGGGAATTCTTTTGACTTTATTTCTAATAATACTGATTTGTAGCATGATTTTAATGTATGTAATTTTGGACATTACTCAGAATTTCTTCCCCTGGAGATAAATTGGTATGGATTTCCTTTTATGTGATTTTTGTTCTTAAAAAAAATTGTTTCCATCCATATTGTAAATACAGGGCATATAGGTATGTGAAAAGTGTGTGTGTGTATATCTATATACACACACATAATATACACACACATATGTATGCACCCTCCACGTGCATACACATTTAGAGACATGCACATATATTTATATGGGCATGCACACAATATAAGTACCACTCTTTTCATAATGATATAGTCAGTGAGTATTAGTAGAGATGCATATCTAACCACGAAAATGATAATTATATTTATGCCCAGAGATAGGCATGCTTCATCTTGGGTCAGGCCATTAAGAAGGGGTGTTGAGTTGATCCAGTCTGTAGTAAAGTTGGGCATGGGTTTTGCTGCTGCCTCAGTCACATACGGTGCTCTAGGGTTTCATCACCCAGTGGTTGGCCGCTCAACTTCATGCTGCCTTGCCCCTGGAGGATGAGTGTGTCCTTCAGGAGTACCGTACTCACATTTCAGCCATTCTTCATGCCTGCCACCAGGAGTCTCTCTTAGTCCTCCTTCCCTGCTCTAGGGGTAGACGGCACTAGGCTAGTACTCCAAAAGAGCAGAGTACAAAGATGCAAAGTTTAAAGTGCACTTGGCAGTGGGTAGGGGTAGGGAGAAGCTTCCATCCTCCTGCTTACCCTCTGACTCTGGCAAACCCTCAGTACCCAGGACTGAGATGTGAGGCTCTCTCATGCTCTCGGTCCTTCCCTAGCAACCACATTTGCCTTGTACTCAATGCAGAGTCCCGACAGGCAGGCTCTCGCATTCCAGCATCACACAAGCAGTTTCTCTTGGTTTTGTTGCTCAGGCCCTAGTCTTGTGGTCACTAAGTGGAAGTCCATGCGGGGAAAAAAAATTTCGTAGGCCGTCTGGCTTCTCTTGTGTCTGTGGCTGCCCAGAGATTTTCACATCAACCACTCAGCCTTAAAATCTCTGTAAAACTGTCACCTGTGTCTTCTTACCCACTTCTCTGGTGGCTGCCTTCACTTACTGTTCTGACAAAAGTTAGACAATTTGTCCCAACTCTTTTAGGTGTTACTTCTCAGTTTTTAGATTTTGGTTAGTTAGTCTGCTTTACAACTTCAACTCAGATAGGCTCAAAATGGAATTATGGTTTCTGAAGGTGGGCTTGGCATTCCTTGGCAACTTTCTACATAGCAAGAAGCAGAAGTGTCCAAATGCTGTACTGTGTTTGATTTATTATCTTGCCTGAAGAAGGTGAGAAGTTTCAAAGGTGTCCACCTACCTTTCTCCAATATAGTCTCCTGTAGCCCATCTACAACCCATAGGATAGTTATGGCATTGACCGTGCTTGTGTATCCCAGTTATTCATTTGGGGATCAAAAGTATGATCCCCAGGTGGGTTTGCAGACTCAATGAACCCAATGGGAACTGAACTGGGACTCAAATTCAAGTTATTACCTCGCTTTCACATGTTCCCATTCTAACAGTGGGGACTGTAATGACTGTTGAGATTCCCTGGTATCAGTGTCAAACTGAACTATTTGTCCAGCTGTATTTGGAATCTTTGTGTATTTCTTTTTCCTCAGTGTATATTTGCCTGAATAATAATGGTAGTAGTTTCCTTTCAGAAACTATGGGAATCATTACCATGGGTACTTGCTTGTGGTTAGATTCTTCCTCCTGTAGCCTCAGTCATTTCTTCCCACAATGAGTCTCAGATTTAAAAGTTGAATACAGAGTTAAGAATCATGACTTTGCAGGCAGAATCGTGGTGGTCAGTGGGTAACAGCACTCAGTTTTCTCACCAACCATCACTGATGTCTTCCTAGTTTATAGGTCGAGTATTGGCTTGTTACCTGCCCATCTGTTTGTTTCCACAGGAACAAAATTTTCTAGTAAATATTCTTATGATTCTTTGCAGAAATCACATGGCTGCCCCTCAAACATTAACACACATACTGATGATTATGATAAACTGATTTCTGCTGGTTAAGCATCACCTCCCGCCATCATTGTTTTGGATCCTATCATTGGCATTTGTCAGTAAGCCCAGATTTGTAAGAAAAGATTCTGCATCAACCCTGACATGCAGTGGGGCCTCAGCATAAGCACACACAGTGGTGCTTATCACTGTGTGATTGCTTATAGTTTGTAAATTATGTACCTTCTGGAGCCTTCCAGGGAACAGAACCCACTGCTGACTTTTCAGGTCCTACATAGCTTATTCCTTCCAGCATTTCCCAATTTTGAGCATTCTCATTCCTTCTTTAGCGCCTCCATCTTCAAGTCAAGTCCTGACATTTCTCCATCAAATACTGTGAACCCTCACTTTTTCTATGCTCTTAGGAGCTATCTAGAGCCATCCTTATAGCATGCAACGTCTCCTTAGATCCTTGCCAGTGCGTAAAATCCTATATGTTAGAAGAGAACTCCGAAATTAATAAGTTCTCCCTATTCAAAACTTAACTTTCACTGTCTTGCTCAAGCACATTCAGAATTCAGTTGCATGTATACTTTCCCAGATATTCCATTTCATGCTGGTTGGGTTCTACAGATCCTATGACCTATATTCACTTCCCTTCTTTTCAGGCTTAATATGCCTACAGTTGGGTTATGTTATGACTTAACTTTTGTTATTGGTTAAGTTTCAAATATTAATTATTGGCCTAGATTTTGCAAGGAGAAGCCTTTGCATTCTCTTCAGGTAAGGACGAATATGAATAAATAGACAATTTGCTCAGGCTCAGGAGGTCCACTGAATTCTGAGAATTTAACATTTTTGAGCACCTCAATCTATATATCCTCACTCTATATATCAGAATACCATTCTTTCCCAACCAGGAACTGTTTTGGAATAGGAGACGTGCCTTAGCTGGAAGCTTAGATATTCTCCATGTAAGTCTAGGCATAGCTCCCTGGGTCTTAGCTTTTTCTGACCTGCTAAGGCAAGAAATGTGTGCCCCCAAGGAAGACCTCTGGCTCTCACATTTAGCCTTTATTTTTAATTAATCAGGCTTAGTTTTTGGTTATTTTTCAGAGTTTAATAAAACTGTGCATTACACCCAGTTCCATTTCATTAGTAGTTAATATTTCCCCCTTCCTTCTCAAATGTGTGATACATCACATCTGCTAATGCATTCCCTTCTACCATTGTAATTCACCAATTATGAAAGTCAAAAAATTGCAGTGCCACCTTGAGCCGGAAGGTATCTGTGACCACGGCCAGTCATAGGTCATAGGGTCTCTACTCTGGTTGCAAAATCTTATTCCACAGTCTGCTCATTCAAGCCACTCCTGGAATTGCCTGCACATTTGATTTCTAGAAAAGCCAACTCTGAGATTGAGATTAGCATGCAGAAAATTTATTAGTGAGTGTTTTGAGTTAACATCTGTGAAGGGAAGGGGAAAATGAAGCAAAATATTAGGCAGAAGTTGAGCTCCTGTGCAGATCTAATAGAGGCATGAGCTGTCTCTATGGGGAGTCCAAGAGTTGAAAGGACACTTTAGGATTGTCTCAAGATTGACACAGAGCCTGGGCATTTGTAACCGAACATTGATTAATCACTGGAAATGGGCATTATTTTGAGCAAAAGCTGTTCTCTTCAACTGAGGCCATCCTTTAAATCACCGATAGATGAAGGCTTTCTGACGCGGAGAAGTGGGGAGACAGTCCTCCATTCCTGGTGGGGAATGTGTGTGATCCATCATAACATTCATTACAGGGTGTTTAGAAACCATCAAAATAACGCCTCATATGATGTAGGACACTATTTTTCAATAATTCAGCAGTCTCTTACAGCCCTTTGAAATTCAACTACACTAATACTTTCATTTGCCGTCTAGTGTACAATTTAAAATGAAATTCAAAACTCTAAAAGGTGGAACTTTGCCAACTGAAAAGTGACTAGTTTACATCTATGCCATCTTAATTATTTTTTGTTAGACCCCCTGGAGGATACAATTCTCTTATAGTCTAACTGATCGATATCGAAAGAATAAAGTTAATAAAGGAATGAAAGGAGTAAGGTTCTAATCCCAGAAAGGCATTTTATTGAAGTTCATTTATTTTCTACAAATTCCAGTGCATACACACCACACACACATACACACACACACACACACACACACACACACACATGGGTGCATGCAATTAGGTAAAATGTAACAATATGTCAGGGAAACAGTGATCTGTGTGTTCTCTAGAACTCATCTTGTATCAGTGTCTATGAGTCCCCTGTACCTTTTGTTACATTTCTTTATAATTTTTGCCCTTATAACTGAGATGGCTCTACAGTTATTTTTCTTAATTATTTTTATCAAGTATGGGTAATTAAGTTAGTATCTCAAGTAAGTTGTGGAGCTTTCATATTTTTTGTATCAAGAATACTTTTATATATCTTTAGATGTTCCATAGCATTAGGTTGTGGAATCATCAATTCTGGTAACTTTTTAAAATGTTTCCAATCTTTTCTAAGGAAATTGGTCTATTCAAATATAATCTATCTTCTGGTTACATTTTTAAATTATAATTTTATGGGAAATCACACATTTCCTCTAATATTCCAAATTTATTGCACACAGAATTATCATATAATTCTCTTCATCTGTTATCTGTCTAGGCAGTGTGACCTTTGCATCCTTAATTTTCTTCATTTTTATATTTGTTTTTTGCTTTAAAATTCTTATAGGGGATTAACTTCTATATATTTTCAAAATAGCCTGCTTTTATATTTATCTATCCATTCTTCTATTCTTCATATGTCTTTTATTTTATTAATTTCTGCTTTTACATTTATTAACTTCTTTATCTACCCTATATTAATGTATGCTGTTCTTTTCCTAGCTTTTAGCATATAAACACATTCATATTGAGTATGTTTTATGTAATAGTGAAGATAGAGAAGACTATAAAGGATTAACTTTTTACCAAGTGCAAGATCAATATTTATATTATTTCATTTTGGGCAAAATCTCATTTTTTTTCCAATCATGGATATATAAACTCCTTTACTGTTTTCTCCAATAACAAGATATTTGTGGGATATTTTATTTTTCTACTTTGCTTTCAACCCTCAAAGTTCTCTCTCAGCCAGTATAATCCTTAGGTTTTCCTGAGAAAAGATAATCTATTTAATTCTAGATTTATTTGAGACTCTGTGTGCAAATGGCTCTTATTAAAAATGTCCTTATTTAAAATGTAAGAAACACGGGGTCTGGGTGGCTCAGTCAGTTAAGTGTCCTACTGTTGATTACAGCTCAGGTCTTGAGTTCAACCCCCATATTGGGCTCCACACCCAGCTACTTAAAAAACAAGTAAAATTTTAAAAATAAAATGTAAGATACACATTTCCAGACGGTTTATGATTATCCTCTTTGATTTAATTATGTATTTTAGATCTAGAGTAGAAACATTTGAATGCTTATAAATATATTTCAAGATTCAAATCTCATAATGCCATTTAGATACTTTATGTGTATCTCCTTGACAGCCTTTTTAATTCTTTCATGTTGTCATTTTTTTTTCTTGTCCATCAGCTCTATTTTATAAGATATATGGTTCACATCCAACTGATTGATTACTTTATTTTTTTTAAAGATTTTATTTATTTATTTGACAGAGAGAGAGATAGCCAGCGAGAGAGGGAACACAAGCAGGGGGAGTGGGAGAGGAAGAAGCAGGCTCCCAGCGGAGCAGCCTGATGTGGGGCCTCGATCCCATAACGCCGGGATCACGCCCTGAGCCGAAGGCAGACGCTCAATCACTGTGCCACCCAGGCACCCCTGATTGATTACTTTAAATGGTGGAAATCTGGTGCAAGATGATCTCTATCTTTGAGGGTAATGATGAGGTCTGGTTTTCCAAACCCATTCCATTTAAGCACCAATAACTCTGATGTAAAAGGAATGTGAACCACATTGCTAAAATCACTGGACTATAAACAGATAGATATTATATATACACATATATAGATATTACATATATATGTAATATCACTGGAATATATATATATATACACACACACACGTATACACACATCTCCATATATATAAGTATATATAGATAAAGAAATATATATAAAGATACAGATATCTTATAGAGATATAGATATGGATGGCTCTATATATGTGGATATATAGACAGATATCTCTATAAATAGATGATAGATAAATAGATAATAGATAGATCTACAGAGATATCCAGTGTGTTTCTATATACAGATATAGATAGACATAGGTACAGATAGATATATATATATATATAAGTAGCTACATACAGATTTCATATATATTATATATATATGAATATATAGAGATATAGATATATATACACGAATAGATAGATATATAGCACACTCTGTCTCATATAGAGAGAGAGAGAGAGAGAGAGAGAATCCAGTATAATATCACTGGAATATCTATCTATCCATCTATCTATCTATCTATCTATCTATCTAATCTATCATCAGCTATAGATATTGAGAGAGAGAGGAGGGGATTTAGATACATGTCTCAGCCACAGTTTTTTGGTTGTTTTTTTTTTTTTTCATCTTAGAATTTTCCTGAACATCTTAATGGATATATATCTCCTCATCCATTGTCCTAGATGTAGCATGTTTAGCCATTTAACTATTTCTTGTCCACCACCCCACAAGTACTTCCTTTGTATTCACCAAAGTATAAAAATATTTTTTAAAAAGACACTGAAGGGCACCTGGATGGCTCAGTCATTATGCATCTGCCTTCAGCTCAGGTCATGATCCGGTGATCCTGGGATCGAGCCCCGCATCAGGCTCCCTGCCCAGCAGGAAGCCTGTTTCTCCCTTGGCCTGCTGCTTCTCCTACTTGTGTGCTCTCTCTCTCTCTCTCTGTCAAATAAATAAATAAAATCTTTTTAAAAAAAAAAAAGGACAATGAATTATAACAAAACATGCTTTTAAATAACTTGCATTATATAAAAATATATATCTATTTTGATGGGGCTTCACTGTAAACAAGTAATTAAGTTTCACAGTGATCTTGCTGTGAGCAATAGAATAAATGGATGTGTGGGAACCAAAACTGTTCTTCCCCAATCATAATAAATTCTTTACACCAGTGCAACTCAGGTCATTAAAGTGTTGAAAACTAATTCCTTAAAGTTCTCTAATGAAATATTTCACAGTAAAAGGAGTATCATTTGACACACTGAGCTAAAGGAAAAATGCAAGACTCAAAAAGTGGAAAAGAGATGATAAACGGATTTTCCTCCCACTGCTGTTATTGTAAAGTAAATAGGCTAGCTTAATGTCTTGAAGCTGTTGATGACATTTTTTCCAAGTACTTGAATATTAAATATCTGTCTGGTAATACCCTAAGGAATATTTTTAAATGCAATGACCTCTTAGAAGATCATCATAAAATCCGTTCTTAATTAGGTTTAGGAAATCAATTTGAGTATCTGTGTAAATCAAATTTTATGTAATGCCATGTTGAATGCATGGTCAGGTAAATGGTAGGAAATAACATATGTCAGTTATTTTTCTAAGCAGTATACCTAACTACTAAGTACTAAAATTGACTTTTGTAAAAAAGGAGATATTTATTATTTTAAGTGTGTCAGGAATTAACTTAAACACTTATAATTATGAATGATGGCTATATGATTTGACATCATTACAAAGAGCAAAGGCATAATTTTATCGTTATTTTAAAACTGTGGGCACTAAAAGGAAAAAGCCTTCAGAAGGAGCCTAGAATTACAATATTACTTCACATAATGATGATACTCCAATATGGTTTTATTGTCAGACTACTCAGGAGCACACTTTGTTTCCCAGGAGTTTTCTAGATTACTAAGGTAAGACAGAAAACAAAGGCCAACCTGCTTCAGAGAACTCAGCAACCTTTGCTGATGTTTGGATGTCTCATTGCACAATGGGGACACTGGAGGAATGTTCCAAAAAGCACACTGACATTGTGCACCCCCTTTTAAATTCAGCAACTATTTATGGCAAGAGGAAAGTGCTGTAAAGAAAGATAAGATGGTCAAAGAAGTGTAGCCTCCATTCCCAAACTGAAAATGTTTGTACTTAGAAGTTCAAGTGAGTTCTTCTATTCCTTTTCTCAGCTAGTATTATTTGATAACTTCAGTCACTATATAACACTGAATTTTAATAAATATGTGTGTGTGGACACATGTATACAACCCTGAAGTGATCCTAAGAAGTATTGCTATCACTATTTTATATGTGAAGAAGCTGATAATGAGAGAGATTAGGAAATTCTGATTTGACTGGTATGATTTAATTTCATGTTACTATCCCTGTATCCAATAAAAGTTCAGCAACAAAAAATTCTGAAGTCTCCTGGCACTTCCTCTTTTTACATTCTACTTATTTTATTCCTCTTTCTCACTTTTATTTAGAATTACCTTTTCATTATCTTTAACCACTTTTTAGCTTTTCTTTTTTAACTTCTTTTATAGAAGAGGGTAAAAGCATGGCTCCTTTAGACATATGGGCCAAGGGTGCCTGGGTGGCTCTGTCAGTAGAGTATGTAACTTTTGATCTCAGGATCATGAGTTCAAGCTGCATGTTGAGTGTGGAGCCTACTTAAAAAAAAAAAAAAGAAAGAAAGAAAGAAAAAAGAAAAAAAGAAGAAAAAGATCATGTTTAGATATATGGGCAGGTGCAGATTTTACTTTGTGGGTGTAGCAGCGTGTGGCTTTGCCTTTATATACATATGTGTGTTTATCTAAATCATTCTTCCTGCCAAAATAGATAATATCAATTTAATTTGGAAGTATAAAATTGTTTTCTAAATAAGTACTAGCTCATCTAAAAATGTTCAAATGTTGCAAAAATAAATGTGTCTCAGCACTTAAGTTACAAATACTTGATTAATGTTTACTTAATTCCAGGATCCATACTTAGTACTTAAAATGAAAATAAACATGAAAAATAAACATCCGGTTATCATTCTATTTCCTTCCTTCAAGGAGCTTGTAATTTAGTATTATATCAAATGTATGCAAAATATAAGAGTAAAGTCACAAGATATAAATTAATGATAAATTATAGATGCTAAATGAAAAACAATAATTTAAACCATTTAAAGTAAATAAAGAAGATGTAACTTTTTGAACTGGGTTTCTGACAAAATTTTCATTGGCGGAAATTGTTCAAAAGCATTTTGTCATTTTATGAATTGATAATATGAAAAGACATTAAATATGTGATCACATACCCCACAAAATATGATATCCAATTTAGGTGGACATAATCAAGGCAGAGGATACTTGCTTATGAAAAACTTAATTTGCCAATGATAAAAGTCATTTTAAGAGGCTTAAATATATAATACCTGGTTTCTCTATGTGAACCATTATTATCCCCCATTTGTCCTCACATATGTATGTGCCTCTCAACATGAAATGAAATAGCTTGATATCAATTACAGGACATTATCGCCAAGGAATAGACATTAGGGAAGTAAGAGAGAGACATTACCCATTATGGGAATGATCAATTCAATTATGAACTTACATTGTTACCACACCTGCTAACTTATATCTATACACCAAACAGTCCCAAGTAGAAACAGTAGGCGAGTTCAAATTAGATGTTATTGCCATCATGAAACTGGCTCATTTTGAAGGAACATTTTGTCTTCACTGGAGGCTATGACCTCTGTGTGGCACTATTAGCTACTTCTTTACGAGTCATGAGAAAAATAAACACTTCAGTGCTGGTTGGGAAGGCTTGAGGTGCTTACTGTTTACTTTCTTCTCATACTGACTTTATGCCTCTCACAGTAGTAAGGCAGACAACACAAGTCACTGAGCATCGTTAATTTGATAAATAAAGGATGGTGACAAAATAAAACATAGAATGTAGCCAGAGGCTGCAGAAATGGATATGTGTTTGAAATGCAGAGATTAGTTGGATGTTTGTTTCTTTAAGAAATAATCAGTTCATTTAGTTGGAAATGAATGACCAAAACCAAATGAACAATAAAATACAAAAAAATACAAAAACAAAAAACCCAAAAACCCCCCAAACCCTGAATTTTCAGGTACCGTGAGTCTAATATTCTACCACATTCTACACTTATATCCTAAGTTTGGCTGACCAGGGGACCTTCCTGGAGAGTGTCAAGGCCATGCAAAAGTACATTACAGAGGAAAAAAATTCTCTGAAGATGTACAAAATTAAACAAAGATACTGGACATTTTATTTTATTTTTTTTTAAAGATTTTATTTATTTATTTGACAGAGAGAGAGACAGCCAGCGAGAAAGGGAACACAAGCAGAGGGAGTGCGAGAGGAAGAAGCAGGCTCCCAGCAGAGGAGCCTGATATGGAGCTTGATCCCATAACGCCGGGATCACGCCCTGAGCCGAAGGCAGACGCTTAATGACTGCGCCACCCAGGCGCCCCTGGACATTTTAAATCTAGTTGTTAATACCATTAGCGTTGAGTATAAAAAGTAAAGATTACAATGTAAAATAATAATAATAATATTATTATTATTATTATCTTTTTGTCTTCTCATCTTAGACCTTGACATGTAAAATCACATGTCAAAAGAAAGCAACATGACCTTAAGATTTGAGGAAATACATTTTGCATAGGATGCGTTTTTGGTTTTGGTTGCACTAGGAAAGGTAGAGAAAGGTAGAGATCAATTAGAATAGACACTAAGGGAAGAGAAATAAAGAGCCAATAGATAGCAGAGGGCTTGCTCTAGGTTCTAGATGTAAGGGAAGAAGAGGTATTAGAAGTATATTAGTCAAGGCATTTTCTATCACAAGGGACAAAAACACAATTCAAATGGCTTAAATAAAGGAGATTTGTTGTTGGCTCCTCTTAGTGGTTGATCCAAGGGCTCATCTGACATAACTCCAGTTGGCATCTAGGAGTGTAACAGTGTGTCCAGGACTGTCTTATATCTTTCTCCTGTTCCTGCTTTGGTCTATGTTTGTTTTATTTCAAAACATGCTCTCTTTACGTTATATCGAAGGCAGATAACTAAATGTTTGAGAATTATACCCAATGCCAGCATATGTCTATATCTTCACCCATATTCTTCTTTTTCTTTTTTATCTCAAGATGAAATATTTTTGTCTTTCTATTATTTTTGAACAGTCACATTACTTTCTTGAACTTTATATATTTAGTTTTTTTAAATGTCATTAGTCTCGTGTAATTTCTATATTTAGTACTTTCACTTCATTGCTTGGTATAGAATTTGGGAAAAAATGTGTTATAGTCTAAATAACTTTTATTTGAAAGCCTTTTTAAATGAAGAGAGTTTTTATAGCTATAGAAGTAATAAATTTCAGAATAACAGCCTTAAAGCATTTTTGTTTAATTACGTTTATCTCTATTATGTCTTAGGAATCTCATCGATTTTGAGGGCTATAAAAAGATCATTAAGTTATCTGGCTCAATTCAATATAGTAAACAATCCCATTTAAACCAATCTTTTAGACAGTGGAATATTAAATTGTAAAATTTATGCAACACACATTAATTGGACAATGAATATGCCAAAATACTGGTAAATTTTTAACTCTGTGCTATTCCATAGAATTATTTTTGTATGCTATAAAAATATTCAACCCATAATTATTTGAAAATTATAAAATTGAGTATCTAGCATACGTATTTCTTTCTTGTTGAACATGATATTACTACGAAAAAGAACTCCATTATAGTAATTTCTTAGTAAATACTTGTATTCATCATTCATGTTGACTTGATAACTCTGAATGGCATTCTTACAATATCTTAATTCTTCTGTCATTTACTTTTTCTCAACAGGCAAATATACTCCATACCCAAATAAAGATGATTGATCATGACAAAACTCCACACCATACCAGCAAGTACGATGAAATATATTGGTTTCTATGAACATGTAAACATACTAATTTAAATACTATTTAGGTGGTACCTTATTATTTTATGAATAATTATGATCCTTGAATTGTGAACAGTAGTAAAGCCTTGCAGCAACTACCCCTTCCTCATAGTCTGAAGTTATTCTAGAGTTAGAAGCAAAATCCTATCTAATTCCCCCTGCTCATTTTAGTCTTGGTTTATTTCTTGAAATATCCCCAAATTTTCTTTTTTTTCTTTTATTTAAACCATCATCATTCTTTGGTGTCATTATGCCTTCAACTCATTTTTAATATTCATTTCTGTTTTTTAATCTTCTATTGTCCCTGAATATGCTTCCCCCAAACTGACACTCAGCCCACATATCTAAACATACAAGCTCTAATTCATGTTCTTAGAAAGAAGAAGACTCTGCTTCTTTCTCTACTCAGTCAGATTCATCTCTGTGTGAACTATTTCATCTTCACATCTTTAATAGACTTTCACTTGTTATAACCTCTGGGTCTTCAAACTAAAAATTTCCCATAGCCTACATTTTTTTCCCTCCTCTTTCCAGTATATGTGACCATTACTGTCATTATTAGAAAATACTGATTTTTACATATATTCAAAAATGCCATTAACATGTTCTCTCCCACAAAATCAATATCCTACAACTTACAAATCAAAGAAGTTGAAATTCCTTAGCATACCTAAGCACAGATTTAAAGACCCATCACAATTCCATGTAATCTTAGCAAAATGGTTTCTCCCTCACTTTGCAATGAATACCTCTGTAATTTCTACAGTGATTTTGTTTCTTTTTCACTCTTTCAAAGCATTTTTTCTTTTCTGTTTTAAATATTTTATCCAAGTCATTTATATAAAGCTTTCTACATCATAGAAGTTACTCTGAAACATAGCAACTATTGTCTATGACAATTATTTAGCCGTAAATCTCTCTCTGCTTCCTGAATTTTTAATATATTTTGCTTCATATGATAATACAATTATTGACTTATTAAAATCATCACTTATTTAACAACCAAATTCCCAAGATGGTCTGTTTTTTAAGAGTGAGTTTATGTCTAATAGCTGTTTTTATCTCAAAATGAGACTTAGAGACATTATCTGTATTGTCTTCTTTTTCTCTGTCTTCTCTGGTGTTTTGTTGTTGTTGTTTGTGGGGGTTTTGTTGTTCTTTTGTTCTTTTTTTTTTCGATGTAAAGATTTCTAATAAATTTGTACAGAGTTGGGAAACCATCACTACAATCCAATTTTAGAACATTTTCATCACACCAAAAAGATCCTTCCTAGCCATTTACAATCAGTCCCTGTTCCCATCACCAGCTCCAGGCCACCAATAAGCTACTTTCTTTCATATTAGCAGAGTCACATACTATGTGATCTTTTGTGGCTGACTTCTCTGAGATATCACCTCAAACCTGCCAGATTAGCAATTATCAAAAATAAAGAAAATAGCAAGTGTTAGTTAGGGTGTGGAGGAAAGGGAAACAGTGTACACTGTTTGTGGGAATGTAAATTGGTTCAGTCACTATGGAAACAGTATAGAAGATCCCCCCTAAATTAAAAATACAACTACCCACTGGGGTGTCTGGCTGGCACAGTCGGATGAGCATCCAACACTTGGTCTCTGCCAAGGTCATGATCTTATAGTTGTGGGATTGAGCCCCGTGTCAGGCTCCATGTTCAGTGCAGAGATTCCCTCTGCTTGAGTTCCCTCTCCCTCTGCCTCTTCCACTAGTGCTCTTTTTCTCTCTCTCCCAAATAAATAGGAAAAATCTTTTAAAAATTTTTAAAAATTAAAATTCAACTACCATAGATAGAATCCAGCAATTCCACATCTGAAAATGTATCCCCCCAAAAAATGAAAACACCAATTACAAGAGATATATGCATGACTATGTTCATTGCAGCATTATTTATAAGAGCCAAGGTGTAGAAGCAGTTTAAGTGTCTATTGCTGAGTAAATGGATTGAAAAATATGTGCTACACACACACACACACACACACACAGAGGAATATTACTCAGCCATCAAGAATGAAATTTTGCCATTTGCTACAACATGGATGTACATAGAAAGTATGCTAAGTGAAATAAGTCAGACAAGGACAAATACCATATGATTTCACTTATATGTGGGATCCAAAAAATAAAACAAATGAATCAAGAAAATAAAACAGAAACTGACTCTTAGATACAGCAAACAAACCGTTGGTTACCAGAGAGGGGAGGGGATAGGTGACACGTGATATAGGCAAAGTAGATAAGCAGTACAAACTTCTAGTTATAAAATAAATAAGTCAAGAGGATGCAATACAGGGAATATAAGGAATATAATCAGTAATATTGTAACAACTTTGCATGGTGATGGATGGTAGCTAGAATTATCATGAGATTATTTCATAATGTATAAAAATATACAATTACTATGATGTAAATCCGAAACTAACAGGATATTGTAGGTCAGTTATATCTCTCTGGTTTTAATTGAGCATTTTATGACTCCATCTTCTCTCCTTCCTTCGTATGTTGTATTTCTTTTTTTTTTTTTTCGTGGTTGTTATACTGCAGGTACCTTATAATAGAATATTCCTAATTTCTCCCTTCTACCCCTGTAACATTATTGTCATTCATCCCATTTATCTAAATACTATAATCACTCAATACATTGTTCCTATTATTATTTTGAGCAAACTGTTATCTACTAGGTCATTATTATTAAGAGTAAGAAAAATAAAATATTTTGTTTACTTTTTTGTTTATCAGAAAAAAAGTTTTATTTCTCCTTGCTTTTGAAGGATAATTTTACTTAATACAGAATTCTTGGGGTACCTGGGTGGCTCAGTCAGTTAAGCATTTGCCTTCAACTCAGGTCATGATCCCAGGGTCCTGGAATTGAGCCCCTCATTTGACTCTCTGNCAGCAGGAAGTCTGCTTTTCCCTCTCTGTGCTCTCAAATTAAAAAAAAAAAGATAGGAAAAGATGTCTATACAAACATTAATTGAAAAAAGCTGGACTGGCTATATTAATATCTGGTTAGGTAGATTTAGAGCAAATAAAATTACCAGGAATAGCAAGGACATTATATAATGACAAAAACCTGAAGCCCCCAAATACATAGCAATATTAAATGCACATACACAAAAAACTCAGCTGCAAAGTTTTGAAAGGAGAAATAGACATCGACAAATATAATTGGAGTCTTTAACATTCTCTCTCAACAAATAATAGTACAATTGGACAGAATATCATCAAGGATATAGCAAAGACCAAAAACACGATCAACCAACATGATCTAGTCAGCATTTATTGAATATTCCTCCCAACAACTGCATAATACACATTCCTTTCAATTGGCTACATAATACATATTAAGAAAGATCAAATACTGTGCCAAAAAATCAACAAACCTAAAAGAATTAAAATCAGAGTGCATCCTCTGACTACAAATTTAAATTAAAATCAAATAACAGATAAAAGAGGAAAATCTCCAAACATTTGGAAACTAAAAACCTACTTCTACGAATCAATGAACCAAAGAGGAAATCTCAAGGGAAATAAAAAAAAAATACATTGAACTGAATGTAAATATAAGACCATGTATCAATATGTGTAGGATTCAGCTACAATAGTGCTGAAAGGAAAATTTATAGCCCTGAATGCTTATATTAGGAAAAGTCTCAAATCAATAACCTAAGTTCCCATTTCCAACTAGTAAAAGAATAACAAAATAAATTAAAACAGATAAAAGGAAATAATGTAGATAAGAACAGAAATCAATGGTTCTGAAACAAAAATAATAGAGAAATTCAATAAACAAAAAAACAGATGAATGGATAAATTCATATTTATCACTCAGCCATCAGAAAGAATGATTACCCAATTTGCATCAACATGGATAGGACCCGAGGAGATTATGCTAAGTGAAATAAGTGAAGCAGAGAATGACAATTATCATATGGTTTCACTCATTTGTGGAACATAAGGAATAGCAGGGAGATCATTAGGAGAAAGAAGGGAAAAATGAAGGTGGCGTAAACAGAGGGGGAAATGAACCACGAGAGACTATGGACTCTGGGAAACAAACTGAGAGTTTTAGAGGGGAGGGGGAAGGGTATGGGCTAGCCCAGTGAGGGGTATTAAAGACGGCAGGTATTGCATGGAGCGCTGTGTGTTATACACAAACAATGAGTCATGGAACACTACATCAAAAACTAATGATGTACTGTATGGTGACTAACATATCATAATAGAAATAAAAATTTTAAAAAACCCAAAACAAAAAATCCCCCGATTCTTTATAAAGATTAATAAAATTGTTAAACCTCTAGCAAGATTGGCAAAGCAAACAGAGAAAATGCAAATTACTAGTATCAAGAATGAAACAATACCACTGCAAACCCTGCTGATAACAAAAAGATAATGAGCGATATTACAAACAACTCTACACATATAAATTTGACTAATTAGATAGGATGAACTGATTCTTTGAAAAGTAGAAACTGCTATGACTTACTCAATATGAATAAATAATGCAAATAACTTTATCACAACTAAGGAAATTTAATTTATAATTACCTCCTGAAAAAGAGATCTCCAGGTGTAGATGGTTTCCCTGGAAAAGTTTGCCAAATGTTTCCTAAAAGAATTAACACCAATTCTGCACAATTTCTGCCAGAGAATAGAAGAGGAAGTACACCCCAACTCATTCCATAAAGCTAGTGTCAACCCAATACCAAAATCACACAAAGACAAGATAAAAGGTAACTACAAACCTAAATGTCTTACAAGATGCCAAGATTCTTAACAAAATATTAGGAAATTGAATTCAGTAATACATAAAAAAAGAATTATATACCATGGCCAAGTGGGGTTTATTCTAGGCTTTTTCAATAGCTGAAAAATCACTCAATGTAATCTGCCATAATAACAGGTTAAAGAAGAAAAAACAAATGATTATAACAATCAATGCAAAAAAAATTCAATCAAATTCACCCATTGATCAGAAACACCCATTTGTGATTTTATTTTTTACTTTAAGATCTATTTATTTATTTTAGAGAGAGAGAGAGAACAGGAGGAGGGGCAGAGGGATAGGAGGAGAAAGAATCTCAAGCAGACTTCTAGCTTAGCATGGAGCCTGATATAGGCCAGATCTCACGATCCTGAGATCATGACCTGAGCCGAAATCAAAAGTCGGTTGTTTAACAGACTGAGACACCCAGGCACCTCAGACACATCTACTTGTGATTTTTTAAAAAAATGAATAAACATGAGAAAAAGAGTAACAACTTGATGAAGAATGTTAACAATAGCAAAGAATACTTATTGTATAGTTTTTTAAAGATTATTTATTTTAGAGAGATAGAGAGGGAGACAGAGAGAGAGTGGGGGGAGGGGTAAAGGGGGAGGAAGAGAGAGAATCCTCAAGCAGACTCCCTGCTGAGCATGGAGCCCAATGTGAGGCTTAATCCCAGGACCCTGAGGTCATGACCTGAGCCGAAATCAAGATTTGGACACTTAACTGACTGAGCCACCCAGGCAGCCCTATTGTATAGTTTTATTACCAAGTTATTTTTGTCTTTCTAAAGCTAATCCTCATGATATAATGTCATAATGGAAAGAATATAGTTAAAGCTGGAAACTTTGCTTTTAAGATTGACATTTCCATTATTTTGGAGGACAGATAGACACGTAGATCAATGGAATGAAATAGAGAATGCAGAACTATACCTAGTTAGGTATGGTTATCTCCTTTTTGACAAGGGGGTAAAATCAACTCAATAGAGAATGTTGTCATTTCAACAAATCATGCTGGAGCAATGGAATGCAAATACACACACATCAAAAAACAACAAACCTTAACCTAAACCTCACACCTTATATAAAAATTAACTCTGAATGATTTATAGATTTAAATATAAAATGTAAACCTACAACTTAAGTTAATAAAAAAATGTTGGCATCTAGTTATGTTCACTATCTAATGAACATAACTGACACTAAAAGCATGGCCAATAAAATACAAAAAATCCTAAATTGTCAAAGCCAAAATGTTTTGCTCTGCAAAGATCCTGTAAAGAGGATGAAAAGACAACATAGAGACTGGGAGAAAATATTCACAAACTATAAACCTGACTAAGAAATCGGATCCAGAATATACGAAGAATTCTCAAAATCCAACTCATAAACAAACAAATAAACAAAAACAAGCAATTGAATTAGATTGTTGGGTTGGGCATAAAGACAAGAAACAGGTAGGGGTGGGGGGCGGGAAAGACATTTCATCAAAGTGGATACATGGATGGGAAAAAAGCAAATGGGTAGATATTCAATATCACTTGCCATTAGAGACATGAAAATTAAGACCATGATGAGAACAGTTAAAATTAAAAATAATGCCAATACCAAATGCTCATGATGTACAAAGCAAAGGAATCTCTCATATATTGCTGGTGGGAATATATAAATTATAGCCATTCTGCAAAACAGTTTCTAAAAAACCAAGCAGAACTACCATAAGACAATTGTACCCCCTCCTGTGCATTTATTCCAGAGAAACTAAAACTTATTTCAAGAAAAAAAAACTGTACACAATTATTAGCAGCTATTTTAACAACTAAGAACTGGAAGCAACCAAAATGTCCCTCAATAGGTAAATAGTTAAATTGTGGTATATGCATGCAGTGAAATAATTCTCAGTAATAAAATGGAGCAAACTGTTGATATGCACAACAACTTGGATGGACCTCAAGGATATTATGTTGAATGAAAAAAAAAGGAACAATTTCTAAAGATCACATACTATATGATTCAATTTATAGAACGTTCTAAAATGGAAACTTACAGAGATGGGAAAAATGATCAGCGTTTGCCAGGATTTAAGCATGATAAGGAGTTGGATGGTGAGCATAACCATAAAGGGATAACACTAGGGAGATACCTGCAGAGATGCAGTATTTTGTGTTTTGATTGTGGTGATGATTGCACAATTCTGAATAATTATGTACAAAGTACCAATATCAAATTCCCATTTTTGATAGTTTACTATAATTATATAAGATGGAGGAAACTGGGTGAAGTGGGCATGGGAACTTTCTGTGTTAAATTTTTACCTTTCTGTTCTAAGTTTGCAATTTCCTGTGAATGTATAATTATTTCAAATTGCAAAGTTTTTTTTAAGAGCTATTTATGCTTTCACTAACTGACATTGGCACTTATCCACTTCAGCATGATCTGTGTTCTTTATTAACCATTTACACTCTTTTTCAGTAAGACTTATGAAAAGCTCGTCATTAGCCTATAAAATATCTAAGGCCCCAGAAATGCCACAGCTATTCAGGGAAAAGAGTCCATGCGGCTTTTGCTACAGAAACCTGATTCTACCTAGTTATTCAAGAAATTCTCTAGCGGAGAATGAGAAAAAGTAATTGGAGAGTTTGAATGTAGGGCTTTAGTGTCCTTGACCTTAACTTACAAGGGCTATAGAATTTAAGACATTAACTCTTTTCAATATTTGTCTTTGAAATTTAGCTTTCAAAGAGATTTAGTCTCTCAACTGAATTTCTCCCTAAGAATTCAATGATGGTAGGGGATTTATATCCAAATTTGGGACTTGTCTATATAGCTGTTTAATCACTGGGTGTTTGATCCAAGAAGCAGAAACAATATAGCAGTACAAAATAACTGATTTGTTATCATAGCTAGAATTTACACAATTAAGGGAGGAAGAGAGGAAGTATGGAATGGAGAGCTAAATTATGAGAGGTAAGTCACTAGCAAGCCCGTGGTTTACTCTGGAGCATGCAGACAAGTAGGAGCTTGCAGAGAACGCTGGGAAGCTAGAAATATGCACCTGCTGGAATAGAATCACAGAAGAGAGGTAAGTGGTGGAGAAATTTATGGAAGGCTGCTGGCTCTGTGTCTGTTGATAGGAATGGGATTTTTCATCACCCGAAAGAAGAGTTACATAAAAAGCATGGGGAAGAGGACCAGCATGAAACTGAGAGCCCTACTGCATCTTTGTCTAGCCATGGGATAGATGGAGAGCGGGTGCCAACCCACAGGCTACATCGGCTTTTAATCACCAGGATGAATATGGATAATGTGTCACTTCTGCTCTCCAAATCTCATATATATTTCTCTTTTGGCCAATTCCGACTTAGAATAATAGAGGAAAAGGAATTCTGGGAAATAAAATTCTATCTTAGCCAAACTGACACAATCCCAAACCACCATAGTTACCGTTTAAAATCAGGGTTTTCATGCTGACTTTGAATCTCATAGCTGAACCATGAGTGCAACATGTTTGAAAACAAAGGTGGATATAATTTGAGAGGGGAAATAAGAATTGAAAGTGCATTTTGCAGATTCAAATAAAATGGAATCAATTTAGTAAACAAATTGTTTTGATGTGTTTTCCTGCCTTTTAGAGACAATCCATCTTGCCCTCGGGGAGTATACTAAATAGTAGTCTGTGTGAATGTAAAAACCTCACAAGAGTATGAAAAAGACTCCACAGGTCTTCCAGGATGCAACGGCAACATTGCTGCTTGATTATAGGCTTCATATTTTATGGAGATATGTTAGCAGAAAATGAGCCCTAGAATATTGGGAGAAAAAGAAATTATTCCTGAACACCTGATGTTTCCAGCTATATGGAGGAATATCTGCTAGTATAATATCCCTGACCTCCACATCCTTCACTCACTTATTTCTAGGGAAGGAGGAATACCTTGCATGATTGGTGTATTTAGAACAAGGATTTGGACATATGCTCAACCATTCTGTCATAATTTCCTTAGGAAACAGTTGTCAACAAGAAACATGACTTTACTCTAAGACCTGTTGTTTTACAGTGCCACCTATAGCTGGACCAATCTATCTAATTCTGACATTCAGAAACAGAAAGACCTTGTCTTTTTTTTTTTTTAAGTTTAAGATTTTATTTATTTATTTGACAGAGAGAGAGCTGGAGAGCACAAGCAGGGGGAGCGGCAGAGGGAGAGGGAGAAACAGGTTCCTTGCTGATCAGGGAGCCTGATACGGGGCTTGATTCCAGGACCTTGGGATCATGACATGAGCCAAAGTCAGTCGCTTAACCAACTGAGCCACCCAGGTGCCCCGAAAGACCTTGTCTTCTGATTATATTCTGTTAACCATATGCCTGGCCCCTTATTTCTATCCATTGTTTCAGAGCTTGTGCAGGGAAAATTAGTGTTATTTCTTAGCCCTCTTAATTGCAAGCTGTCAAATTTTCTGCTACTTAAAGGTAAAGTTTAGGGGTACCTGAGTGGCTCAGTCAGTTAAGCATCTGCCTTCCGCTCAGATCATGATCCTGCTCGGTGGGGAGCCTGCTTCTCCTTCTCCTGCTCCCCCTGCTTGTGCAAGTACTATCTCTCTCTCTTTCTTCAAATAAATAAATTAAAAATTTTTAAAAATATATAAAGGTAAAGTCCATCCTAAGTGATGGAACATTTTTCCTTTGCGGAGTGTACCACTTCAGTGGTTCCTTCTCATGAAAGAACAGGTAACTTACTGGACCAAAATATTGGAGCAATGTTCATTCTCTTACATATATTAGTAAGACTATCTGCAAGGCTGCTATAACAATAACCTCCAAAATACAATAGTTTTAACATGGCAGAAATTCCTTCACCCTGACATGACCTAGGACAGATGATCCAGGGCTGATATTCAAAACATGTGGTTCTTAGGCTCCTTCCTTTCCAACTTTAGGCTTTGCCATAATATATAATCAAAGATGTCTTACTTCTTTATTCCAGCCCATATGTAGAGTGAGTAAAAGGGAGGTGGAAGAGAAAGGCTCACTCTTCTCAATACAAGGACAAAATCCAAAGTTAATCACAACTTTTGCCTCTATGCCATTTGTTTAAACCTAAAAATGTTGCCACATTGCTAAAAGAGAGACTTTACCCAAGTAGTTGTTTTCTCAGCTTGATTTTTTTTTTTTAATTGTGTAGGAAGAGAAGGGTTGATTTGGGGAAAGAATTAGCTATTCCTACCAAAATGCCTGGCCTGAATTTCTGGCTGCATCTGATTTGGTATGGAAAGGGTCACATATTTTTTTTTTTTTTTCCTGTTCTGCTCTGTAAATGATGGGGAAACTGGGTTACAGCTCATACCATACCTTCTGATGGCTGGCCAAAAAACACATCTCTTCTCTTCCAACTCTTGCTTTTTTGTGTCGGACAGAGTGTGTGGCAGTCTGCAATGCTCTATGTGCATAAATTTTAGTACATTATCAGCTCCAGTCAGCTCACTAGTTGCTGCTAATATCAGATTTGGGAGGAGATATTTTTGTTGATTTAAATTTCAACTTTGCTCTTCAACGCATTTACAAAAAAATCTATCCATGAGCACTAAAGTACTCAATTTTTATGTCCATTTTCCGAATTTGCTCAGAAGCTAGGGAGGAGAGAGGTATAATTAAATGTTATTCCAACTCCGATATGTATTAATTTATTTGATCCTGAAAACAGTACAGTGAGCTAGTGGAGGCAATATTGTTATTTTCAAGTAAATATGAGGAAATTAACTTCAGGAGAATTCATCTTAAGGAGAGAATAGAATCAGAAGGTAAATACTCTAGGAAATGTTAGTACAGCTTTGGTTAATTGGTTATTTGCTCAAATAGTGCAGAAATAGATAACAAACATTTTTAAAGCATAACTTCTTTATGAGGATAAGTAAGAATTATTAATGATGAAGTAAGGAAAAACCATGGCTTTGGAGTAAGACACTACTGGCTCTGACTCAGATCATTCACTTTTGTTGAACTAATTTATATAATTATAATTACATAACTATATGAACTATTTTATATAACTATAGTTACATAACTAACTGTATACCAATAAGTTGCTTGAATTCTCAGAACTTTTTCCTATTCTAAATGGGTGTGATGACATTGCTTCATAAGATTATTGGGAGGATTAAGTAAGAGGCAATATGAAAACAACTCCCCCAGTATTTAACATACCACAATATTTAATATAATTAATATCATCCCAATCACATAAGCCCACAGGTAAGAATTTGATTGTTTTATTCCATAGTATAAGGCCTTGGTATTTAAATTTAAAAATCATAAGTATATGTCATATCAATTTTTTCTAGTTACTGCCCAGTAGCAGAAATTCAATAAATATTTGTTTTATGAAGTACTTGAGGATCTTACATCAAAGGCTTAAAAATATAGACATGATAATATAAATAATGTGAAAGCATTATTACATTAATATGAAAGAAATTCTGAATATACATGGTTTGAGGTTAATATAAAAGAAGACAAACAAAATTCCCATAAAATTTCTTTTGAAGTCATTGTTAAAAACAGATATTGGTTGTCTGATCAATTTAGTCTTTTTATACTCTTCTATTCAAATTGACAAAGATAATGTTACTATTTTGGTGAGTTAACTTTAAATAATAACAATTGGACGATCTCCGAGATTCCCTCAAGGGTTAAAACAATCCCTATCTTAGAAGTTGCTGCAAGGATTTGTAAGAAAAGTGGGTTTTTTTCCCCTTCTTTTTTCAAACAAGAGCAATCAAAAAAACATTCAATACTGTGCACAAAAATCATTCCCATTTGATGTTGAAAGAAATGATCCCATTAAAATGATTATCACTTACAAAAAGATTTCATTTTACAGTATGATAGATTTCCTATTGACTTGCTACTTACTCTTCAATTCCATCCTAGTCTAACTTCTAAGATTCTGTAGTTCCTGCATTTCCTTCTAAATAAATCCAAATATTCAATATTATTCTTTGTTCAATAGGATGTTATAACAAACATGTATTTCATGTTGTGCAAGAAATGGTTTCTTTTATGTATTACTAAAAAAAAAACAAAAAACAAAAAACCCACAAAAAACAAAAATCTGTGGTCTATAGGGAAATGTAAGGGAGAGGACTATATATACACATAATATAGATTTCTGGTAGAAAAAAATGTTTTCATTATTTTTTTTTAAAGTTTGTTAAAGGAAAGTTAATCCTCAGATGAACGAACAGGAGAAAGTAAATCAGTAACACAACCATCAGTGACAGGAGGAAATGAGGCTGAGGACAGGGATCAGGACAGTTAAAAGGAGACCAAGGCAGAAAAAAATAGTAGCAAGCCTGACGAAATAAGAAAGTTTCCTTGATAGAAAAGGACCTAACTTACAACTGTTCAGAGTCAATAACCCTAGAGACATAAACAGAAAATGAGGGGACAGAAATCAAACTGAACTCTACTGTAATGAAAGGGAGTGGCAAACTCATACAGAAGCTAATGGGAAGAAAACAAGAATGTATGTCACACTGAACACATATTCAGGTGAATAATCAATATGGTGAAATATGATGGGAATAGTTTGGTAAAAGTATCATGACATTTGAATCCATTAGAAATTAGAAATAAAATATCATGAGTACATATGTTATATTAAACGTGATTGCATTCCAGTCAAAGAGTATGATATAAATGTACTCTGAATTAATGGGAAAAAGGGTACCAGGAAAGAGAATGAAAGAAAAAAAATCTAGAAATAATCTCTAGGTAAGTGTAAGTTTGTCAGCGTTAATACTTGGAACAGCAGAAGGTGACTTGGGGAAAAATACAGTCTTTTTTAAAAGGAGAAGGCAAGGGTGTGGAAATAAGAGCCATATATTATTAATTGGAACAAATGATACATTTTAAAAGAAGGGTATGTCCACTATAAGGGACAATCAAAGAGCGGTCTAAAAGTTTTTGGAAAGGTTTCTTACAGGGTTATAACTGGCATATCCACAAGAAAATTTATTAAAAATGGGGCACCTGGGTGGCTCAGTTGGTTGGGCATTGCACTTCTTGATGTCTGCTCAGGTCATGATCTTGGGATCAAGGGATCAAGTCCCACCAGGGCCTCTGTGCTCAGCTCAGAGTCTGCTTGAGAGAGTCTCTCTCCCTCCCCCTCTGCCCCTCTGCACCACTCCTTGCTCTCTCTCTCTCTCTCTCTCTCTCTCTCAAATAAATAAATAAATAAATAAATAAATAAAATCTTTTAAAAAATTATTAAAAGTGCCCCACCTTTGTTCTTACTGGCACCAGAAATAACTGCACTTTGATTAGAAGGGAATATGCTTTTCCTGTCATTGATAACCCAAGGCTGATTATCACCTATGCATCAACTATGCACTTTGGAGTACCTGCTGAATGCCAGGCATTGTGTTAGGCACTTTGAACTGTAAAGATGAAGAGAATATGCCCTCATTCTGAAGACATTGACAGTTAATGGCAAAGCTGACAAATGCTTTTGAAATAAAATGTAATTATTGATTAAGAAACTAGCATTGAATTCTGCCTAGGGGAAGCAAAGCAGATACCACATTGGACTTGTACTTGACCTAGAACCTGAAGAATAAATATGCACTATCTCAAATAAAGAGTTTTATTTTTTGCCATGATTTGAAATTTTGCAAAAGGCTCACTAATCTACTGACTACAAACTAAGAATAAATCACACAACTTTTTATTGAATATTGGATATTCTTTTAAATAACTTGGGAATATTAATTTTGAAGCTCATAATAGGATGCAGAATATTATTATAAAAATGTCATTTCCATTGAGTGTGTCTGTGGCACATTTGTATTGCACTTCCTCTGTCATGAGCCAAGTATATCTGACTATGTAGTAGGAGCTTTTCCAGGGAAAACTTTTCAGAGCCCATGTTCAGGGACTGAATTTGGCCCATCCACATGATTGGAGTAGGCTGGACTGTGGCAGAGTCTTGTATTGACCCTGCCATTTGTCCTGAATAAATACTAAATGCTGGGAGAGCAACCTAAAGGCTCAAATGAAGAGTAGATCATGTAACATATTGGTTCAGTTGGAGGATGCATCTATGCTATGCTATGCTATGCTATGCTATGCTATGCTATACTATACTATACTACCATACCATATCATACCATACAATAGCATACTGTAGTATACTAAACTAATCTATAGAATGTGACAATTACTTTATATAAATATAGTATTAAAATTATCTATTAAAAAATTGGGTTTTAGGTTTTTTTCTAGGTATTACATTTTCAGGAGACCTGAAGAGTATGCTCTTAAACTCATGGCCACAATACACAAACAGACATATACACATACAAATACATACAGGCATGTACATGCCATGGACGTATGAAGAATTGCAAGTTGGCAAAACAGAGTTGTCTTTTCATTTCATTAAAAAAAAAAATAGGAGCACCGTAAATTTAATTTGAACTGTCCAAGCTATGAATTGAAATTTATCTTCCCAGGCTCACATAAACATTCACTATGACTCAGCGCCATTTTTTGCCTTCATGAATAAATAAAAGCTTTTGAGATTAGAGTGAAATATTTTGTTTTGAGAATTCAAATGTACTTGTGTGTGAGTGTTTCCAACAAGATACCATTTCAAAGGTAGAAGTAAAAGACTACATACCATATGATTCCATTTGTATAAAATGTCCAAAAATAGCAAGTCTTTGGAGACAGAAAGTAAATTAGTAGTTATCTCAGGCTGGAGCTGGGAAGGGGAATTAACAGCACATGGGCGTGAGGAATTATTTCAGCATGATGAAAATGTTATAAAACTTTATTATGGAGTTGGTTGCACAACTCAGTGTGCTCACTAAAAACTGTTGAATTGTGTGCTTAACACAGGTGAATTTCATGATATGGATGATTTTTATGGTAAATTATACTTCAATCTATTATTTTAAAAAGAAAAAAGAGAAGAAAGAATATGTTCCAAATAAACATACTGGTTGAGAAATAAACCTCTTTTGGAAAATAAATCAGTATCTTAACAAATTAATGTTTATCTTAGGAATAGTGTTTTAAATTTTTAGAGTGAAATGTTTCCCCAAGTGATATTTCAATAAAATGACTCAGATAACTTCACAGTTTAACACTGCTGTAGTGATAGAATTACAACATTTCACTTATTTTTTCACATTTGTGTTTTTACTCATATTTCATAATCATAAATCTTTCTAATTAGTTTAACAACTGCAAAACATCCCATCAATTGGACACATCACAGTTAATCAACACTCCTTTGATAAGCATTTGGCTATTTTCTCCAATAAATAAACAGTTCAATTAGGACATTGTTGCATATGTTCATTTAGATATTATGACTGTTTCTTTGGTATATTTCTCATACACTCAAATATTCACCATGTTCATATTCTTTGTCTCAGAATTTTTTGATTGTCTGCCTATACATATGGGATGAAGTACTTGATGTGGATATCCTTTGCTGTTGAATATGTTAAATTTTTTGCACTTTGTTTCTCTCTTAAACTTGGAGGTTGCTGGCAGCTCTGGTGCACAAGGTTGGGGCTTGTCAACAGTAGCTTCCAATTAGCATAGCAGGTGAAGACATTGTTATTAGGTTAGAGTGTCTGAATTCTAAAATGAGGAAGCCTACTGTGGAGTAGAAATAGCTAAGCTGGAATTACTTGTTCTCCCAAAGTCATTATATAAACATCATCTTTTGTTTTGTTTTTTTGCTTTTCAGTTAGGAAGTTCCCCAATTAACTTTAGCTGGAATGGAAACTTTAGGCTGCACTGCTTAAGTGGGAAAAAAGAAAGGGAGGTCTGATTTTTTGCAATTGTTTTGTTGGCAGACTTTCCAATCCCCCTTTCCTTTTGGACATACCTTTATCTTCTCTGACTACTGCACTGCTGACTCCCTGCCTGGGACTTCCCTGTCACGTGTGTAGATGCTAGTGTGCATACACATCTTCATATATATACACACAGCGTTCTAAGAGAAAAGCAAGCTCCTTGTGAGTGCCAGGCTCCTTCTTTTTAGCGATATAGTTTAGCAATAAATTACATACAAATGTATGTCACAATGAACTTAGGAATCACATGATAATCCATTATATAAGTCTTCCTTGACTTAATGGTGGATATTTACATCAAGGATTCTCAACCTTGAAAATAAAATAAAATCACTCAGGAAACTTTAAAATTACAATACCCAATCTCCAATAGAGATCAATTAAATCATTGTTTCTGGTAGGGGGAAGGCAAATTCAAAAATCATTCTATTTTTAAAGTTCTTCAAATGGTCCCCGCAGCCAAGGATGGAAATTTGGATGTCTCCATTTTTTTGGTTAAAAATAATAATGCAATGGGACACCTGGGTGTCTCAGTCAGTTAAGTGTCTGCCATCTTCTCAGGTCATGATCCCAGGGTCCTGGGATGAAATCCCCCATCTGGCTCCCTGCTCAGTGGGGAGTCTTCTTCTCCCTCTGCCTCTGCCCCTCCCCTCTGTTTATGCTCTCTCTCTCTCAAATAAATAAATAAAATCTTAAGGTAATAATAATAATGCAATTATTTTCTAATTATATTATTTTTGAAAAATAATTTGATATTTTGATATATTTTTCATGATAGATACCTAGATACGAAATTGCTGAGCTAAATGGTATGCTCTATCTAAATGTCTGTACGAATTACTAAACTGCCCTTTGAAAGATTGTCCATTAAACTATGTGACAGTGCTCCATATTTCTTCATATAATAATCAGTACTAGATATTAGGGGAAATTTAGAGATTAGATTTTTTTTTGAAATGCACTATAGAAACCTTATTATTGTTATAATACATCAATGCAAAAATCAATGTCATATAGAATCCACATTTGAGAATTTATTATTTCTTCATATGCATTTTTCATGAGTAAGCCAAGAGAAGTATGATTTCTTCATATTTGACTATGTTTTGGTTATCTTCTATCAGTATAACATCAATATCTATACAAATCCAATATTTTTTTTAAACGATAATGACGGTTTCTCACAAACTTAAAAAATCAGATTAAATATCATTTGCGGCATGGAAAGCTTCACATGAGTCACATGTGTAGAAATGAGAGAAGTTTTGAAATGTATCTGAAACTTTACTTTCACTTAGTACTACATAAAACCGGTAACCTCTGCTTTTTAGACACATGTAAGTTAAAGTAAAATTGCTTGAAGCATAAGAAATTGACAAAACATTAATAAAGCTTTCAGCATTCACACCTTGTCTTTACTGAACTGAAAGCCAGATTCATTCGGGAATGTATTAGGGTCATTAGGAAAATGACTTCTATTTGCTGTTAGAAATATTACTTTTAATCTGCGTGTAAATTGCTTTTGAAGCTGGTAAGAACCATGTATGATCATACATCCTGTCATATATTGGGATGTCTTGTAGGAGTTTTGGTTATTTTTCCATTTTAGGTAGATGAGTGTGTAGTTTTCCATTGCCCCAAGTGCATACTTATTTATTTCTGGCCAAAGGACACAAATATTTGACCTATTCTGACCCACATAGTCATCAGTAAAAATATTTTACCAAGTTTGTGGCTGGTTGTATTGCCAGTAGAGTAATGACTTCTTTAGACTTTTGTAAAACATGTATATAAAATGATTGCATGATGTCTCCCCCACAGTAACAATCTATCTTTAAATATGAAACTCTCGGTGAACTATGTCCAATTTTATTTGAGACTCTAAAGATCTGAATAGTTGTCAACTAGAAAAAAGGTCAACTGGAATCAGACAGGACCTGGAAGAAACTGAACCTCAACTTTGAATTAAATAATCCATGAAATTGGGTTGAATTGACTGCAGTGCTATGCCAACAGCTCTATAAATTCCAGAAACAGACCTATACCTACATTGACCCTAGGGTTATGATAAAAGTGTCACTGAAGAGATGAGAAAATAATGATCTTTAAGGAAATGTGTGTGGAAAATTGGATATGTGGGTAGAAAAATTAAAAATGACCCCAATGTCATACCATATGGAAAAGTAAATTTCAGATGAATTGTAGATTTAAATTAAGGCAAAATAATAAAGGTTCTAGAAGAAAATAAAAAGAACACCTCAAAACTTCATGATTTGAAAATGCAGAATAAAAGTTATTTATTAAAAAAATAATGATCTGGGTACATTAAAATTACAAACACCTGCTTATCAAAAGATACAAAAAATGAGTGAAAAAGAAAACCAGTAGAGAAAATTGCAACATATATGAGTGGCTACGCACACACACATATAAATACAAATAATATAAATATAAAGATATGTTTTACCTCTTACCAAAAAATTATGCACACACATATATATATACACCACCTCCCACAAAGGAACAAAAATAATTGAAAAGTTGGCAAGAAATTTGGTTAGTACTTTGCACATAAATATTTTCCAATGGCTTGTAAACATAGAAAAACTATTTGATCTCCTTAAAATCCAGAGGAAAAATAGTAAAGCAGAGTGAGTTATCAGTTGTCATTATTCACACACTATGGTGGCAAGAGGAGAAAGACAGCGCAGGCCAAGCTTTATAATATACAGTGATGGGTAGTCAGCGGAATGCCTGAGGAGCGTCCTCAGCTAATCTCTGGCGCTGTGTCTCTGTGCAGCTCTTTCCCACTGTTCCGTCCATCCTGCAAGCTTTAGCAGCATGCTTGGTTTTCCAGCACTTTCAGCTTAATCTCCTCAAGTCAGAGTCTCTCGGGGTCTGCGTGGTTTGCCTAACCTGGCTAGGAGTCCTGGAGCTTCTCTCACGGTAGTAAGCTTGTACAAATGCAGGGCTCATCTCATTTACTTCCCATCTCTCAGAGATCACACTGTATTATTTCCTGCCCTCTAGTTTCTCGAAATTGTTGTTTCATATATATATTTTTTCTGATAGGAGAATCTGCTTTATGTTGTTCCATCTTAGCCAGAAGCAAAAGCAGTATCACTAATTTTTAAATGATTTTTCCCAGCATGGTTAAAAGCAGAGTTCTGCTACTGCAAACCAGTGAAAATACTAGTCATGTTTCCATTTCATGGATCATGTCATTTATTGCTTTCTGAAATCTTCCGCTTTTAGTTTAAAAAATATCATTGGTCATCATATTCTTCATTGCTGGTGTCTGGATTATGAAAACAAATATTTACCAAAGAAATTCCTACATACCCACGTGAATTAGCACAATCCCCTGAAGTATATCTTGTTCACCTCTCAGAAGGGCTATAAAGGGGGACGCCTCCGGGGCTCAGTCAGTTAAATGTCTGCCTTCAGCTCAGGTCATGATCCTGGGGTCCTGGGATTGAGTCCAGCATCCAGCTTCCTGCTCAGTGGGGAGCCTGCTTCTTCCTTTGCCTGACGCTTCCCCTGCTTGTACTGTCTCTCTCTCTCTCTCTCTCTCTCTCTCTCTCTGACAAATAAATAAATAAAATCTTTAAAAAAAAAAAGATGAAGGGCTCTAAAAGTTCACATTGTTCCCTGAAATTTTCACTTGCTACCATACGGCATGTATTGCAAAAAATGCTGTCAGATCTTTTTAGTAGTTTATTCCATGTGGCTCTCTATGTGGAAATTTTACATTCCATATTTTTATAATAGAAACTTATCAGATTGGGGCGCCGGGGTGGCTCAGTCATTAAGCGTCTGCCTTCGGCTCAGGGCGTGATCCCGGCGTTCCAGGATCGATGGAGCCCCATATCAGGCTCCTCCACTATGAGCCTGCTTCTTCCTCTCCCACTCCCCCTGCTTGTGTTCCCTCTCTTGCTGGCTGTCTCTCTCTCTGTCAAATAAATAAAAATCTTTAAAAAAAAAAAAAGAAAGAAAGAAAGAAAGAAAGAAAGAAAGAAAGAAAGAAAGAAAGAAAGAAACTTATTGGATAAAGAAGCTTGGACTTGTTTCAATGAACTGGAAGTTGAGGCATTTTTCTTACCATCATCTTACTGAATGCTCGCAATTCCTGCTTTGCTTTGTGTCAAGTGCCTGAGTTCTTTATTCCTCTTGCCTGTGATGGAGTCATAACCCCTGATGGTTGAGGCAAGGTAGTCCTACCACACTCTTGCCTCGTTCTCTCAATGAAGAAGATATTCAGGGCAGCAGAGTCCAAGGGGGGCAGTGGTAGCAATTTTAGAAGACAGGAAGTTAAATCTGCTTAAAACTAAAAAGCATAAAATTGTGGGTTTTGTTGGTATACTGACTTGAATGACCCAAGGCAGAAATAGATTTTTAAGAAAATCAGAACAAATAGAAACATACAGGTTGTTAGAAAATACTGGCATTTTTGTTTCAGATTTGCTTTTTTAATGTAATAATGATATAACTATTTAGAATCCTTATCACTTAGAGATACTTACTAAGTGATTTATGAGCCATATGCTGTGATAGATGTAATTGGCCTTAAAATACTCAGCAAAAAAAATCAGGTGCTTGCATTTGAATAGATAAAATGACAAGAGGAAAAAAATTTAATTTTGACAGGATGTTGTGGAAGCTCACGTGAGTTATTTTAAAGGAAATATATGACAATCCAAACAAAAGAGTTTACTGCGAAAGTAAATAAAAGAGAATCATATATATTTAAAATAGTGGTTAAGGTAATTCATAAATAATACCTGTGTATATTAAAATCATATCAACAATAATAAACAATTTTCATTAGCTTATGTGGTTGAATAACCACTACCGTTACATTTCTGAATATAGGCTGACCTCCCAGTAGTTGCTATTTCTGATTACAAAACACAAGTAAAATGTCAATAACACTCACTTTTTGAGACATAGATAAAATAGGAAAAGAAAACCTATTTAGAATTTTACTTTTTTGCACTGTCTTTAGGACTGATTTCTTCACAACATGCCCAAACCGGAATCACTTATAGTCGCTTCTGAAAATAATAAATAAATAAATAAATAAATAAATAAATAAATAAATAAAGTTGCTTCTGTTCAAGAGATACACTCTAAATCCAGGGCAAGCAAACTGGTTTGTGGACCAAATCTGGCCTGCCACTCATGCCTGGTAATAAAATTTTATTGACCATAACAGTAATCATAGCAGTTACATATTATCTATGACTGCTTTTTTCCTACAATAGCAAAAGGAAGTAGTGATTTTAGATTACATATTATATATTGTATCTTATAAATTCTAAAACATATGGGAAATATTTATTATAATTATTCTTAAATTTTCAAGAAATGGAAGAAATAGAAAACCATATTTAATAAAAAGGAACGTCAAAGTAAGGCCAAGATAGTATTAAAACATACAAACTTTTAGATTTTTTATGCCTAGAAAGCCACATCATATAGGACTTTTTAATATAAGGAGAAATGTATTTATTACACATAAAAGTAATAAGATTATGTTTTTACTTAAAATACTTGTGTTCTTTTGCATGATTTAAAATCCATGGAGTGTATAAAGGTTAAACTAAGCAAGTTACACAGGTTTAAATTCTACCATATTAATGCTTTGAAGTCATTTGTTTAAGATCTCACTGTTTGAGGACATGTGTGAGCCTAGAGAAAGCACTTAATTTGATCATGCAGAGAATACATTTTAGCTTTTCTGATCTTTCAGGCAGAATGTGATTCATTCTTTAATACCAAAAGATAGTGGTCTTTTCTAAATAGTGAGCATCATAACATGAGGACTTTTCTGTCCTTCTACGTTATAAACAGAATACTAATTTCCTTAAGCTCTACAGGGAGTAAAATTTACTTTGTGAAAAAGAATAAATCACAGATTCCTTTAAAAAATCATGCTCTAGGGGTAGTATGGACAAGTCAAATATTTCATGGAAGACATCAATTAAAATAGCTGTTCACAAGAATTAAGACGAAAAAACGCTTTAACTGTAAAACAAAGTGGGATGAGATAAAATTATTCATTGAAATGTGTGAGTGACTCTGTGTCGGTTGTGCACAAAACAAGATAAAACTTCTCCATAAGCAAATCTCAGTGTGCCTGTAGTAAAGGACCCTGTCGGAAGGACTGATTCTCTAAGCCACCTTCTCTTTAAGCTCCCAGCCTAGGCAGCTTCCTTTCAGAGATCATCTATTTTCAGCTGGGGCTTTGTAGAGGTAGAAGAGTAAATGCCCTAAATTCCACGTTATAGAAACTTGCAAGACGTACTTAGCTTGTTGTGTCATGATTTTCATGGGGGTGCTTCTTGGTCTTATTGGCATGACTATTAAGCATTCAATGTCTTTTCTTATCGTTTCGTTCAATTTTCCCACTTCCGGCTTCCTCTCCTAGTAAGATACAATATTTTTAAAAAGCTGATTTGTGCACTATAACCCAAGTGATATACGTGGACTACTTTAACTTTTTCCCTCACATACTGCACGTGTGTATGTATGTGTATATGTGTAAATTTAAGATGTGTGCCAGTTATTGATTTCTTGTCTCTTAACTTGAAATACTTACTTTTTCTGCTCTGTGAAAATGGATCTAGGCCCTTAAAATATTTTTCTTTGTCAGCTGTCCCTGAGGCTTTGTCAGTAAAAGACACAAAGAAGACATTGCAAGAGGAAAGAACATTTACTTCCCAGTTCAGGGGTGCTGACTCAGCAGGCTCCTGGAGCACATGGATTCTCTAGTTCCCAGTTCCTGCGGCTTCTTTGGCAACTATCTCCTGCAACGCACATGGTTTCCAAGGGACCTAGACATACTTAGCAATTGATAGAATCGCACATCAGCACACAGACCCATAGAGCCATATTACAGTAGGAAGCACTGACTGGAAGCTCTTGGACCTTCCATTCCTTTACAAGATAATGAATCAGAAGCAATACCAAATTACTGGGGTAATTACAGAAATTAATTCCACCATAAGACACTTGAAAGAAGCAGATGTTATATTATCTATCATAGTCCTCAGAGATTTTGATGCTCTTGATATTCCATAAAATATCACTGTGGTCCACTATATTGACTACATTGTGCTGATTGAATCTGAAGTAACCAGTTCTTGAGAGGTCTTAATAAGAGATGCAAATGAGAGAGTTGGAGGTTGACTTTGCAAAAATTCAGGAACAAATCACCCTAGTGAAGTATCTAGGATTCAATGGTCTGGAGTAGACTGCGGTATCCCCTCAAGGTGAAGGATAAGTCGCTGTACCTCACTACCATAAAAACAGAAAGGCAGAATGCTTAGTGGGTATTTTTTGCAAATTGGAGGCAACATATACTACAGAATCACTTATAGGGAGGTCAGTTTTGAATGAGACTAGAATAAGAAAAATCTATAGCGCAAGTTGATAAAGTCAATACAACCCACACTGATCATAGGAGGACATTACAGTAAGAAACCCTCACTGGAAGCCCACAGAACTGCTATTCCCTTCCAAGATAATAAATTAGAAGCAATGCCAAATTCCTGGGGAAATTACAGAAATTAATTTCATTATACAGTGCAAGTTGCTCTATCACTGGGCCTCGTGATCCAGCAAATCCAAAGACATCTGACATGTCTGTGGCAAATAAGAAGGCTATATGAAGTTTCTCGTTGCAGTCAGCAGAAATATAGAATGGATAGCAAAAGAGGGAAGACAGAGTTATTACTTATAGTCTGATAATCAGTTATAAAAACTAATCTTTGCACATTTCTATTTACAGGATATACGTGTGTGTATGTTTGGAGATGCTATTTTTCACATTTCTTTCTATTTTCATTTTATACACTAATTATTAGGAGTTAACTTTATAACTTAGTCTTTAGATATTTAGTGGGATGAATGGCGACTGAAGTTGAGGGGTACTTAATATATACACTGATGTATACAATGACGGATGATTGTATGTCTCCTCAGTTTGGAGAAAGTGGGAAGATTTTTTTCACTTATTAGAATGATAGCTGTGTCTTTTTAAATAGAAATATAGAGTTATTTTGTTGTTTACAGAAAAGCTCAAATGTTTGTAGAAGGGTGCCTATGGAAGCGAAATAGTCAATAGGGTGGATGGGGCCAGTGGTTGAATTTATTTTCTCTTAGTCCCCAGTTCATCTTTTTGCCTGCTTTGTGAAAATGGATCTTGGCCCATAAAGCATCTTATTTCTTTACCAGCTGGCACTGAAGCTCTGTCAGTAGAGAGTGCTGGAGAATTGTGCAGGAAGAAAATGCTTTCTGCTTCCTGGTTCTTTGGTGCTCACTGGGCAAGCCCCTGCAGTGTGTGTGGCTTTCTCTAGGACCGAGGCCCTCAGTTCCTTTGGTGCCCGGCAACTGTAATGAACGAAAGCCAGGAGGACAAGCCCCCAGTGGTGGCAACTGGCATCCCCCTCACCTTGGGTGGCTTTTGTAGCAGGTGCTCCTGGTTTCTGCAGTGCTCCCAACTTCAATAGGTCTAGTTCTTGCAGTATTACGGTGCCCAGCAGCAAACACTAGACAGCCATTTTCCTTGACACTTCCCCTCAGGCAGGTTTCCAGTGAAGTGTCTCCACCGAGATACCACCATTTAAGAACAGCTTTCCTAAATACCCTAGAGTTAGGATTTCCCACAAGATCCAGGGGGTAAATTTCCAAGTTTTTCCGCACAGTGCCACAGTGCTTTCCCTGCACTTAGGGAGCCACAGCTGAGCCCGCTCCGACATGATCTGGATCTTTTCCTTGGGCATTGTACATCTCCCTCAGGAGAACTGGCTGCTCCTATAGTTTTGAGATTTCTCTTGGCTTCTTATTAACCAATCCCATTATTCCAATACCCTGTTATGTTTCTTTTATTCACTAACTTCCCCTGTTCAAATTTCTGTGTAGTTTCCCTCTTCTCATTAGATCCAGACTAATACATGACTCCTATCTCCATATTGCTAGAAATATTTCACTTCAAGTATGTCCCTTCTGTTTCAGCAGCTTTATTTAGAATTTATACTACACAACCACAGGTTGTCTATCATTAAATATATTACACACAGTATATTTTAGCCACAACTCTTTCTTCTTCATCATGCAAAATCTCAAGGTCTCTACCCATTAATTTATTAATTGGATGAGGCGTGTACATCAGAATTTCAGAAAATTTTTTAGCGTTTGGTGCGTCTTCTAGTTATGTTATTTGTGCTCTTCTTTCTCTGCTGTGTGTCCTATCATGTATGTATTATGAGTTCTCTTGTGCATTACTGGTGCTCTGCTGCCAAGTTACGTTAGGGCCCAGCTATCTCAAGACATATGGAGGTGTGGCAATCTCTGTTCCTAGGCATAGTTTATAAATCTGTAGATCATCAATTCCAAGGACCAGGAACCAACTTCTTTACTCTTACTCTCCAGTCTCTTATGGCCTCCGAGGCTAGTATATTTCACCTTTCTACAAGAGTATAGGAACCTCTACTGAGTAACTTTTTCCTGGAACATTCCACAGAGGGAAATATGACTTAGGGTAGAGAAAGCCCTACAAAGGCGGCCTCACTAATATCTTCCAGTAGCAGCCCCCCTGTTGTGTCAACACTGTCTTTGATCCAGAGAAGTATATGGCTCAGAGTCATAGACCAGATTAAAGGGAAATTGGTATGAAATAACCCACTATCTCCCCACTCTATACAATATAGGTTTTTGTAAACTTATATGAATATATAGGTACATATATATTAATATCTATATGTATCTATAGAAGTCAATCTAGGGAGAGATCCGTAGTATGGTTCTTTACCACCTAACAACATGTCACTAACATCTCATGCCAACAATTATACAACTTATACAATTTAAAAGCTCCTTTATGCATATCTAGATAACAAAAGGATATATTTTATTACAATATACTTTGCATCAGCTCCTTTGACTTATTAAATATACTTCTTCAATAAGTTTCATCCAAAGTATTCAATACTTACACTTTAGATCACTTACTTAATAGCCTATATCTGTTAGAATATATCACATATATTTTTGTACTTCAGTATAGAAGACTAATATACGAATAAATTTTAGCCACATATAGTTTATCGGAGGAATCTATAAAATGTTCCAGTAGTCTCAAAGAGCACATGAAAATGTAAAAAGTAAAAGCCAATATAAAAAAGTAAAAGTCAGAAGGGTTAAAATAAGTAGTTTTAGGGGCACCTGGGTGGTGCAGTAGTTAGGCGTCTGCCTTCGGCTCAGGGCGTGATCCCGGCGTTATGGGATCGAGCCCCACATCGGGCTCCTCTGCTATGAGCCTGCTTCTTCCTCTCCCACTCCCCCTGCTTGTGTTCCCTCTCTCACTGGCTGTCTCTATCTCTGTTAAATAAGTAAATAAATAAAATCTTTAAAAAAAATAAGTAGTTTTAACTAAATCTTGCAAAGCAGTTAAGTGGTCACAGTTACACCATATATGCTATTGTGCTTTAACAGCATAGATGGAAGTAGGGCAATGAGAAGGTGGGGCAGGTGGCAAGAGGAAGATGAGCAAAAAGAAAGTCTGTACAGTTGATTTTTTTAAAAATGGTGTGGAGCGCCTGGGTGGCTCAGTCACTTAAGCGTCCGCCATTGGCTCAGGACATGATCCTAGAGTCCTTGGACTGAGTCCCACATCGGGCTTCCTGCTCAGCCAGGAGTCTGCTTCTCCCTGTGACCCTCCCCCATCTTGGGCTCTCTCTCACTCTCTCTCTCACAAATAAATAAATAAAATCTTTTTTAAAAATGGTGTGACATTATTCGGATCTGGTTTGTTTGAGTTTCTTTACTTCTTAATACTCTTAATTTGCTTCTGGTTTGGCTTTTGAGTCTATTGATAATTGTGATATTTTGAGGCGTTGTAGGATAATAAATAGATTTGATGCAGGATCTGAAAATGAATACTTTTTCTAAAATAAGCTGTGCTGTTTCTCCCCAGGATTAATGCATGTGAATTGGAACATCCAGATAATTTATCCAAGTGAAAAATTAGGGGCTAAATGAACCATGCAGTGTGTTTATGCTACTTAATGTATAAGAAACTATAAATGCAGAACCACGTGCCATTTTGGTAATGAAACCACACAGTTGTCATGGACCTCCTGCTCTACTATTAATTTTTGTTTCCTCCCACGGCTTCACTACTTCTGAGCTTGGCCAAAACTGTGCAGCTATATTTCTTATGCAAAATTTTCAAAGAAAAATGTCAACATTAATATTACAGCTAAAGAATATAAATTAAAAACTTTCTTTGGAAGATTAAAATCATCACAGCTAGGATACAGATTCCTCTGTCTTTTGAGGACCCGATGTTTGCAAAAATCCTTTTTAAATGATATTTTTTTCTCACCGACATTAACATTACAAATGCAAATTAAAAACAGCAAGGAAAACATGAAGGAAAAGTTCATAAACCAAACAATGAATGTCATGAATTCACTCACTAAATTGTACTAATTCTGGGGAAGATTGGTCGGTGTGCTCATAGGTGTAGACCTGTGCTATTAAGAAAAGTTCTTACTATGAGTTATCTAATACAGCACTTAAAATAAGAAAAGCAGGGGTGCCTGGGTGGCTCAGTTGGTTAAGTGGCTGCCTTCCTCTCAAGTCATGATCCCAGGGTCGTGGGATTAAGCCCTGCATCAGGCTCTCCACTCAGTGGGGAGCTCCCTCTCTTTCTCTGTCAAATAAATAAATCAAATCTTAAAAAAAATAATTTATAAAAAAGTAAATAAATAAAATAAGAAAAGCAAAGTCTTGCTTTCTTTGGCTTAAATCTGAATAGCATGTCGTGCAAAAGAGTATTTTTGAAATACTTTAGAAAATCCATGTAAAAAGCTAGAACAGACCTTGACAAATTATACCTGATCAGTAAAAGTTACCTTGTTGTGCCTTTGTTATAATTATATGGATCATTTTCCTTTCAATAATTTGGAACACAGTTTGAAGCACCAAAGTAAGAAAAAATAACATTTCTGGCAATGAAAATCATGCCCATTTATTTATTGGGCATTATTTATTGAATGCCCATTTCATGCCAGACTATGTGCTACAAAGAAGTGACCAAAACGTATGTTCTTCTTATACTCCTAAAGTTAATCTATTTACATTACATATGAAAATCCTTTTACTTTTCCTTTAGGCACAATTACATAGGCTGACTTATAATTATATAAGCTTACTTTCGTGCATTCATTTAAAGTTCCAAAACACCGTGGCTCTAATTATTTGAATACTTCTAATCAAATATCAGAATCTGGTCGTGGGAATTGAAGAAAGGTAGAGTCAGGTAGAAGAGGATTAAATGGGGGCGCCTGGGTGGCACAGCGGTTAAGCCTCTGCCTTCGGCTCAGGGCGTGATCCCGGCGTTGTGGGATCGAGCCCCACATCAGGCTCCTCCGCTATGAGCCTGCTTCTTTCTCTCCCACTCCCCCTGCTTGTGTTCCCTCTCTCACTGGCTGTCTCTATCTCTGTCAAATAAATAAATTTAAAAAATCTTTAAAAAAAAAAAAAGAAGAAGAGGATTAAATGGCTCCATCAGGGGAAAGAAAATACTTTAACCACATTTCTCTGTTCTCCACTCACCCCCCCAAAATAAATAGACAGATCAAAAAAAAAAAAAAAAAAACTCTCTTTACTTTCAGAACAGTACCTCAATCTAATCACTCTAACACTATATTTTGGAACCAGCAACTCTATCCGTGCATTTATCTCCCACTTTATTTGTGCACTCTTGAGAACAGCAGTTACATTTTAAATTTTTGCCTTAATTTGAGAATCATAGTAGAAGCTCCAGATTTTTTTTTTAAGTAACTTAACTGAATAATTAAGGAATATGTCTGGATAATAATTTGGTATAGATTATATTGAAGAAGAACAGAAATACGCAGGAAGAAAATGGGAAAAAATTATAGGTAAGTGAGCTACATATGCAAAATGATTTTAAGGGGACCTGGAGTCCTGAGTCCTCTCCATGAGCTTTGCCATGAGATACATGAAAATAATACTGAATACTTAGGAAGATGCAATTAGCCAAAAAACCCTAGTAGGTTTCCCTCAAGAAATAAAATACCAGACATAAGAGATAATGAGGCCTTAAATGGAGTTTAGCCTATAATTACTTAGTTTAAAACCTGTATACCTTGTAAAGAATGGCTACTGGGAAAGGAGTTGTCCACCATGTGAGAATATTATATGTAATTGTATATTTGACTATATGTGCTCTATATACCTATTGAGAGAAATTTAATACAAACAGATGGGAAAGAGACAACATAGGAATAGAAATAAAGATTGGAGAAAATGGTGCTACAAATCAATTTTTTGTTGTTTTTCTATTGGGGTTTTTGTTTTTATTTTTTTATTTATTTTTATTTTTTTAATTAATCAATTTATTTATTTTAAGTTGGCTCGTTGTCCAATGTGGGGCTGAAACTCACAACCTTGAGATCAAGAGTTGCATGCTCTACTGACTGCCCATGTGGCTGACCTTAGTCTCCAGCACTTCCAGAGGTTGGGTTGATACCACATGGCCCAGAGCTCCCACCTTAAATCATGTTGTTATGGGCGCCTGATGACTCAGTCAGTTCAGCATCCAACTCTTGGTTTTGGCTCAGGTCATGATTTCAGGGTGGTGAGATCGAGCTCCATGTCAGGCTCTGTGCTCAGTATGGAGTCTGCTTGAGTTTCTCTCTCTCCCTCTTCCCCTCTCCCTTCTGTCTCTCCCTCGAACAAATAAATAAAATCTTTTTTTTTTTTAATCACACTGTTAGACTAAATAGTTTGGTCCAAAGCCCCTAGGTAAGCAAAGTCACTTTTATCAGGCAGGACGTTTCAGGGGCTTGGAGAGCATCTCTTGAGAGGCAAGTGCAAAGGCCAGACCTCTCTTTTGACAAAGTTAATACTTTAATGCCCAGTCAACATTTTATTTTGTTGTTGTTGTTGTTTTGTTTTGAAACTACAACGTGAACAAGTGAGGTGTTCAGTATTTGGTGGTTTATCTGAGTTTTCACAATTAAGAAAACTTTCCTGTTGTCTCACAAATAAAAGTAGAAAAAATATGGTATAATTGTAGCTCAGAAAGTTTAATATGACTGAATCGGAGTGATTTGTGTTGAGAAGTAATAAGCATAACTTAAGCAAACTGGATCAAGTACAGGGCAGACAGTTTAGGGACAGCCCCAAAAGCCAAGTGGATAAGCCATTTGGACTTGAGCTGATGAGTTGTAAGGAAATGTTGTAGTTTTCTTAGCATAGTGGTAACAAAGGGAAGAGAGATCTACCAGAGGCTATTCTTTCTGTTGTATTTAGGATGAATTGACTATTCAAAGTTATGTTATGACTAGCCTGTTGCTGTAATTTTTGAAATGAGACAATAATGGTATGAATTAATGTTGTAACTATATAAATGAGAACTTACATATTAACAATATTTTTCTAGCTTTATTAAGGTATAATTGACAAAACTATAAGATGTTTAAAGTGTACAATGAGGTGATTTGACATGTGCATACATAGTGACATGGTGAAAGGATTCTTCCAGAAAGTTCATTAGTACATCCATCACCCTCACCTCACATATTTACCCTATTTTTTTCCTGGTGAGAACATACAACTTCTACTCTCAGCAAGTTTCAATTATACAATTCAGCCTTATCAACTATAGTCACCATGCTATAATTAGATCCTCAGACCTTATTCATCTCATAGGCTAAAAGTCTGTACCTTTTTACCAACTTCTCCCTATTTCCCCCATCCCTCTGACAATAAATCTTGACTGATGAACAAATTTACTTAGATAATAGATTGCCTTTGATAAGGTAATTGTATAAATAAAAGAAATGAGGAGGTCCCTGTTTTATTCACTGTTTTTAGTATTTTATTCTTTACCACCTTCTCCATGTATAGAAACCGTCATCTCTACAGATGTAATTGTGATATTCCTACCATGGAAATGGTGTATAGTCAAAATTGCCTGCATTATTATTCAGAGACTTCATTACTCTATGAGTCAGAGAGGCTCCCCACTTTTTAAATCACTAATACTAAAATTTTAATTGGAGCATTTTACACCTTAATTACTTTTCAAATATTTTTTAATTAATCCTGTTTTGTTAAACTGTCAAACCAGTATAAACATTCTGAAAGTAAAAACATCAGTTAATAACTTTTAGTGATACTATAATCATAAAATCTGTATTTATTCATATTAAATTAGACTGGACATCACATACTTAGAATTATATAAAAGAAACTAAATCCACATAATGGTTTATCCACATGATTATTTACTACTTGCTTGTAAAGCTCAGTCTTGTCATTTATTATTTGGTTGTTATAGGAAAGCTTTTAACCTTTATACTGAAAATATTTTGCAAAGGCTGACAGAGAAAGAATAAATCCATTAAAAAGGACCCTTTAAACTATATAGCTTATGTCAGTCTTTGAATTCTTATTGATTCCATATTTAGAAAATTTATTTTATGTCTACCTACCTTGACATTAATTTGGGGATTGAAAAAGCAAACAAAAGCAAACTTATTCTGAGAAGATTTTAGAAAGTTACAAAAACCTTTACTCATGATTTCAGCTATTACATATTAATACAAAGAAAAATTTATTTTAGAAACATATTTGAAGGGAAATTGTTACCATGGGTAAAAATAACTAACTTAGTTTTTATTGAAAATTAAATTAACTCCATTTTGCAATAGTTTTATCAATAAATTAAACGATGATGAAAATAATAATAATAAGCATTTACTAATCAGTCATCACGTACCAGACCCCTTAAAGAACTTTATACCTATCATCTCATTTATTCCTCACAATAAATCTATGGATCAGGCATTGTTACTTTGCTTATTTTAAAGGTAAGGAAACTGAGATTTAACAACTTTTACTTGACCAAAATTTCACAAAAAGTAAATAATATACCAAAGATTTGAACACATCACATTGCTATCTGATGACAGATCCTTCTGGGATTTAATTTCTGTATATCCCTGCCCTGTCACATTGGGATTTAAGATCAGTGGAAAATATTAGCAAACAACAGTTCAGATTTAAGGTTGAAATTAAGTAGAGAAGCCAAGACTAAGATCCAAAAGAATTGACATATTTTAATAAAAATAGCATATGTTCATAACCTGAGCTTAAAACATAATTCCACCAGTTATGTGTCTGAAATTCAACTTTTTATAATCTATAAAGTTGAAAAATAATGACTACCTTCCTTGGTTGTATACTGAATATAGATAATATATTCAAGGGACACCTGTGTGCCTCAGTCAGTTAAGCATCTGCCTTCGGCTCAGGTCCTGATCCCAAGGTCCTGGTATCAAGCCCCCCAACCTACTTCCTGCTCCCTCTCCCTCTTCCTCTGCTCCCCTTCCTCCCCCCATCGTGCTCCCTCTCAGACTCTCTCTTTCTCTCAAATATATAAAGTCTTTAAATATATATATTCAAGAACCAAGTATTGGTAAGTAAAGTGTAATGGGAAGTGATTTGTAGGATCTGTCTTCCTTACAAATGTTCAGCCCAAATGGATCTTAAATTAGACGCAAAGACCTGCACAATAAGGTAAACAGTTTTTGACCGAAAAAAATGTAATAAACCTTTTCAACATGTTAAATCTTAAATGAAGTTAGAGATTATTTAGCAGAGAAATATCTGGTATTATACCTGCATATTACAAAGAAATGAGATTAATTGGTCCTTAGGCTGAAGTAATCTCTTCCTTTACATAACAAATATTGACTGAGCATCTATTATAAGCATAGTTCTCTAGGATATGCTGAATGGGACGCCAACCTATCAAAATCATAATACATTTTAAGAAGTCTTCTTGGATCTTACCTAGGGAGAAATACCATGTTCACAAAAATCAAATAAATAATACATGCCAAGACACACGGTATTAATAGACAAAGAATGCTACAAAAGTTGTGAGACTGGGGCAGGCAGATGGGCCGCCGAGGTAACAATAACTCCCAGTGGAGTGCAGGCTTAGGGAGGACAGGCACTGGAATGAGAAGTAGAATTTGACGAGGGAGAGAGAAGAAAACACGATGAAAACTTCACTGTCCTAAAAATAGCTGCTGCCTGTCTCTACCCCCATGGACTTCACTCAATTGCTTTTCTTTCTGGAAGCATAGTCTATGGCAAAAATGGGAGATATAATTTGCAATTTAGATTTTGGATATCTCATGGAACTACTTGAAGGCCTGACTGATAACTTTAAACTTCATCCTTTTAAACTTCAAATGCATTGAGCTTCAAGTGATTTCTCCAAGAATAATCAGTCAGAATTTTACAACCACTTTTGGCTTTTTATTCAGTTTCCTTTGATGACTCCTCATTTAAACTGGTTTCCTTGCTGTTTCCTCCCACTTACCAAATGCAAGCACACAAGCACGTGCGTGCTCACGCATACACACACACACACACAGACGTATGCACACACACAGACGTATGCACACCTGCCCATACACACACACACACAGAGTACTTGTGTCTTTTTAATCAAGAGCAGTGCATAAAGCAGGGCTGAAGGCAGAACTAGAATTGATATTGTTACCTTGTTATTTTTAAGTTAACATTTCAGACCCTGATTACTCTATTTTATATAGCTACAGTCTTGTTATTTATTACTTAATTCTTGAGATTAACTCGAATTTTATACATAGTATGATGCAGAAGTCAATATATACTTGAAGAACATAATTGAAACAGCAAACAATGTTTTCACTTGATGATAGTAGTTAAAAGAAACAGTTTATTTTATATTTTAATTTTCTGTGTATTAAATGTGTGTTATTGAATAACTTAGTCACCTGGCAAATGTGATTCTCAAGTCTTTGAATTCATTTCTCTAAATATATTAAAATTTGAGAAGTCGAATCCTTATTTCTGGATCATGAACTGCCTTATTACTGCAGAAACGGGTTCCAGGGACTGTGGACTTTCTTATCAATGCCCTAGCCACTTTAATCAACCGCTGGTCCCTAAATCAACACAATGTAACACATTCTCATCTAGATTCCTTAATGATTGATAGAAACACATTCTATTTTTTCTTTTCTATAAATGCTCACTAATACTCCACTGGAAACTAATTTATGGCAGGGCTCTGTAAAACAGTCCTAATTATGTATAAAAGGGGGGCATGATAATGCTTATGAAAATTTTATTGTTTGTATAATTCAATTAGTGAATAACTATACTGTGTATTACTTTCAAGGAAATGCTGAACTTCTGCCCCTTGCCACTACTTAATCCTATGAAGCAAACACCATTAATCCACATATAAGAGTATGAAAATAACCCAGAGGTGGGGGGATAGGTTTGTGCCTGCCTGCCTTTCTTCTGAATATCCTTCATTAGTGGGAAGCAAAGCAAAGTTTATTGAGCAGTGGTACAAAGCTCCAGAAGAGGGAGGGGACCCAGAGGGTTGCCCTGGAGTTTCTAAGTCTAGAGATTTTTATGAGCATGTTGGTGGGCTGTTTTAATCTGATTAACCCTCCATGCGCTTGTCACCCAATCAGGTTTTTGGCCACAGGCTCATCTGCTTATCAGGTAGTTGTTCAGGTGAGAAAGGGTGGAGGGCTCCTTCCAGGGTGGTGTAAAATCCTTTTAAGGGTAGTTTCCTTTTAGGGCGGGGGCTCCTTGTCTCTGCCTGCTTTTCTTCTGACTGTCCTTCAACACCATGACTCCTCATTTCCCCAGAGTCAGAAAATGAGATACTTTAAGCAACTCTTTCATTTTTTTCCTCATCATTTTATCGTCTATGTGTTGGCAAGCAGATAATTAAGCATTCATTGAGAGAGAGAGAGAGTGCACGTGCGCGTGCGTTTTGTACCAAAAACGATCATGGTTCCTATTGTCATTTAGTTAACTTTTCAATGTAAGATATAGATATTAGACAGTAATATAATTATTAGCATGATTTTGAGCGTGTATAATTAAATAGCATGTACATGTCTTATTTACTGTATACTAATAATATTCTAATTTATATCAATTTTTTTAAAGATTTTATTTATTTATTTGACAGAGAGAGACAGCCAGCGAGAGAGGGAACACAAGCAGGGGGAGTGGGAGAGGAAGAAGCAGGCTCATAGCGGAGGAGCCTGATGCGGGGCTCGATCCCAGAACGCTGGGATCACGCCCTGAACCGAAGGCAGACGCTTAACGACTGAGCCACCCAGGCGCCCCGAAATTTATATCATGTTTATACAAAATGGGTTAATGACCTTCACATGCTTTTTCCCTCAATTTTATCTCCAGCCGTTTCCTCATTTGGATGGATGGAGTCTTCAAACCCAATTATTACACTGCCTAACTTTCAAATATAAGTTTTGTTGTCATAAAGATATGAGTATCATCCCTAGTTCTATCCTGGAGACACTTTGAAATTTACATAATATTATTGATTCACCTATCTTTAAATAGATGTAAAATAGATACTCATCTGAATTATTTATTGGTTAAATAGGAAAATGCTCATCACACATCAAATACATAATTGGGCTTGATAAACATTTTTTCTGTATATCCCCTCATCCAACAATCCTTTTCCTGGTAACTGGGTATGGATGTTTTATTTTGGCTTTGTATATTTATTTGTTTTGGCTTTTACTTATCCATTTTTCTTACGTTATAGGAGGACTTAAAGGATTTCTATGTTTTTGTTTGTGTTTTTATCTAAGGTAGGCACGTTAAGTGGCTTAAGCTATTTACTTGGTGTTTGTTTTCAAGGATAACACTTCTCCAAGACAACCATGACACAGAATATTCAATACTTTTGAAAAAATTCTGCTAGGGTGCTTGAAATTCTCACTTTTTTTTTTTTCCCTCGGATTACTGCATGCTAGTTTTTTGTTAAAATGCCTGATATATGGGTGTGGCAACAAACTCTGATAAGCAGCTAGTTTAAATTTACTTCAAATTAGTTGATCCACTTTGTAAGCACATTAATCCTAGCAAATTCACAAGGAATTAAAGTACACAGTTTTCTAAATACTTGATTTACTTTGTTTCTTGAAGGGGAAGAAAGGTAAATTAAGGACTGAAGTGTATTGCTGTCCTCAATGGAAAATTGTATAATTACTACAATTACACGTGACCTAAGATTTGTGATGAAGGGAGAAAAAAGAATAAAATAATGCCAAAAATATGTCTTTGGGTGTCTCAGTCAGTTAAATGGCTGCCTTTGGCTCATGTCATGATCTCAGGCTTCTAGGATCCAGACTTGGGTCTGGCTTCCTGCTTAGTGGGCATTCTGCTTCTCCCTCTCTCTGCCCCTCCGCTGCCACTTGAGCGCTCACGTGCACTCTCTCTCTCTCTCAAATAAATAAATAAAATCTTTTAAAAAATATGATATCTTTGAAGAGACATATTGCATGTAATATTATTTTACGCTAGAAAAAAAAAGTTAATCTCTCAGAAGATGAAGCAGCAGTTATAGACAATCCATGACCAAATTTTTTGAAATATACCAGTAGAGTAAGAAGTAGAAGTTTTGTTAAATTAAAATGAGATAAAAATCAAAAAATATATTGACAATGTCCAGCAAATAGTAAATACTATTTAAGTTCTCATTTTTATTAGTATTAAACATGTATATTATAAAGCAAACATTTTGTTATTAACAATAAAAGCTAGATACATAGTAATCTCTTACATCTATTGGAATATTAAAAAAATCTTTGTTCTCTAACGGCATTCATATATAAGCAAGACACTGTGACAAGTTACAAATGGAAGATATAGGACACATTCTGAAATATATTTTTCTGTGTCCAAAAAATACAAAAATGAGATAGTTAATATTAAGTCTGACAGTAGCTCTTGCCATTTGTATAAGCAAATGACAGATAGTAGGCTCAAACCAATTTCATTTCAATTACTGTGTAAACATCAAAGTAGTTTTCTCTCAATATTTAAAATACTAGATTATTTTAGGGGTGCCTGGGTGGCTCGGTCAGTTAAGTGTCTGCCTTTGGCTCACTTCATGATCCCAGAGTCCCTGGATTGAGACAACATCTGGCTCCCTGCTCAGCAGGGAGTCTGCTCTCCCTCTGTCCCTCCCCCTGCTCATGATCTCTCTCTCAGATAAATAAATAAATAAAATCTTTGATAAAAAAATAAATAAATATTAGATTATCTTAGATTTATTTTATTAATAAGTAACTAAAATTTTCTAACATGCTAATTTTACCATTTGTTTCATTTTTATAAAATATGGAACATGCTAGGGCTGTTGGGTGGCTCAGTGAGTTAAGCATCTGACTCTTGATTTTGGCTCAGTGGTGATTTCAGAGTCCTGGGATTGAGCCCTTCCTCTGGCTCTGGGCTCTGCACCCAGAGTCTCAAGGAGACTACCTCTCCTTCTCCCCCTCCCCTTGCTTGCACGTGCGCTCTCTCTCTCTCTCTCTCTTTCTCAAAGTAAATAAATCTTTTAAAACAATACTTAACATACTTTATCAAAATAAGAGAGAAAAATAATTACTGAAGCAGAAACTGTTTTATAATCATTATTTAAAGAATTTCTAATTACTATTTTTATTTCTAGAATATGAGAAACTTAAAAAGGAAATTTTTTTCACATTCAATAATCCTTTATCTTATTGTATAAAAGCCCCTCTGCGATTTACATATTTATGGAGTCAGTAACAAAACACCTACATCTGTTCTAAGTGATTTGTTGTCACGATTTTTTTCTAGAAATAAAAGGATAGTGAATTTGAACACTATTATACAAGCATAGAAAGATGTGCAATGTATAGTTTCAATACTGTACCCAATGTTCTTCTATGCAAGTATATGAATTCTTGAAAAGTATGGCTTATTCCAATACATAATAAAGCCCTGACTATCTCTGAGTTAGTAGTCACAGTGTAAAGTTAACTGCCATAGAGGAAAGGTACTCAGACTGTTGTATCATATAACTGCCTAATAAGTTTGATTTCAAAAATGTGAATGAAGGGGCGCCTGGGTGGCACAGCGGCTAAGCGTCTGCCTTCGGCTCAGGGCGTGATCCCGGCGTTATGGGATCGAGCCCCACATCAGGCTCCTCCGCTATGAGCCTGCTTCTTCCTCTCCCACTCCCCCTGCTTGTGTTCCCTCTCTCGCTGGCTGTCTCTATCCTGTCGAATAAATAAATAAAATCTTTAAAAAAAAATGTGAATGAAGATAAAAAAATTATCTAATACTATAGTACCCACGGATTATTTGCAGGATATGTTTTTCATGAATTACAAAGACATTCTCCAAAAGTTATTTTCTAGGTGGAGAGGGAACACTATGTCTTTTGACTATAATTCCTTGCACACCCAGTTCATTACAAGGCTTTTTATCATATGAAATTGTATCCTGCTTCAGTTCAAATTGATTTTATACGGAGTCTGAGTGATAGTGCACTGAGAGGACATACTTTATAGTTTTATAAATGTTCTGTTCTGTGGTATCCCAAACCGTGGTATCCCAAACCATACAATGTGTTAGAGTCAGCATGCATTAGAGTAGGTGACCACCATCACTATATAAATGTGGAAAACTTCTATTTCTCACCAAACATTTTAAATTCTTTTTTAATATTATTAATCTATTCATGATGGATTGTTTCCCATTATTTGAACTCTGTTCCTTTAAAAGCGTACACTTTGAGCTCAAAAGAAACTTTCACATTTTAAAATGTCATATTTGGAAGGACTAAAATAATCAGTCCTAAACTAAACAGTTGCCAGTATTTTTGACATATTCACTAGTATGATAAAATCATATTTTACAAAGTCTATGACAGATCTCTAATTACATTTAATTGTATTTAACAAAAAATTAAATAAATTACATTTACCCAGTTTTACTTCATTACTGTCTTACTAATTTAGTAAAACTATGTACTATTATAGTAATACTCTTTTCTCTACAGGAGCAATATTTTTCTATATATCCATAAAAATGCATTCTTTCATTGGAATTGCTTAATATTAAATGCAGCTTTTTACTTTGTGTAAGTTACGTCATCTACATGACACATCTTAAGACCAACTCAACTCTGTTTCACCACATCCATCATTGTAAAAATATGAATAATCTGTTCTAATAAAAATAAATAAAATTTGACCACATATCTGTTTAAGGTTGTACTTAGCCTATCCCACTGGTACTTTTTCTTTCTAATGAATTCAGAAGGAAAACAGTTTGAAATCAAGATAGATGGAATAATTCTGGAAGGAGTACAATGAAAAAATTGGATCTCTTTTTGCGAAGTACATATTTGGGGTAAAAATGACAAATTATTTAAAATTTTATAGCATGCATTGCTTTTATATAAACTATGTGCCAAAGTATTGTCACAAGGCATTGAAATTGGCCATTTAATATCTTAAAAAATTTTATTTTTATTCTTCATAGTTAGTCTTGAGAAAAAAAAATTTACAGATAGAATCATGTCATTTTCGACTATCCTCATTGCCTCTACATTTATCCAAACTAATAAACTTCCGTCGTCTTCAGGAAGTAAATACAACTACAATACTGTATGTGGTTCCTGAAGCATCCATAGTGTGAGAACAATCTTCCCTATTTTAGAAGGGTAAAACAGAAGTCTGCAATCCATTGGCTATAAGCAGCAGCATGACATTCTGAACAACCTTGAAGTTAAAAAAAAAAAAAAAAGACAAAACAGAACTGTTTGAATTCCATTTCATAGCATTTTATCTTTAGTATGGAATAGAACACCATGGACTATACGTTGATTTATTTTTTAAAGCAGTGAAGCAAATTTATTGTGACATAAATTACTCTGCTAAGACGTGTTTAAAAGTCTAACCTGCAAGATTCGCTTCACCAAAATGACTGCAGTTCAATTTTATATATCCCTTCTCAGGTCAAATATTCCAGGAAGGAAAACTAGAACAGGATTCACAGAGCGCTGTATGTTAGATGGCAAAGCAACTTAACTATATCAGTCTCCTGCCCATAAACCTGGGAAAGTGAAACTTTCTGCCCAACATTATTGGCTATATAATGAGACTAGAGAGAAAAAATGATTATCTTTAAGTATATATTCTAATACCCTTGGAAATGATAAAGCATCATCTCATATTTGAATTGATTGCCCAGCAATACATATGGAAATGTGTGTGTAACTACAAAATGTTTCATGCTTTTGGAATGATAGTTCAGCTAATATCTCTACAGTGCTTTTCAATTTGTATAGCAGTTCTACATACCTGATACCATTTAAATGACTGTGAAAAGAGACCCAGAAAGATTAAGGAGCTTGCCCGAAAACTCTACAGTTTGAACCCATCTTCTGATTTATATTCTCATGTTTTTCCTTAATATGTAAAAAGATTAAATCAAAACAATAATACTGGGTATTACATAAAACACTGCCTGGTTCATAGTGAACTAAATATTTGTTGAAAGAAATAAATGTATTTTACAACCATTAAAATCTTTCAAGTTAAAATAAGAGTAATTGTCAATAAGGTGGCCAGAAGGACTGGGGAGACTCCCAGGCCCTCAGACCTTCACCCAGACCATCCCCAGGCCATTCTTGATGGCTCTTTGTCTCTCCCGAGAAGGAATTCAAGGAGAAGGCAGACACAATGGTCCAGTGGTGCAAGTGGGAGAGTTTATTAAAGTGAGAGGACACTCGGGGGGCCCTGGTGGTTCAGTGGATTAAGCGTCTGCCTTTGGTTCAGGTGATGATCCCAGGGTCCTAGGATTGAGCCCTGCATCAGGGTCCCTGCTCAGCCGGGAGCCTGCTTCTCCCTCTCCCACCTCCTGCTCATGGTCTTGCTATCTCTCTCAAATAAATAAATAAATAAATAAATAAATAAATAAATAAATGTATACTCTTGACACATGAGAGTGGGCAGGCTCAAGAGAGACTTGCACACCGTGGGGTTTGGGTTTCTATCTTTTATTGATGGTTGTTAACTAGGGGATGGAATATTGCCTACTTGGGGGAGAGAGTTCTTGGGAACAGTGTTTCACCTTTCGCCCTCCTTCGGCAAAATCTCTGGCCTTCTTTGTCTTGGGCCTGCCTGGTTTGATCAGGCTTCCTGTGGCTTTTGTGTTGGGAATGCTGCCAGGGCAGTTTTCTAACTTGCCCCATGGCAGGTCATGACTTCCCTTTTGCTGGCCTCCAGGCATCCAGTTAAAGCCTAACTGCCTACTCTAACAATAAAGGTAGCAGAGTATGTTGATTTGAGGTAATTTTTTTTTCTGGTTAAATGCCAACAGAGCCTATTGATTTGGATCTTGATCTAAAGACGCAGCTTTGAATGTTATATTGTCAAATTGAGGCACTCGTGGTCCCTAACACCTGGCATGCCCACGTATGCCAATGCCCAAAGAATCCAGTAAGGCATAAGCCTTATTTTCTGTTTTGGAAGAAAAAGAACAGTTTTTCCTTGACATTCAGAGAGATTATTTGTTGTGAAACCACTCATGTAGTTCAAAACAATTTTGTTCGGTGAGCAGTCTTGGCATTTTGTTGGGGCTTTTTAGCCATTTCTGCTGGAGGAGAGGTAGTAATATCATAGTCAGGGCCATTGAGATGGAGGTTTTTGAACTGCCAATAGACAGAACATTATATGATGAAAGCTTTGGACATCAGAGGGTACAGGCATTCTTACTAAATCTTTAAAACCCACTGGCGACAAATGGGAGGGAAGTTTGTGTCACTAACGTGTTCCACATTTGGCTCTTCCATGTGGAGTATATCTATTTAAAATTATGGCCCAAGGTATACAAATATATAATATAATTTTTTTACTTTACTTTTAATTAAATCTTAGAAATGACAAAGACAGGACATTAAGTTGGCCCAGAGGACCCCACCAAGAAAGTCACGTTAGCTTCCCTTTTCCACTGAAAACCTTACTCAAACTTCATTCGTTAAATTCAGTATGACATAATTATGCCACAGAACCAGGCTAGCCTGTGACTCGGGCTCCTGTTGCAGCAAAATCACGCACATTTGAATCTCTCTCCTATGCAGATTTCCCCGACTTAGGTGTGCATCACTTTTGATCCCCTGTGGGGAAAAGAATTCCATTTTTGCTCATATTTCTCCATGCAGCACTAAGGTTATGGTAGAGGGAGAGGAAGGAACTTGGGGACATTAAGGGAGAGAACAGCTCTACCGAATTTACTCTTTTTTGAGGAAATTAGTGGTTTTTCGTGATTCACCTGAACAAATTTGTGAAGCTTTCCGTCCACCTAAATCTCTATATCATTATCACTGACACTTAATTTTAGTTTTGGGACCTCATGACTCAGCTACAGCTACATTGCTTTTTGGCCTGAATGATAAGATTTGCTGCCCTGTTATGATGACATTCCTTCCTCTTCCTGCCCAGAGGAGACAGGGGAAAATCCAAAGCATCATTGCATCATGTAAGAAGCCTGTTCCAACCCTACCTCAACTGAGCAGGCTCTGAATGGTCATTAACAAGTAAGGCAAATGCTCAGTGGCAAACCCCTTCTCCGCTCCCTCACCCACAACTTGGCTGAGACATTTACTATAAGATGCCAGGACATCTTCTCCTATCTCCTAAAAGGCCCAGAAAACCCTCATCCCTTTTCTTTAAGAAATGTATGTCTTGAGGGGAGTCCCGAGTTAAGATGGCGGAGGAGTAGGGGACCCCTTTTTCAGCCGGTCCCCTGAGTCGAGCTGGATAGGTACCAGACCAGCCTAAATAACCATGGAATCAGCCTGAGACGCAGGATGATGCATCTGGAACTCTACAAATGAACATCTCCAGCGCTGAGTATTGAGGTACGAAGAGGGGAGCTGTAAACCGTGCACAGATATCAGAAGAAAAACGGAAGGGGGAGGGAGCCGCCGCGTTTGGGCGCCGGGAAGCGGCAGCCACCTGCACGGGGGAGCGGGCGGACTCACAGAGGGCACCCGCGAGAGAGTGGACTGAGACCGGTGAGCCATGAACAAGCGCGCCACCAGGCATCTCCCGGAACACCGGAATCCCGGTGTGCTCAGGGGATCCAGACTGAGACCGGGAACTCC
>NW_024424452.1:56720313-56806140 GCF_017311325.1 Ursus maritimus
AGGATCTGTAATTTTTATGTACCAAACAGAAATCCGAATTTAAGTATGTTAGACTGGTTAGGCTGGTTAGGAAATGTGCTTCTCTAGAGGAAGAAGGTTTTTAAAAAAATTTTTTTAGTATCTGCACAATTAATTGCAAGCATGCCTCTTTCATTTTAAATGTAAGTCAAAGTGTCTTGTATTTATACCAGCGACTGGGATGGCTTTGTACAGATTCAAGAGGCATCATACCTATGGACTCTAACATATATCTCTGATCTTTGACATGTATCTCTGATCTTTGACATATATTGAATTTCCCTTATCAAGGCTGTAATATCTCTGAAGGACCCCAGCAAATTAGTCAGGAATGGTTTTTCCTGCCAACAACTGAGGCTGTTCTCTGTAATTAAACTGCTTTCCCAAGTGTTCCCTGAAGAGGGTTTCTAAGATTTTTCACTGTTAGTCTCTAATTGATAGCTCTTTAGTTTGTTTTTCACTCTATAATGAAAGAGGGGTACTTGCTTTACCAGTTTCTTTTGTTTACTCCCTAACTTAATATCTAACCACAACATAACTTAAAGCAGAATGTGTGACCAGTGGGTCAATTAAAGAAGTACCACTTTTTAAATAATCTACACAGTTTCTTAAAGGTAGATCTGCTCACCGAGACGTTAGGTTTTGCTTTCCTGATAAAAGGCACAGATGTGGCTATCACTACTGCTTTCTCTTCTATCCCCACTTTTTTCCTTGAATGTGGTAGTGATGCCTGTAGCTGTAGCAGTCATCTTATAACCTTGAGGCTATGAGCCCTTGATGCTATTCAGCTGTGGGCAGTCATCCTTATGAATTTGATTTCAAAAAGATAAACTATCATTTGTTTCAGGTTTTATTAGCTAAAAGCATTCCTAATTAACATATGATAGTCATTGACTACTCTCAGTGAGATAGAGGAGGACAGAGATTTCCACGAGGAAAGGGTTTCTCAACCTCAGCATTATTGACATTTAGTATTGGGTAAGTTTTTATTGTGGAGGTTGTCCTCTGCATTGTAGGGTTTTAGCAACATCCCTTGCCTCCTGTATTCCTTAGATGACAACAGTAACCTTACATACCTTTCATAGTTCAACTGATGAATTATCAGGTTTTGTTTGCTTGGAAATGTCTTTATTTGTCCTTCATTTCTGAGAGGCAGTTTTCTTTCAGCACTTTGAATGTATCATCCCACTCTTTTCTGGCCTGCAAGGTTTCTGCTGAGAAATCTGCTCATTGACTCATAGGGGTTCCTTTATATGTGAGGAATTATTTTTCTCTTGCTGCTTTTAAAATTCTTTGTCTTTGATTTAGATAATTTGGTTATAATGCATCTTGGAAAGGATTATTTTGGATTAAAATTTTGGGTGTGGTTTACCTATTCGCTTTATGAACTTAGAAATCCAGATCTCTTCCAGTAGGGGAAGAAAGGGATAAAGAAAGGGGGGTAATCAGAAGGGGGAATGAAACATGAGAGACTATGGACTATGAGAAACAAACTGAGGGCTACAGAGGGGAGGGGGGTGGGGGAATGGGATAGACCGGTGATGGGTAGTAAGGAGGGCACATATTGCATGGTGCACTGGGTGTTATACACAACTAATGAATCATCGAGCCTTACATCGAAAACCGGGGATGTACTGTATGGTGACTAACATATTATAATAAAAAATCATTATTAAAAAAAAAAAAAAAAGAAATGTATGTCTTTGTTAACAATCCAACCTCTTTGCCAAAACTTCCGTAACTAGGAAGACCTGTCTGATTTTATCCTACTTTTATGCCAGCAAGCTGGTCTACTCTCTGTGATATTGTGATTTATAGTAAGAAATACATAGCTGATCATCCCCACTTCTGACACAGAACTCCTGAAACCCTTGGAAACTCCTAAATGATGAGAAAAATTAAGGTGTCTTTTGTTATGTTAAATAGGTGACTTTTGGAAAACACCTGAGCCCAAGAGCTGGTTGTTAAAGAGAACCAAGATTGCAGTTAGAGGGTTAGAACTTTCAGTCCTCCCACCACCCCAAACGTCCATGGAGGGGAGAGGGGCTAGAGATGGAATCAATGGCCAATGATGTCACTAATCACATCTATGTAATGAATCCTCCATAAAAATTCAAAAAGATCTTATTGGTTGAACAAATGCAGGTGTTGGGAGAATGATGCCCTCAGCATGGAAGCTATGTGCATTTTCTCCATACCTTGCCCTACGCATCTCTTCCATCTAGCTATTCCTAAATTATACCATTTAATAATAAACTGGTAATATAGCAAGCAAAATGTATCTCTGAGTTCTGTGAGCCACTCTAGCAAATTAATTGGGTGAAGGAGGCGGTCATGGGAAACTTATTTATAGCCAATGGTGAGAAGCACAGGTAACAGCGTGGGCTTGTGACTAGCATCTGAAGTAGAGTTAGTCCTGTAGGACTGAACTTTTTTTTTTTTAAAGATTTTATTTATATATTTGACAGAGAGAGAGAGAGACAGCCAGTGATAGAGGGAACACAAGCAGGGGGAGTGGGAGAGGGAGAAGCAGGCTCCTGGCAGAGGAGCCCGATGTGGGGCTCAATCCCAGAATGCCAGGATCACGCTCTGAGCCAAAGGCAGACGCTTAACAACTGAGCCACCCAGGTGCCCCTAGGACTGAACTTTTTAACCAATGGGATCTAATACCATCTCTCAGTAGATAGTGTCATAATTGAGTTAAATCATAAGACTCCCAGTTAGTGCCCAGAGAGTTGCTTTTTGGTGTGAGAAACCCCCACCAAGGGTGAAATTGGTCTAGGACCTAAAAGATTTCCATCTCATGGATGCTAACAGAAGACACAAGACTCTGGGTCAGACACAAAGGGTGATTTCTTACTCACAGCAACAGCAATAAGCAGAATATCATCTTGTTCTGGTGTCAGTTTTCCAAAATTCAGTTCTCACAGGACGGTGTCCCAACAGCCAGTGGATGCTTTCACGTGCATTGGGTTTTGTTGCAGGAAAAGAATTCTGAACTTAAGAATTCTAAATCTTTCAACCTGGCCTGCAAGCAAAACTGTCCAATCTTTTCCCATACAGAGATATTATCTTTATTATACTGGACGGTAAACAAACCTGATCTTTGCTGTAGCAGAAGAAATGATCTTGGTCTTCCAAGGTTGTCTGCTATGCCCATGTCCTTCAAATGCAGTATGAAGTGAAAGGACAATTACTGCATCTGTTCTCAAAACAGGCAGAAATGTGAGAGAAATATGGAGAACAGTCTTACAACATAGTGATCCTGAGGTTTCCCAGGAGGTACTGCATTATAATGCAACCACAGGCAACAATCCCTAATACCGGGCCTGGGTGTTACAATAGTAACCACATGAGTGCACAAGAGCACCTGCGCATACACACACACAGGTGTTTTCCCTTTTTCTTTTTTACTATTCCTAAATAATTAAATTTTATGGTACATAGAGAATAAATACCCAATTTAAATATATTATATGATGGCCTTCAATAACCTAGAAAATATCCACTAGACACCTGAAACCAATGTAACACTCTATATTAATTACACCTAAATAAAAAGAAGAAAATATCCACTAGAAATATCTTCCAGAATTAACGAAAGTAAATTTCCTGAAAATTACAATTCTGAGTTATTATGAGTAAATTATTATACTTCTAAAGAGTACTAAAAATTAACACAATGCAAAAATTTTAATTTAAAAAGTATGTACTGTGGAAAATGATTCATCCATTACCATCTGTATCTAGACTAACAGTATTTTTATATATTATGCATTTTTTGGTACTGCTGAACAAATTACCACAAACTTAGCTACTGAACCACACAAATTGATTATCTAACAATTTCTGTGTGTCAGGAGTCCAACATGGTATGGCTGGTTTATCTTCTCAGAATATCACAAGCCTGAAATCAAGGTGATCGTAGGGCTGAGTTTTTGTGTGAGTTTAAATGTAGAAGTTTGTGTAGTCTCAATTTAATATTTTTTGTTGCATTTGGTAGGGGCACTGGGCATTATCCAATGCAGATACTTCAGGAGAATCTCATAGATGTTATCTTTGGAAGATAGTAAGTAGGAGTAGCCACATTACAGAGGAGCAGGAAGATGGTAGCAGGGTAGGAGGATCCTAGGCTCACCTTGTCCCATGAACACAAGTAGATAACTACCAAATTATTCTAAATACACCAGAAATCAATCTGAAGACTGGCAGAACAAACTCTACAGCTAAAGGGAGAGAAGAGGTCACATTGAAGAAGAAGCAGGCAGCATAACTGGGTTTTCTAACAAAGCGGGGAAGGCAGAGACAGATAAAATGAGAAGACAGAAGGAAGTATCCCAAATGAAAGAACAAGGTAAGGCCGTGGCCAGAGATCTAAGCAAAGCAGCTGTAAGGAACATGTGTTTGGAGAATTTAAAGCAATGATAAGAAGGATACTCACTGAGTTTGAGAAAAGAATAGAAAAAATCGGTGAGGGGCGCCTGGGTGGCTCAGTCAGCTAAGCATCTGCCTTTGGCTCAGGTCATGATCCCTGTGAGTCCCGGATCTGAGTCCCAGAGGGATTGGGTTCCCTGCTCAGCAGGGAGTCTGCTTCTCTCTCTCCCTCTGCTGCTCCACCTGCTTGTGCTCTCTCCCTCTCTCTCTTAAGCAAAATAAATAAAATATTTTAAAAAAAGAAAAAGAAAACATCAGTGAGACCCTTAAAGGAGTTAAAAAAAGAATCAATCAGAGATAAATAGTGCAATAAACGAGATTAGAAACACACTTGATGCAATGAAAAGTAGGCTGGAAGAAGCAGAGGAATAAATTAATGATATAGAAGACAAAGTAATGGGCGGCAATGAAGCTGAACAAAGAGAGAAAGAAGAATCATGCGTAATGAGAATAGACTTAGGGAACTCAGGGACTCTATCAAATGTAATAACATTTGTTTTATAGCAGTCCCAGAAGAGGAAAAGAGAGAGAAAAGGGGGCAGAAAATTTATTTGAAGAAATAATAGCTGAAAACTTCCCTAATCTGGGGAAGGAAGCAGACATCTAGATCCAGGAGGCACAGAGAACTCCCAACAAAATCAACAAAAGCAGGCCAACATCAAGACATATTGTAATGAAATTTGCAAAATATAATGACAAAGAAAATTCTTAAAAGCAGCAAAACAAAAAAAGTCATTAACTTAAAAGGGAAAACCCATAAGGCTAGCTGGAGATATCCCAACAGAAACTTGGCTGGCCAGAAGAGAATGGCATGATATATTCAAAGTGCTGAATGGTAAAAATCTGTAGCCAAGAATACTTTAACCAGCAAAGCTATCATTCAGAATAGAAGAGATAAAGAATTTCCCAGACAAACAAAAACTAAAGGAGTTCATGACCACTAAACCAGTCCTGCAAGAAATATCAAAGGAGATTGTTTGAGTGGAAAGGAGAGACCACAAGTGACAAAGACAAGAAGGGTCAGAGAAAATCTCCAAAAACAATAAATAAAATGTACAAAACAGGTAATAAATTGACAATAAATACATATTTGTCAATAATTACTTTGAATGTAAATAGACAAAACACTCCAATCAAATGACATAGGATGTCAAAATGGATAAAAACACAACCCATCTATATGCTGCCTACAAGAAACTCATTTTAGACATAAAGACACCTGAAGATTGAAAGTGAGGGGATGGAAAAACATCTATCATGTAAATGGCCATCAAAAGAAATCTGGAGTAGCAGTACTTATTTTAGACAAACTAGACTTCAAAACAAAGACTGTTACAAAAGACAAAGAAGGGCGCTATATCATAATAAATGGAACAATCCACAAGAAGACGTCACATTATAAATATTGATTCACCCAACAAATGAATACCAAAATACATAAAACAAGTAGTAACAAACATAAAAGAACTCATTGATAATAGCATAATAATAATAGGGGACTTTAACACCCCACTTATACCAATGTACAGATCGTCTAAACATAAATCAACAAGGACACAATGGCTTTGAATGACACACTGGACAAAATGGACTTACCAGATATATTTAGAACATTCCATCCTAAAACAGCAGAATACACATTCTTTTCAAGTGCTCATGGGACATTCTCCAGAATAGATTACATATTAGGTCACAAAACAGGTCTCAATAAATACAAAAAGATTGAAGTCATACCATGTACCTTTCCTGACTGCAGTGCTATGAAACTCGAAGTCAACCACAAGAAAAAATCTAGAAAGACCACAAGTACATTGAGATTAAACAACATGCTATTAAACAATGAATGGATTAGCCAGAAAATCAAAGAAGAAATTTTTAAAAATCAGGGAAACAAATGAAAATGAAAACACAACTGTGCAAAAGTTTTGGGATGCAGGAAAGCAATCCTAACATGGAAATATATAGCAACACAGGCCTTCCTCAAGAAGCAAGAAAAATCTCAAATAATTCAAGTATTAGTAGTACTTGGTGTACTGTATTTCTTCTATTATTTTCTTAAGATTTGCCTATTTGATGTAAACTATGCCTTGTTTGGAATACAAATATTATACAGTTCTGCCTCCCTAAATAACCATTCTTTATATTGACCTTGACGATGTTACATTAAGTGAAATAAGTCAAAAGAAGAGAGACAAATACCATATGATTTCACTTATATGTGGAAGTTAAAAGGCATCTATTGTCTGGTAATGAATGGTAATTATATTTAAAGGTGATGATCACTTTATAGTTTATACAAATATTGGGTTATATTGAATACGTGAAACTTACATAAGGTTGTATATTAATTTTACCTCAATATAAAAAATCTATTGTTTATATAATTTTAAATGATTTAAATTATAATTGAGAATGGCTAAATTGTATATATATGTTGTACACTGACAGAAACAAAATATTCCTAAAACGAATGACATTCTTAGATTTTTTTAAACTGAATTGTTTTATAGTACTTTTCTTATAATAATATCTGTGAAACTTGAGCAAGTACAGATACCATTTACCCTAAGTTAGGAAATCTTATTGTGTTTTGTAAAATATTCATAAGCCTATAAAAAAGTGATAGGAGTTAATTATTATTTTTTGTTCTAACCCTTCCATTTTAGTATAAGGCTAGGTCCACATACTGTGCTCAGTTAATTACTGAAACTTTGAGTCATTAGATAAGGTTTGTAAATCCTAATTATGTTTTATTTGGAAAATAAAGAGCTTCTTCTCAATATCTGAGATTAGTTATATAAGCTTAGCTTTTTTTAAAAAACAAGTATTTGATAGAATTGATGCATAATATAATACATTATTAATATTTTACCAGAGTCTGAGTCAAAAAGTAAAAATCAATGTATTGTTATATATTGTTAACTGACAGTTTGCCATAATAGCAATTACAATAGTAACAAAATTCTTGCAGAATATTCCATTTTAGACTCTCAACTATAATTATTTCTGTACTTAAGTAGGTTCTACTACCTCCCTTGAACTGAAATAGGAACTCATTAATGAGAAGTTTGCAGTGATTAATTAGAAACCTGTTGAAAAATGTCCTTTGAAGATAGCTAAATTAGGCATTTCATTTTTTCCCCCAGATAGAGTTTTATACTAATTGGCTTTTTTACTTATTCAATGGCAAAATTTGTGATTTGAGAAGTTACTGTTCTTGCTTTAATATCTTTTAAGCTCATTGATGAAAAGAAAAAGTAGTTTTATTTTATATATATTTTTACTTTTATGTAGAGTAGACCCACTTAATCTAATGTTGTATGAACATGGCAGAATATCTGAGAGCACAGAATGGTCAGCAGTCTATAGGAATGCCCAGAGGTCATTTATTGGAACAGGGTCATTAGAAATAAAAGTAACAATGCTAAAGAAATGGGGGCGCCTGGGTGGCGCAGCCGTTAAGCGTCTGCCTTCGGCTCAGGGCGTGATCCTGGCGTTCTGGGATCGAGCCCCACATCAGGCTCCTCTGCTATGAGCCTGCTTCTTCCTCTCCCACTCCCCCTGCTTGTGTTCCCTCTCTCGCTGGCTGTCTCTGTCAAATAAATAAAATCTTAAAAAAAAAAAAAAAAACAATGCTAAAGAAATAATGTGACCAGCAAATCAATCAATCAATCCATCAATCAATCTCCTCCAACTCTGTCTGTATTTATACCCGTATATTTACTAATTGAAGGAATTTCAGTTGTGTGCTTGCTTTCTCATCACTAATCTTAAATAATCATACATACATTTAGAGCCCTTTCAAAATGTTTTCAAGCCCTTATTTTTCTTGAAGTTATAGTGGCATGACAGCAGACTCATTAAACTAGAATGAAAAACATACCCTACAAGATAATTATTGCATTTTGTTTTATGTGAAGCAAAAAGTTTTGCATAAGTTGGTTAGTATATAATAAATAGCATCTTAGTGATGAAAAAGTTGATTATAAATATCGACTAGCCCCTAAATCTTCAATATTCATTGAATTTCCTTTCTAGATACAACATTATGCAAATAAAAAGCAAACTCACCTGATTTGGTGTTATTGCAGAAACAATCAAAAAGGGCAAAAATCAAAGATTGTTCAAACATTTTGGGAAAGAAGAATGTGTGTTAATTAGATAGATCATGTATTTCAAATTAGTTTGCTTTAATGATTAAAACAAAATTTCTTTTTATCTTTTATCTTTATTTTTATTACTACCTTTTCACTTTTATGTTTATAGGGTCTTAACAAAACTGTCAAGATAAAACATTCATTCTTCCATACTAGAGACACAGACTCAAATTGTGTCCACTCATTTAATCTTCCCCCTCAACTCATCATCCCCCTCAGTTGTCTTTAAACATAACTAAATGAGGGAGAAAAAATAAAATTTGAGGCAGATTTATTGATACACTTGTATTAGTGGATCCAACGTTGCTCTTCTCCAAAATAAACTAATATCGTAATGAGAATTCCCATACAACATTTCCATTGAAAAATTGACTTTATAAAGGCAAGTTTCCTGAGGTTAAGTGTGGTCAGGAAGCAATCTGAGTAAGTGACTAACCATTCTGTGTCTCAGTTTTTTCTCTGTAAATTCAGGACTTTAAATAAAAGTATCTTACGTTCTTGCCAGTACTAAATTTACTAATTCCTCCAATTATGGAGAACACCAATTGAAGTTGAATGACTCTGGGAAATCTAAATTGTTTCTCAGTTTTCTCATTTGTAAGTCTCTGTTCTATCAATCTTAAAAATCTTTGTGGGAAGATAATTGTTAGGTAAATGTTCAAAAACTATTTAAATGTCATGCAAATATAAGTGATAAAGTCTGGTTATGAAATTATTTTCTGTAAATGTAGGCGTAATTACTTATATCTTGGGCACGTGGGTAGTTCAGTCAGTTGAGCATCTGCTTTTGGCTCAGGTCATGATCTCAGGGTCCTGGGATCAAGCCCCACATTGGGCTCCCCGCTCAACAGAAAGTCTGCTTCTCCCTCTCCCTCTGACCCTCTTCCCCACTTGTGCTCTCTCTGTCTCTGTCTCAAGTAAATTAATAAAATCTTTTAAAAATAATAATTATTTATAATTTAATTATGTTTCTTTAATTGTTTATAATATGATTGACAATATCAAATATATTTTTTTCAATTTTATTTAGTTAATGTATTGCTGTTTGATAATAATCATGTTCAATTTGTTATGCTCGTATCTCCATTAGTCCCCAAACCAGTGTATCTAGAAAAATAGGACTATTTTTCTATTTTTAAAAGACTTTCTATTTGTTTTTTATATTATAAAAATGTACGTTATATAAGTATTTTTATTTTGAATATTTGATATTGATGCCTACATAAATATGAAATATAGTTTAAAATTTTGTTTACATAATTTAAAAACAAAACAAAACAAGAATTGGGCTCCTGGGCAGCTCAGTGAGTTAAGTGTCTGACTGTGGCTCAGATCATGAACCCAGGGTCCTGGGGTTGAGTCCGGCATTGGGCTCCCTTCTCCAGCAGGGAGTCTGCTTCTCCCTATCTCTCTCTACTGCTCCTCCCTGCTCAGCTCTCTCTCTTTCTAGCTCTCTCTCACAAATAAATAAAAAGTCTTTAAAAAATAAATAAAATAAATAAACAAGTATTATAAGAGATACTCAATTTGACCTCTCCCCAATTTCAGTTTCTTATAGCCCTCTCCCTGCTTACCACTTTTTATATTTCTCCTCACCTCCCTGGATCCAACAAACTGTTAGCTCTAACATGAACAATGATCTACTCTTTCTATCTTTTATTGTCCAGAATCCACCAACTCTCTTCTCTTCCTCACACATATTAATGTTAACGGTCAACCACTGAAATTACTAGATAGTATGCAACTTCAACTTATTTATATTTCCCTTGCTTTATGGATCTCTACTGCAGAAACTGGAGTATTAGTGAAATCTAACTCTTGGTCTAATTCTTGCCTTCAACCAAGCAGATAACATGTCTGGAAAAAATTAATGTGGCAATGATTTTTAATTTTTAATCTCCAGACACAATTCTCCCAGATTTATATACCCAAATGCCTACTCAGCATCTCCAATTAGACATATAATGAACATCTCAAATATAATATGTCCTCAGCTGCAAAAATCTTCACCCAAAGCATTCCCTTTTAGCTCTGTCTTTCCAGTTGTTCCTTCTAAAAACCTCAGTCATCATGATCCTTCTTCTTTAGTAAAAAACAGTCAAACTTTTGAGAAATCCTGTTAATCCAAAATTGCCCTAAGTCTAATTTTTTTTCTCTCTACATCTACATTTACCCCATGTTCCAAGCCACCATCATCCCTAACTTGGATTTATCTCATATCTCATTACTTTCACACTGACTCATCTCAATCAGTTATAAACAAAGAGAGGAGAGTAATGGGGCATTCCTTTGCTCGGTATCCTCCATTTGGTTCCCACCTCACTCAAAGTAAAATCTAACATCCATCCAAAGACCCATAGACCTTTCACAATCTAATGTAGTCCATATTCCATTACCTAACTGCCCTGACTCAAAATTTTCTGCTCATTTGTTCCATTCCAAGCTCTCCCTTGGTTTTGTTTATTTATTTACTTCTTGTTATTGTTTTTGTTTGGTGATATTTTTTCAAACTGAGAAGACTCCCTGTCTTGTACTTTCTTCTATAAATGAAATGTTCTTTCTGCAGATAGCCAAATCGGTCACGAGTTTACCTTCTTCATCATTTTACTCAAATGTCTTTAAAGTGTTGCCTTACCTAACTATATTACTAAAGGTTTCAACTAACTTCTCTAAGTGCTCCCAATTTCTTTTCTTTGCTGATTTTTTGCCTATGAATGATCTGGTATACTATATATTTTACATATAGATTGTGTATTGTCTCTTAATTTTCTAGCATATAAATTCCATGAAACTAGGGATTTTTGATTATTGTGTTTACTCTCTAATGCCAGAAACGAAATCAGTACCTGACATACGACAAAGATAGATTATTCTGAAATGTCCTTTAGATTAGAACTGCAAGATTCACTTCAATGAAATAGTCTATAGTGACTTAAAAAATATACTCACTATATTATATCCTCTTGGGCATTTACAATGATTTTTAATATAGCAGAAGTATTTGATATTTTTTCTTGGACTACCTAACAACAAGGAGAATATTCTCTGTTGGCAATTGATGAACGTTTATTATTTATTTTTTATACCTAAAGGACCTTACAGCATTAAAAAGCCCTCATAAACTTCACTTAAAAATATCTACTTAAATGCCTAAAAAGTCAAGGAATATTTTCATGTAAAGCTTGGAGGCAGGTTAAGAAATCTTTAAATTTTGATTTATACTAACTTATTTGCACTTTCTTAGGACAGTCAAAAATGTTTGCAGAATATTATACACAAATTTGTAGAATAAGCATTAAAAATAAACCTGAAGCATCTAGGGATCCTGCATGAGTCTATAGATGGAAAACCATTTGTCATAACCACATCTACTAATAAGTGAGCATGGATATAAATAGTCCCTGAAATCTCTTGCTGGTTAATGTACTGACCAAAAGCACCTTGACAGATAAATCAAGTTAAAACATAATCAAAAGGCTAGTGTATTCTCTAGGATGTTAGTGAAAAAGAAATATGAGAACAACCTCAGGAGAATGATGACCCAGAAGAAAAGACACTTGAGCCAGGATTTGGAGTCCTTTTTTATAAAACTGTCTGTATGAGCAGAGGAACTTAGGAATGGGCAAATTGATTGGAAGGTAAGCCTGTATTAATCCCATTTCTAATTACATTGTATATTACATTCTATTTATTGTAAGAATAATGTGGATTATGTGAAAAGATTTCCTCTCTGTTTGTCTTTGGCCATCGTTGTCACCATTGTTACAATCAATACAGCGAGCTAGATGTTGTGCCAAACACCTTACGAACATATTATTTAATCCTCATCTTAACCTTGTGGGGTAGGTTTTATTACCAGAGTTAACGGAGGTTAAACAACCGACTCAGAGTAAGTGACAGTTACAGGATTCCAACACTAGTTTATCGCATTCCTAAATTCCCTTAGCCAGTATTACAGATTCTTCACATGGGAGGCCAGGAAAAACATGGACAAAGGAAGCATAGGAGAAGAAGACATTTGGGGGGAAGAAATAGTAAAAGGGTATTTGGGTATAAATTGCCACACAATTATATGCTGTGAAATCTCCCCACATGGTAAAACCTTCAGCAAAATTTCACATCTCAATTTTTCTTTGGAACATTCTTTTGAGTATTGAAGAGAAGTATTAAGATTTCCTCCAGGGTTAATTGCTGAAGTAAACAGAGATAGCCCTGGAAATACAACTATTCCTAAGAAAGACAATTATGCCCTTTTAATATAAGCAGTCTTTGAAATGCATAAACATTTTGTCTGATAAAGGGTTTTTATTTTTCCATAGGTTTAAGCATTTCAGTTGTAGAACCTACCCTATCATTACACCATGCTTTATATTTTGTAATATTCTGATAATTATTATGTAAAATAATACATAAAAATAAAATCTATCCTGTTGCCATATATGTTAATTTCCTAATGTGTGTCCTTATATAATGGATAAACTACTACTGGGGAGCAAGAACTCTTGTTGCCTCAAAGGTTCTTCTCGCTAGACCAGGAATCAAATTGACATGAGACAGAATAACAGGAGGAAATCAAATTTAATAGGCTTACATACAGGGAATCCACATTGACTTGACAATTCCAAAAACAGTCAGGAAAAATGAGATATATATGTCATCCTGAACTAAGAAGAAGAGGGTAGGGGTTTCGGGCATCAGAGGAAAGGAATGCACTTCACGGGGCAGAAAGGAGAGCAGATGTTTGATAATTAGATGTTTGCTCTACCATACAGATGAGTCACTCAAATAATACTTACTTCTCTTAACCCTGATTCAGTGAAAGAACTTCAATTTAGATTCTTCTATGTGGTGGTTAAGAGAGGAAGAAAAGTTTCTCTTGAGTCCTTGGGGTCTCAGATGTATTTAGTTCAAAATAATCCACATGCCAAAATGGCAAATTGTGAGAGAGCCATGAAGCAGAGAAAATTTGGTCCACAAGTGATATCTTGACCACAGCCAGATGGCTGTCATTTGAAAGATGCTTCCTACAAACAAAGAAAAAATCAAATTTTAGTTTTGTACCATCTTACTTTTGATATTAAAACTCTTCCACTTACTCAAATTTATTCCCACCTTAGCTAGTCCTGACCACACACACACACAAATCCTTTCCAAAGATTCCTATTCCACAAACCTTTGACAACTTTTCATTTCCTTAACAAAACATACATTTTATATACTTTGCATATAGAGATGTTTCCCTTATTATTTTAAAAGCTTTAGTTTCATAATTAATTAGAATTCTTAACACTTAGAAACTGTAATTTTTAATGAAAATTAAATAAGCAATTGTGAGGTGTTATACAGCATTCTTTAGATTGACAAATTTATGAATACAGTTCATAAATTCTAGAACATATGACTTTTTCAATTTTTCAATGTAGCACTAAAGCAGTCAAATATCTTTTAGTTTCTCTATATTAGAAGTTGAAAGTGAAAAAAACCTATGTTCAGTAATGACTATTTCAGTATTTTTTCTTATTTGGAAATGATCTAGATATTTAATGACTATCCATCAACTAGTGTAACTTAGCAAAACTCTAAAGTTTTAAGTTACCAAAAAGATTTAGGGAAACTACTTCAGACATAAATATTGCTGAAAAGTTTCTTTATAAACTTTTATCTTATACACATCTATTTAATTCACTTCTTAATTATTAAGTTGGTCATTAAAATTTCATGAGACATTAAATAGTTATCATCTTATCTTTTTTGACAAATTCTATGAGATAACATGACCTCATTTGACCTTCAGTAAGCCTAGGTAGAATGAAAGTATTACTGCTGATAACTCTAAAGACATGCCTGTTTTAATTAAATCAACAAGCTTAAACTAGCTTTAATACTGAATATTTTCCCAGATCCCATGAACCTGAAATTCATTTGAATTAAATTTCTATTACATTTCTGAGAATTTAATTTATATAAGAACTTAATTTTCTTTACAATTAAATATAACTCTTTTGCAAAAATAACTGGCAATATCACCTGGACATAGGAAATACCACACACACAATACACATAATCATAGACACACTTGAACACAGAGACAGATACAAAGAGAAACTTTGGAATTCCCATCTTTTATGTTTCTGCCATGAAATGGGTATAATGCAAAACTCACTATTTTATAAAAGCAGTTGGATTTTTCAAATAACCTTTCCTCCTTTTATTCTCCTTCTAGTAACAATTACCCCCCTGAAGTTTGCATGTCGAAGAGATGGACTAGATAAGAGTTCTGGACAAAACCCTATGGAATATTTACATCTCAAGGTCACAGATAAAAAGTCCAAGTTCCTCCAAGAAGGATTTTGATTATGTAAGGCCAATATCTAAAGCCTTTTGAGATAAATAGAGAAGGTTTTGGGATTGGTAAAAAGAATTGGTGGACTTTGATTTGTTTCTGAAGCTACACTTCTGATCCTGTGATTTGTAAAACAAGAACAGCTGTCTTTGATTTCTCAAAGAATTTCCACCTTATTTATACCAAAGGACTGATACACCCATTCACTTATGTTAGAATATTTTTCTTTCCCTCTGGGTACATTTAGCTTAGGACAGAAAGCCTAAAAACATTCTTATCAGGTTCTGAATATCATCTTCCAATTTGGCCAAGTTTTGATCATTAAGTTATTAAATTTTTTAAAAATATCCTGTCAGGTTTTAACTGGAACAAACTGTAAATACTTCTGGCAGTTTTAAACAACCACATGGACCCAAGAGACATCCTCCAAAAAAAAAAAAGTACAAAATATCTTATCTTTCTCAAGATCTAGACGAACTCCCAAAGAGATCCAAAAGAAAAAATTGACAACCTGCATGTTCCAGGCAGGCAAAAAGCCAAGCCAAATTCTTAGGATGGAAAAATGAGACAAGCAAGAAGGTAGTAGCTATCCCTGAGCAAGAAGGGATCAATAACCAATTGGTTTGGATGTGGAAAGGAAGGGACAATGTAAAATTTTATTTCCCTCTCTCTACTAGGTTCAGGAGGTAATCTATCTACAATAACTTTTGAGGATCCTCACTGGGTTTAAGAAATTTTAAACTATGGCCCTTAGTTTGGCCTTTGACCAATGAGTGAAAGTACCTGTAAAGAATGGACTGTAGCCTCTCGTCGTTTTATTTTAAAAGGACAATGCTTAGGAGTCTCTTTAGAGTGGAAGGCAATTCAACGTAATGAAGGATTGTTGGAAAGAAAGACAGTCAGGGACAAGGGGTTCCTGCCCTAAGAGGAAACCACCTTTAAAATGATTTTACAGTACCCTGGAAGGAGCCCTCCACCCTTTCTCATCCTTCTCTAATAGGTAGGTAACAAAAACCTGATTGGGTGACAGGCTCAGAGAGGGTTAATCAGATTAAAACAGCCCAGGAACAAGCCCATAAAAACCCCTAGACTTAGAAACTCCGGTGGTAACCCTCTAAGGTCCCTTCCCTTTTCAGGAGCTTTATACTATTGCTCAATAAGCTTTATCGCCCAATAAACTTTGCTTTGAACTGCCCACCATTCTTGGTTTGGTCTACCTCTTCATTCTTTGAAGCAGCATGGCCAAGAACAAAGGGCACTAAAGGAAAAGAAATCCTGCAACAAAAAGATTACCAGAATGAGTACTCAAAGGATAGAGGGGAGCCATGAGAGTTAAGTCCATCTTATATGTCAGCTTTATAATTTCTTGGTTTTGGTAATTTTTATCTCTTTTTATTAAGTTATCTCTTTATTAATTTTTTGCAATGAATCTTTCAATAAATCTATTTTGAAATTTTGAAAATTTTTAGAGGCTTTTGCATGCCAATTAAAATAGGTATCCCATTCTGTTTCTTTAATTTGGGAATCCTTGAATTCAAGTGCATTTAAAAAATAATCTTATTTAAATGGAACATTCCCCATAATGGCTCTTGGAATTCTAGCTGTCTTTAGTAAGATTATGCCATTTTTATAGATAACTACAGCTTCCAGGACCACAGTTCTTAGACATAAAATGAAAAAAGACATTTTATAATCCTGACCTCAGGATTATTTTAGGACAAGGAGAAAAGGCTATGAGAATGCTCTGAGACCTGGTCTAAACTGGGTGGGGTCTTGGGCTCATTATCTCAGGTAAGTAATGCAGGGCCTTCCTTGTTCATGGACTGGAACCATTTAAGCTGACTTTGAATCCAGGCTTCCACAGAGACAGCTAGTGGATTTGTTAGTGGAGTTTGAAAAGATACAAGAGCTGATTAGGCAGAAACAGTTCTCTGAAACACAAGTTTTAAATTTTCTGCTAGTTTTAAATTCATTAATCCTATGGGGCGTGGTTTTAAACCCATCTGAGTTATGATCATTCTTCAATCTTGAAGGAATTGGGATAATGACTTCTCTGGCTACTTTCCTATCTCCTCTGTGAGGTAGGTTTTGGGTAGAGTGGTTTTTGCAAATCTTAACTATATGCAAAATCCCTTTGATGATGAATATGTCTACATGCAGGGTCAAGCAGAATTTTCTAATTTTCCCTTCTATTTCTATAAGGGAAATAGAAGCAACATGGAGTCCAACATATTAAGGTTTTTTGTTTTGTTTTCTTCCCCCCTTGTTATAAATATGTCATTAAACTTCCTCATTTTTCTCTGTTAGTTTGTCTTCTATTAAAAGGGAATCTCAACTATTGTCTTCTATTAAAGGGGAGTCTCAACTAAGAACTTACAACAATGGAAGGAAAATTATTTTTCTTCCCCTACACTAGCCATTGCCTTAAGGAGGATAGAGTTTGGATGGAAAAGATTCAGTTCTTGAGCACCACCAGTTTCTGATGAGAAATTCATAATATGCACCCCAAACCAGTTTCATTCCCATACTCTGAAGTCTCTCTTTTCTTCACTCTGAGAATTTTTTCCTGGTAATGGTTTAGCATTATCATGCCACCTGTGTGCATAACATGTTTGCCTCTGATCACAGGAACTATCCTGCCCATTAGTGTGACAGGCGTGGGAGAGGAAAAATAGTTTCTAAGTGGTTAGAAGAGAAAGTCTAAGAGAAACAGTATTTCCTATTACATATTTAAAGGTTGTAAGTAATGACCACTGAGGCTATAGATTATGGGGAATAATCACTGACCTAGATAATCAGCTCAGAGGTTAATATCCAGAGGTAAATAAGAAGGAGAAATGCCATAAAAAATAACTATATACCATATGGTATAATTGAGGACTAGAGTAGACCCTTGGTAATCTGTAGACTGAGTCCTACAGAAAGATAAACATTAAAAAATAACTTCTCCTTTTAACGAAAAAGTGTGTGCAAACTACAAACTAAGAAAACTTTAACTTCAATATTGTTTTCATGAATGAGGTTGAGAGTGTTGGACACTGTTTAAGTAGGTGATGCTTTGCACTGGGGATAGTGAAAAATGGTTGTTTCATAAGGACATATGTTTCAGGGAGGAAGAAATAAAGAAAATAAACTTGGTGTACTTTGTGCACTTGCTTAGATATTTAATATTACTATCAGTGAAACAATTGAAATTTGCAATAATAGGAACAGAGTCGAGCTCTTGAAAGCTTTTGCCTTATTTTAAGGGACCAGTGTAACTTAAAAAAAAATGGCTAACATTTTTGCAATAGTTATAAACTAGCTAACCAAATATCAAACTTTTCAATTAAGAGACTGGGCCTCTGTCCCTTTTGTTTGAAATGAAAAGCAGATATTGGACTGCATTTTAAAGGAAAGTTGAATTGATCACAATTGGTTTTCAAAAATGGAAACAATGCTTTAAATAGTCTCAATTAAGAAAAAGACCAAAAAGAACCTATCTCTAATTTTACTCCTCATGGGCACTTAAGTTAATTTTCTCCAGAAATCACTATTTGTCCATACAAAAATAATTCCTTCATTTAGGAAATCCCCACCTCATTAACAGTGTGAGAATGTAAATTTGAAGTACTTTTGACTGGGAAAACTTTATCATTATAAAGTAGTTTAATTTCCCTGAGCATGAAATACTCCCCCCCAAGGAATGTATCTATTAATGGCATGCTATGATTAATTAATTGGTTCTGGGAACTATTATATCATATTAGTCACTTTCATATTAGTGTTCCCAAGAGTGGCAAATAAATAAGACAGTGATTGTACTTCTATATGTCCAGCCATTTCCTGCCAAGACATTTTGCTGATGTGCAAGCTTCCATGCAATTTCCCACAGCGTATTTCTCATCTGACTTAGTTCAAGCTTTGTTAGTTTAATGCTTAGAAATGACTCATGTTCTAGCAGAAAATCTTTCCTCTCATTACTTTTTTGTGATATTATAGACAACAGCGTCCCTTGGGGTCATGATAACTGATCCCAGCAGGGTTATTTACAGTGACATGGTGGCACTATTGCCAAGGGAGATTGCCAAAGGGTAAGTTTCTTCAATGTCAATTTCAACCCAGCAGCAATTTCTGCAGTTGTAAATAATTCTGTCTATTTCATCTCTAGTCAGGTAACTGCTGTCGAATTAAAGAGATGTTCAAAACTCACAGCACAATTTTGCTTTTTCATTATTATATCTGAAATCTGATTGGTGTGATATATTTTCTTGCATGAATGAGCAAATTTATAGAAAATTTGTTCAACTAGAGAGGCTTGTAATTCTTTACATGTCAACCTTCTAAATTCATATTGCAATGATATTTGGGGAATATAAGAATGTACTTCAAGTAATAATTTTAAGTGTAATAAAATTATTTTCTTAAAATATTAAAGCTCACCTTTCATTAATATCATACACCCATTGAAGTGTTGAATTGTGTAAATATAAGAACTTGACTAAGAAACTGTTATGTGTCAGCCATTTCACTTACATTATTTAATCCTAATAACCTATGAATAAGCCACTTATTGTTATACAAGGTAATGATCCTCAGACACATAAATAACTTTCCTAAATCCACATATTTATTATGTCTATGATCTGAATTTTCAGACACAAAATTTAACATACAGGCATACCTCGTTTTATTGTGCTTTGCTTTATTGCGTTTTGCAGATAATTGTGTTTTTACAAGTTGAAGGTTTGTGGCAAATCGTACATCCAGCAATCCCACCGGTAACATTTTTCCAACAGCATCTGGTCACTTCATGTCTCTTCATACCATTTCATGGTAATTTTGGTAATTCTCACAATATTTTGAACTTTTTCATTATCACTGCATTTGTTACGATGATCTATGATTAATGATTATGACTCGCTGAAAGCTCAAATGATGGTTAGCACTTCTTAGTAATATTTTTAATTAAATTATGCACATTGTTATTTTAGATGCAATACTATTGTACACAATACACTACAACATCATGTAAACATAAGTTTTATATGCACTATGAAACCAAAAAATTCCTTTGACTGGCATTATTGCACTGGTCTGGAACCAAACTTCCAGTATCTCTGAGGTATGCCTGCACTCTCTATGCCACATTGCTCTCTCACATTTAAAAGGTACTGAAGAACACTGAATGAAGGTCAACGGCCTTTGTTTGCATTTCAAGCACCAAAGACACTGTCACCCTTGTTCTCAGACAGACCTACCGTGAGATCAAAATAAATGCTCTAATAATTTTCAGCATGACAGACATTCAAATATATGAAGTTAATCATATCACCCCAACATCTCCTCTTTTCCATTTTCCTAGACAGTTGGAGTTAGATTCAGGGCTAACGTTTCCAGTAGTTCACAGAATGCTTAATCCACTTCTGTTTCTCAATACTCCTTTTCATGGCAGTTGCCAAGATTTAAAAATATACTTTAGGTGTAATCTGCTCATCTCTCAAAAGTTATTGATTATTTTAAAGAGTACTTCTATGAATGGGGCATTAATTCTTTAAGTATTTTCTACGTAGTCTGCATTTTTTGACTCATTGATTTAACCAAACCACATAAATCTTTTTTTTTCCTATTTTATATATCATCATGCATAATTTTCACCTCTGAGGGGGAAAATACCAACATCTGTTCATGATTGTGGGAATATGGAATTCAGATCATAATTTTCTATAAATAAGCTTAAAATTTAGGAGATTTTTTGCCAGCATATTCAGATTTTAGTGAATAAGTACAAATAAAAAGTATTTAAAATGTTGATAAAATATAGGTAATTAATATCAACATATTTTTGTTTTTCAGTTTATTAGGCAATGTTTGTTAATTGATAAACCTTTTTTTTTCCATTTTACGAATAAAAAATAAATGGATCTTAGACATCAACATATCCTGTCCTTCTTGGACAAGATTCTTACACATATAGACACATACATCACCAAAGATTTACCTAAATTATTATTTCCCACCTTACATGGTTGATCTTATTTATAAATATACTTAATTTAATAAGAAACAACTTCTCTTTAATGTTTTCTTTATTGCTTTACTTTGTTTTGAGTTAGGAGATAATATTTAACAAGAGTTATATATTTCAAAAAATAAGATAAATATAATTTTAAGTTGAAGGAAAATGCAAAAAAAATGGCAACATTAGGATTGCTTTGATTCTTTGAATTTTGTATTAAACAATGTTCGGTATTATGGGAAATTAAATTTAAGTACACTCTCAATTTAAATGAAGCATGAATATCAATTTGAATGCATTTATTTTATTTTCAGTCAACTGAACAAAGAAGAGTAAAAAAATCATAAATTATAATAAAAAAGGAACTTTAGATCAAAAGATATGATAGTTAATTATTCCAGAGAATCTCATATGGGAAAATTCCAAAGATAATTGGAATATTAATTAATATAATTAATTAACATAAAACAACCTAGCATACATGTAAATGTCCATTGGTGTAAATAAGATTCTTTGATTGGAAAATACTGCCCCCAGGAGAATGAGCTATTAGCAAATTAATACCTTGCTTTTATTAATTGTCAATATGTTTCAAATAAATACTGTTTATAGGCACTTTGGATCTACTAATCCAGAGTAAGACATTGTCCTTACACTAAAGAACATCAATAAGCTTAAATATAGGTAAAGTTAAATTGCAACTAAATGAATAGACATAACAAAGATTATTTCTATTATACATTTTTCCTAACCATTAAAATACAAATTAAAATCTAGTTAATTCTGTGAACACTTGAACTAATTATTAGGGTGTTCTTAGAAGTTCTGACTGAAGTTCCAGAAAGCTAACATTTTGTCACTAACGCAAACAATGTGGCTAACATATATAAAGCAAAATAAAACAAAATGAACCTAAACAAAACTAAACATTGATCAATTGATGTACTGTGAACTGCAAGTGCCATTATTTCTATAGATTCTATAGATTCCATTATTTCTCTTCTTCCCAGGTATAGACATTAACTATCACATACCTATCTATGTGTTGTTTTGGGGTTTTTTTGCACAACAAAGTGTTATGATTCATGAATAGTGAAGAGTGACACTAATTTTACTTTTATTATTTAAGAATCTTCTTACATGGGAAAAATTAGATTAGTAAGTGATGGGTTATAACCCAAGTATAACAATAAATAAATACATTAAAAAGTATGATGTAAAATTTTTAAATCAAACCCACCCATGCCTGTATGACCACAAAGAACACAATTATACAGGAAATACTTTCTTTTACAATCTTTTACAAATACCTTTGAAAGATAAAGCACACTACTTGTCAGAATTTCACATGAAAAATTAATGCAAAATTTTTAAGGTTTCTAAAAATAGCAGATTTCAAAATACTGATTTATATCCAAAATATGAAAATAATGTCTCTTTGATGTACTTTAATCTGATGAAATTTCCATATTTTGCATATAATATTTGTTAGTTGTTTACTAAATTGATAGATCACATAGCACAAAAAAAATTATTTCCCTTTCAATTTAGAATTTATCAGAATTTTCCATGGGATATAAGAAAAACAGAAAACAGGATTAGTGAAGTGCCTCTACATGAACTTTCTAAATGCTTGAGTCTCAGATGGTAGCTAGTGTATAGATCACAAAGTTACTATGTGATTTTGGACCAATCAAAAATTTTTGTCTCTCATTTATCTTGTATATCAAATAGGGATAATAATACCACCCACACTAAATTCCGTACATTGTATTATGAATGCCATAAGAATATGTAGCTAAGGTTCTTTTAAAAATACAAGGTGAAAGTAGGGGCGCCTGGGTGGCTCAGTCATTAAGTGTCTGCCTTCAGCTCAGGTCATGATCCTGGGGTCCTGGGATCAAGACCTGCATCAGGCTCCTCTGCAGGGAGCCTGCTTCTTCCTCTCCCACCCTCCCTGCTTGTGTTCCCTCTCTTGCTGGCTGTCTTTCTCTGTCAAATAAATAAATAAAATATTGTTTAAAAATAATAAAAATAAAAATACAAGGTGAAAGTAAAGACATGATTCAATCAATTAATTAACCAGTTAATTAATTTTTTTCAAAAAGATTTTAGAGAGAGAGAGCAGGAGAGCAGGGGGCGGAGCAGAGGGAAAGAATGAGAGAGAGAATCTCCAACAGACTCCACAGTGAGCACAGAAATCAACGTGGGGATTGATCCCAGGACCCCAAGATCATGATCTGAGCCAAAACCAAGAGTCCCAAGCTAACTGACTGAGCCACCTAGACGCCGTCACATTATTTAATTTAAAAAAAATCTTTTTTCTCCCTCCTATCAAACTAGGGGTCAGTACTAAGAAGGTATTCGTTTTCTAGAAAGAAAAATATTCATGTAAAAATGACTAAAAGATCTTTGAGGAGGACTCAGGGGCAGCCACAGCAGAGCTCCGGACAGCCCACTACTGCTCCTCACCCCCCTCTGTTTGCTCTCCCCAAGGAGCAAGTAGAGCAGGCAGCGACCATGGCCACCGCTTTCGAAGACACTCGGAAGACATCCGTGGAACCAGAGGTGGTGATTCGCCAAATTAGAATTACTCTAACTGGCCACAGCATAAAATCTTTGGAGAAAGGATGTGCTGATTTACTCAGAGACATAAAGGAAAAGAATCTCAAAGTAGAAGGGCCAGTGCAGATGCCTACCAAGATTCTGAGAAAACTGTAAGAAAAGCCGGTTGTGAAGTTTCAAAGACTTGGGATCGTTTTCAGATGAGGATCCACAAGCGACTCATTCATTTGCACAGTCCTTCTGAGATTGTTAAGCAAATTACTTCCATCAATATTGAGCCAGAAGTGGAGGTTGAAGTCACCTTTGCAGATGCTTAAATCAGCCATTTAAATAAATAATCAGTTGTCTAAAAAATAAATTAAAATACCCCCCCAAAAAAACCCCCAAAACAAAAACCCAACATCCAAGGAAAGTTTAAAAATAAATTACAAAATTTGGTAAACATACTTAGAAAACTTGGGGTCTTTTATTCCTGATCTGAGGATACCATTTTACCAATTCATTCAAATAGAATTTTACTGCATTTAATTTGTTGTACTCTTAGAGTTCATTTAGAATTTTACCTATATTAAAAGAGCTAACACATATAATATAAAGCATTCTGCCTATCTCATGTTAATAACTCCATACAAGCTAGCTGGAAACAATATTTATAGCAGTCATAGTACCATTACCAAATTCTCTTCCTGAAATTTCCTCTGTTCAGAGGCATGGATACAATCTTTGAAATGACTCCTTTTTTAAAATAGCCACAACCAGTGCCTCTTTTGATTGTCCCATTTGTTTGTAATAAAGTTTCTCTCTACTTGTATGTAACTAGCTCTTCACAAGTGATTGGGAAGATGAAACAAACTGATACAGTCCCTTTGGTTGCATGCAAGAGGTTATCTGAAGTTCTCCCTGATATCTGAACTAGAATTGAATGCATATATTATTGCCTTGATATCTGAAACAAATTGATCTAAAGTAATGTTAATTACTTGCTGTTTGCAGGGGGATACATGCATAGGATGGAGTAATAAAACTTATGTTTAAGCATTCGAATTAAACAGAACAACCCATCAGGCTGTTTTGCTGTGAGCACTGTGCTGTGCCTTCGTGCATTATCTACAGCCAATTATATTATGGGTTTAAACAATAGCCAGTGATAAACCACACTTGCAATTTGTTAATGTAGTTTTTACCCCTGTTTGAAGCCTTAACACATACATGAATAGATTAATTAACAAGAGGTCATAGAAAAAGAGATGAAAAAGTCAAGGTGATGAAATTTCAGAAATAGTGTCAGATGAAATTTCAGAATATAGGTGTCATCAAACATACACACACACACACACACACACACACACGCACGCAAATATTTTAAAGGTGAAACTAGACCAACAAGGCTGGAAACACTGGAATTACTGTGGCAGTGTAGAGGGAAATTGACAACAGCAAAGAAGTCATTGTTACATAGAAACAATTCTAAAATAAGATTATATAAAAATAGCACACACCATAGAGATCCTTAGCTACCCAATGTAAATGAATTACTTGATAGGACACTTCATTAACTTGAAAAACCTAGTGAGACCTCTGTCAGATGAAGCAATGATATACCATCACTGAAGTAGTGCTGTAAGAAATGGGGGAAGCTTTATAACTGGGAGCAACAGAGGTCAACAGAATAAAATACTGTGAGTTAAATTGTCAAATGTTAATAAATTAGATAATCAGAAAAAAAAAAGTAGAGCTAGAAAACTAAAATTTCTCACATTGAATTTTGAAGTGGCATGTGTTGACCAAGAAGATAATGAGGCTTGTTGCAACCAAAAGTGTTTATTTGGAATTTCAGGGATTGTAAACCTAGGGACACACAGTCAACCGAAATCCTCGTGTACACACATATATACAAATAGGTAAGACTTATGCCATAGATTCTTTCCAGCATAATTATAGGGCTAAATACACATTTTTTGTGAGGTTATTGTTTCAGTGCAGAACATGCAATTGATAAGGCACATGGACATAAGTGTGGAAAGCAAGAAAATTCCACAACCCATAAGGGTGGAGCCCACAAGAAGGGATTAAATCTGAACCTCACTGCTGCCAAGCCTCCTCCTTCCAATGGAAGTATCCTCCAACACAACATGGAGCCTTTCATCATGAAGCTGGATCAGGATTCAAGAAATTGAAGCAGGGAATTCAAGAGATGGAATTGCTGTGGGCCCTATTGCTTCCCACAACAACAACGTGAGCCAGGAGATAAATAATGACATCATGTGTGAGCTGGAACAGCCCCTCATGCCCTGTACACACCTTCTAGTGCAAAGGGAAGGCAGCTGCTGCTTCTCTTGTGCCCTGAGATTCTTACACAAACTGTCCCTTGTGACCTATTCCCCCATGATAACCTGAGACTATGCAAAGAAGAGAATTCTAGGAAATGTTTCCTAAACCGATACAGTGCAAATCTACCTCAAAAGAAATTTTAAACCAAATATTAGATGCCTTAATCAACACCAGAATATAGTAATTTCTTTTTCTCAACAGCAATGATAATCATTTCTACTCTTTTAGGTTTCTACAATTATGAACTTAACTTAAGCTCATCAACATCCCAAAATGCTGCTCCTATGAAATTACAAGCTACAATATCCCTATTCTGCTTCCTATAACTGATATAATATTCATATGTTCATTACGCCTATTATCTGTTTTTCCTTGAATATCTTCAATTTTTGTTGAGTGTCTGTTTGAAATATTCTGTTTATGTTACCCTGATCTCTTTCCAGATTCAAAACATTAATAATGCAAGTCAGAGCAGGAAGATAAATACATGTACAAATGTATGCAAATGAATGTGTTAAGGCTGATGTGCCATGTGTGTGTTTGAGAGTGAGTGAGGAAATGTTTATAGTGACTAATTCTACTCTATCCAAGATGTTATATTCAAGAGGGGATCTAGGTTACAGTACAATAAGAACTATTTTAGGTTGTTGTCATGATTAGAAAAGACAAAATTAGTGAATGTCTAATCAAAGTTTCACTAACTTTCATAACTTCTTGTTGGAGGAATAAAAATATTTTTCTTCAACCTTTGTATCCCATCAGACCACCTCACTTAGAAAAAAGAATAGTTCATCCAACCTACCTACTGAAAAAGATGGGAAAGAACAGAAAGAATAGTGGAGGGGAGAAAGTAGAAAGCAACACTTTTGTATACAGAATATTGATATATATATAAGAAAAGGTGTAGAGAAGATTTAATCTCAAGTTAATTAAGGTGAATATTTTTGGAAAAATAATTTCCTATCTTTTCTTCTCTAAAGTAAGTCCTCTTTCAAAATTAAACGTTATAACATTAAATGGCACTTAATGGTAAAGCTGCCACCACAAGTATCCATAGAACCCTAGGAGTTCAGAAAGCCTCTTGGGGTAGCTTCTAATATGTAAATTCCTGGGTAGGGGGAGGGGAAGAAAAAAACCAAACAGGAAAGTTAGTTTATGTTTGAAACTAATCAGTGCTCCAAAAACTTATGTTGTTCTCTTAGATTTCTTCCTAGCCTGCTATATTTATGACTTTTCAAAATTGTGTTTATTGTTCTGAAAATAAATGAAAGGTGTTGACATCTGGCACTACTCTATGCCTACTTTCAGATCGGAACAGTTACAATAAATGACTTGGAAGTGATTGTCATTTTCATTAAAACTAGCTAGTTTCAAAACATGTCAAAATTTGAGATTGTCACTACACTTGCAAATTTGAAATAGAATTGTTCAAAATATTTTAAAAGTTAGACTTTGTTAAGTTATAATACAATACAAAGCTTGCTATGTTTAAACAGAAAATAATTTTTCACTTACTTGTGACAAATGATGAGGAAGCACTTAGAAAGGAAATTGATTCCCAGAGGTTAAGATGGCTTTGCTAAGAATAAGGCATGCAATGTAAAATTTTCTCCCTTGATAAATTTACTCTCAGATGATCACTTTCAGAAAATGAGATAACTAAACTTTTCATAATATTATTTTTAACAAAGTGGAAAAAGTAGACTAAGGCATTATTAAATTTAGTGTATGTAGACCTATATGTATAATTGAGGCAAAGAATATTGATTATTATTTTAATGCCATCCTGGAGAAAAAGCTCTTAGCGGCATACAGTAGAACCAAATAGTTATTTAGCAAACTCAATAGATATTTCTTCCAATGATTTTGATAAAGATGTACAAAAAGATAATTAAATTTGGGGATAAATAATGGCAATAGATTTGACACACTATTTGAAATGAATAATATTTATAATATCCCAAATAGGATGGGTCTAATAAGGTAAAATATCACAGTGGTTACTGTAAATTCTAAAGTTAGCACTAAAAAAAAAAAAAAAAAAGAGAGAGATACGGAATTAAGTATAGGCTGAATATTGAAGTGGAAGAGAAAGTAAATGGAAAGATGAAACTAAATATTAGTCCAAAATTTCAATAAAGATTTAGTCTAGGGAAGCCTGGGTGGCTCAGCCAGTTAAGTGGCTGCCTTCAGCTCAGGTATGACTCTAAGGTCCTGGGATCATGTTCAGCATCACAGTCCTTGCTCAGTGGGAAGCCTGTTTCTCCCTCCGCCTGCCACTCCCCTTGCTTGTGCTCTCTCTCTCTCTCTGATTAAAAAAAAAAAAAATTAAAGATTTAGTGTGAACAGACATAATAAGAATCAGAAAACACTGATATAACCATAGAGAAAACCAACAAGTAGATATATTGTACTGGAAGGATTAATCATGGGTAAAATTCAGTCCAATTCACATGACATGTCCAGTTTCCACAATGTGAGAATACTGAATTGAAGGACAAACATATTGGGTCATTCTCCACTCAGATGCTTACTCAAGGACTATGGGAATAATATGGAATAAAATATTACTCAAAGAATATGGCAAGAAGTAAGTAAAATGAAATTATCTTATTCCCAAACAAAACTGTCTTGTGCATAACATAAACATTACATGGACATTTAAGAGAAAGCACATTCAATTCTAAAACAACAATAACAGCAGACCTCATGGCTGTGATCCCAGACCCATTGTAGAAAAGGAAGACTTACATAATTAAACTCCTTTCCCATTTGAGGTACTCTGGTAGGAAAAAATTAAGGTATTTCTTTATGGCCTCACTCTCTTATTATAAAACTTAAATATAATTGTCCAGGAGTATAATCTTTGAAATTACCACCAAAATAAAATTCATAAGTCTATCTCACATAAAAATAAAATACTCTCCTATTTATTTGTTAAATTATTTTTCAACTTTGAACAAGTCTATTTAATGCAGTCAGTGATTTTTAGAGGCAGAGCTAAAATGTATTAACCTATCAGCTTCACCATGTTGTATTCATGTGTGTGTACACGTGCACATATATCCTAGTTACTGTATTACAACCAATTGTAGTGTCTTCAGTATATGTCTCTTTTCTGGAATTTCTTCACAAGCCTCAGGTTGACAGGGTCAATGCCACTTATCCTGGCTCAATAGATAATTTGGGAATGAATAAATGAATAAAAATTCACAAGAAATAAAAAGTCAAAGCAAAGCTTTGTTTAAACTCTCCTAGCCATATACACTTCCCCTTATAACTAATCTCTTTATTCCCTTATAATAATCTTATTTCAATTATTTCCAGGACATAAAAGCCATGAAAACAGTTTAGAAAGTGATTTGAATGTGTTTGATTTCTCCCAAGTGATCTAAATTTTGCAATATTGGCAGGTTTCAAGGAAAGATTTTTACCCTTATACCTTACTCAGATGGGATAAATAAATTCTATCAATAAAGCATTTTATTAACTCTGCTTACAGTGTATACAGTAGTCATTTGTTTTGTCAATAAATTGCTGATTTTTATTAGTCATGCCATTTTAAACAGAGCATAAAATGCAGCTACATAATAACCTGAAGCAGAAAAGAAAGGCTTTTACTGACAATATATATAAAAAAAAAAATATTGGAGAAGGTGAAAATGTGCCTAGCAAAATAAAATTTTGATCACCCCAGCAAGAACTCCACAATTAGTGCAAAAAAGAGAATCATACAATTTTACCAGTTAGATCAAATTCTGCTTGTATTGTTGCACATCATATATTAGTATAAAATTACTTATTTTTTGAGTAACAGCCTGATATATTTTGAATGAATCCATAGTTAATAAGTATCTATATATATTATGATTCATTTTGCAAATATTTAAATTTGACATTCAAGATATTAGTTTCTCTCTTATAACTTTCCTAATATGAGAATTTAATATTACAAATTTCCCTTTATTTAACACAGTTACTGTATCACAACTTTTTTTAATGTGTAGTGGTTCCTTTATCCATTAGTTCTAAGTAGGTTTTTTATATTATGATTTCTTCTTTAACTCATTAATTATAGTATGTGTGCTTTTAATTACCAAATACAGGGGTTGCAAAGTTTAGAGAAATAGTTTGCAAAATATACATTGTTTGAATATTTTCAAGTATGCTCTATTAATAAATATAACAAGCATTTTATATAGCATATACTATGTCTGAAACTGTTTCAAATGGCCCACATATCTTATGGCATTTAATCTTCTTCAGAACTATGAGAATATGGGCTTCACATTTATGTCCACAATTATTGTACAGTACGGGGCATAGGTTGCTAAAAGTGATGTGAGATTGTGGAGATGAGGTGTTGTTTAAAGTAACGTGTAACATTTCCGAGGCTGAATTGTAATAAGGTTCCTCAGCCTTTCCTCTGTTTATAAAAATTAAAACAACTCTGCAGAGCCTTCTTGTATAAAAATGGAACAGAAATATGCAAAGTCGTATCTCATGCTGAGAAAATATCCATCTTGACTATGCTAATTTTCTCCATCACTAAGAATGAGAGTGTACCATAAATCAAAATCAGCATCATTTCATGTGGAAGGGAATGTGCTCCAGTGAAACTGATGTGGAACTGAAAACTTTGTTACAACAAAAGCAGCATAGGCAATAATAAACCTTGAGAAAAAAATACAAAACAAAATAAAACAGAGAAGAACCTAATGCCAGGACTAACATTTATCTTAATATTGATTTCTTGGGTCAAATACATTCTTCTCTCACCCCCAATTCCTGGCTGCTGACTCCTACTGGCTCAACTGAACTTGAACCAAAGGCAGGGGGAAGTAGTGCTTCAATCCACAAGCATCAGCTTCTCACTGTACAGAGCAAGATGAAGGATGGAGAATACATCTCGAGGTGAACATGGAAGGTACAAACATACATATAAAGACAACACATTTTTTATTCAGTTATCATAAGTGAGCAATGTCTATATACTAATTGAGGGTAAGAATAAATTTTCAAGTATTACTTGAGGGGCACTGGGTAGCTTGGTTGAACACTGGACTCTTGATTTTGGCTCAGGTCATGATCTCAAGGTCATGGGATCAAGCCCCTCCCCAGGCTCCAAGCTTAACAGGGAGTCCACTAGAGATTCTCCCTTTCCTTCGTCCCTCTCCCTCTGCCCCACCCCTCCCCCCACTCGGGCGTGCACGCTCTCTATCTCTCTCAAAATAAATAAATCTAAAAAAATTAAAATTAAAATTAAAAAATTAAAAATAAATTACTTGACATAAAACTAAATTCTGATTCTAGTGAGGAAGTTGTAAGTAGAGATACTACATTGAAAGATGAATATAATTTCTTAATTTTTAAATTAAGATTATGTTTTCTTATTTTCATTAAAAAAGGTTTATATTATATTTGATATACATGTCTCAAAGTGAATTAATAGATTAAAATAAACTAATACTCAGCATAGTACTTTAATATGAAATATATACTATAAATATTTTATATTTAGTATATTTACTATACTATATAATCAAAATATTTACATATAAAATAAGATTTTAATAAGATACATTATTTTAATTCAAAATCACTTTCTTTTGAATCCAATTATTAAAATAAGTACATATGTCTCCTAAGGGAGTATTACTAATTTAAGGTGTGGTCCTTGTGGATTTATTCTTTGGGAGATTTTTTGCTTTTATAATTATAAACCATTCTCTTTTATTTTTAAAATTTGTTAATTTCAGTATGGTAATAATAAGAATATTTATTGAGTCACTTTATATGCAAAAATACCATCTTAATTAGTACATATGGATATTTTCTGAAATTAATCTTAACCCAATGAAAAATATAAGATTTACCCTGTCCTAAAGTAATGGAAGAAAGCTTGGGATAGTTCTAGTAGTTGTCCAAGGGAAGATGGGAAGTTAAAGACTGACTCTACACCTCTGTTACTTTTGACCAGTGTGTGTACGTGTTGTTTTTTTTTTTTAATCACATTACTGCTGTTTTGAAAACCAACATGAAAAAAAAATGTTGTTTGCAGCTCACAAACCTCATCATGGTATTCACTTGAATCATGATCATATTAGGAATAAATGTAAAAATAAATGCAAGTATAAGTAAAAAATGTACATCTCATTAGCTTAAATAGTACACTTTTCCAAGGAGGAAATATTTCTATTGTATGCAGTATCATTCTCTGTTTAATGTATTTGTATCACTGATTAAATTGTTTTCCTATAGCATAGAACCTACACTAGATTTCCCTTCAGAATACAGTTGTTCCAAGTAAAATTTAAAAGAAAATGGTTATGGAGAAGTGGTTTCTTGAAATGTTTAATGTTTAGTGGTCGTGACCACAGAGACCAAAGAACATTGTATTGTTTTGTTCAATTTGTTAAACATTCTATTGCCTCCAGTATAATTTAATTTTAACTTAGTAGCAAAATATTGCTCCAGGCTCTGTCTATAATAGCTACATATAAATCTTTAATATTATTCAGTCCCAATTAACTGAAGAACTTTCCTTTATTTTTTCTCTATGATAATAAACCAAGTGCTATATTTATTTCCAGGTTGCAATCATTCTTATTGAAACCAAATGTTTTATAGTACACCTATGACTTAGCCTCATTCTCCTCAGAGGTTATTCATCAAAACTGATAAATTTTTTCTGAAATTGTATGATATAAATTCCTTTTTTCTCCCTTTAATGTACAGAGTTGTCAGGTTATTTTTTAATATACAAAATGGCTTTTAAAAGTTTAGTGTACTGCACTATTGTGCTGAAAACTACAGAGATGATTTAGTATGTTTCCACTACTATGTTTCCCTGTTTTGTAACTGTATGAAAATAAACCTACCTGAATATGAAACTGATCTCCTAAGTTTCAAAATCATAGATATGTGAAAGGTATTGAGAGTTTCTGACTTTTCTTTTCTTGCTTTTCCTTTCCCTTAAGCCTTAGTCCAAACATTTCTTTAAAAGGTCTGTCCTTTAAATAAGGTATGTAATTGTTAGTCAATATTCATTTGTAATGGGTTAAAAATGTAGAAATTGAAAAGCTAATTTGTTGAGTACTTGTGCTAAAATAATATCTTAAGAGGACTACCATTTTATGAGGGTCATCTCCATTTCCCATCCCACCCCACAGACCCTATCAAAGCAATCACCAAGTGCTCAGTCCTTTATCCTCCACATATGTTTGCCTATGTCAAATCTGCAGTTTCTTTTGATTCTCACCAACTCTACAGTTTATTTTAATCCTACTTCCTCATGTCTAGACTATGACCATAACGGAAGTTTCATTGCATCTAACCTAACCCTCTCCCATTTATCCTGAACTTAACAACCAATTTCATTTTGTGGACATTTTTTATTTTATTTTAATTCCAGCATAGTTAACATACAGTGTAATATTAGTTTCAGGTGTGCAATGTAGTGATTCAACACCTCCATACAACGCTCAGTGCTCATTAGAAGTGCACTTCTTAATCCCCATCACCTATTTCACCCATCCCCCCCTCACCTACCTCCCCTCTGGTCTCCATCAGTTTGTTCTATATAGTTAAGAGTCTGTTTTGTGGTTTTTTTCTCTCTTTTCTTTTCCTTTGCTTGTTTGTTTTGTTTCTTAAATTCTACATATGAGTGAAATCATATGGTATTTTTCTTTCTCTGACTGACTTATTTTGCTTAGCATAATACTCTCCAGCTCCATCCATGTCATTGCAAATGGCAAGATTTCATTCTTTTTTATGGCTGAACCAGTCTCATTTTTTAATTTCTAAAACCACATTTCCTTTATAGCTTTTCCTCTCAGAATTTTTAATGGATCCTAGTGTCAAAGAAAATGTTAATACTACAACATTGAATTCAAAGCCCTAGAAAATACCAACCTCCCAAGCTTACCTTCCATATTTTCTCCTACATAGAGAATTTACTTCAGTCAAACTATACTACTTGATACATAAAATGTTCATTTCATTTTCCACTACTATTCTTTTATCACACCATTACCCTTTTATGTAAAACTGATTCTTTCCCCCATATTTTTCCCTCTCTAAATTCTACCCTACCCTTCAAGCTCTAGCTAGCTTAAATCTTGCTTATTCCAAAAACCCATTTTTAAGCACTCCAGGCAAAAGTGTTATTGTTCCTACTCTAAATGACTATGTAATTCAACATCTGTCTACACTTATGAATGTATTATTCACTAGTCCATGGAACTGTGAAAGGCATTTCATATGTTTAATTTCCTAGATTGATTTTAGAGACCTATTTGTATCACCCTGCCTCTTAGAGGGGTAGCTCCCTGACATTGAATATATATTTGATGAATGAAGATACTATTTACCTAACAAGAAAAGTGGAAAATAATAGAGAAATTATTCAAAAGAAGGAGTTAACTTATAGTAGTACTACAAATGCTTAGTTTTCCTCCTAGAGTGTTCTTCCTTATTTCATGCCTTTCTTCAGTGATATTATGGTTTAACATTTATTGAGCATAGAAAATGTGCTTGGCACTGCACACAACTCAATAGGTAGGCATGGATTCTGTTGAATGAGCTTGAAATATTCATAATAAAAATAGGGCCAAAAAGGATATGAATGATTCAGACCAAAGTGATATCTTAGCTCCTTCCTTTCCATTCTTTCTATTTACTCCCTTGTATACTCAACTATATTAAGAATCCCATCAATCTTCTGCATGTTCATCCTTTCTCTATTTTCTCATTTTCACTTATGCCAACTATATCCTACCCTAAGGAAACAAAGCAGACTAAGTCCACAAACAAAAAGGCTTTGGACTACGTGCTCCCTCTAGCTTCACAGAATGGTTTTCCTTCCTGTCATAACCATATCAAAATTAAGAATCTTTGTTACAAGTAACAAAAATCTTAAACCAAATAGTTTTAAGCAAAAATTGAAAAATCTATATTATGCACTTTAAAAAAAGATGTAGGTTCTATTTTAGGCTTGGCTTGATAGGAAATTTCAGTACCTATGCTTCCATCTTTCCCACAAGCCAGTTTCCCACATGACGGTAAATGATTATTGGAGCTACAGATCTCCTGTCCTTAACCACCATGACCTGGGGAAGACAATATGCATCTCTGTCTTTAAAATTCCAATCCAGGTCAATCATATGGACTCTGATTGGTTACTTGGCTATTTTTGAATCAGTGCCCGGGCCATCGGTATGGGTTATGCTTGGAGACAAGCCCCAGAACTGGAATAAGATAAACGTTGGTGAAAATGTAGGAGAGGTAACTTTTGCAAAACAAAATCATTGTGCTATTATAGGAGTAATACGGTAAATAGGTGATAAAATAAGATGGCATGAGATTAAGGAAAGCTAAGGAAAATGGTGGGAAAACAACAGTGGCAAAGAAGGTTAATACTTTCATATATGGAAGAAAAGAACACTCACTTATAGAACATACAGGAAGACCAGTGGCCTCAATGGATAGGCAGATTTCTATTATAACAGGTAGCTGAAATAAACATTTAGAGGCGATTTGGAGTTATGCAAAATTTGCCTGATAATGGGCCCTTAGCTTCCAGAGTGGAAGGTTTCAGAATGTGGTGGAGTTGGGAGAAAGAAACTAATCAGGGGTTGCTCAAAGCTTTATGTGAATTAGTGTTGAAAATGATGAGTCACTTGACATTATGGGTCCTTTATAGAGATCTGCACACACAGGGAAAAGTGGCATAATGGGGACTGCAAGGAAGATGATGGTATGCAGTTATGAAGGTTAGAGTTCAAAAAGGGATTGATGTTTAGGGAACTTTCTTAACCTCTGATGATACAAAGAAGGAAGTCTCAGAAGATCTTAGTCCCAGGGCAAAGAACACCTTCCTTGCTCCTCTTATTCCTTCAGAATATGGACAAATGATATGTGAAGAAGCTTGGCCAAACTTCTTAAGTCAAGTACATGAGCCTTCCCTCAATGAAATAGCGATTTGAATTTCTCTGTCTCTGGTTTCTGACTTATTTTGCCTTAGTTTTCTTAAATTTCCTAAGTTGCTCCATTTCTGTTTCTTTTAACCTATTTTTACTTGAAATTTCTGTTCTACCAAGTTATGTTAACCCCCCTTTTTTTTTCCTGCTATTACTGACCATCCTTAATAGTCCCTCATTTTCACAGATGGGGAAAAAAAAATCTTGGTGTGACATGAAGAGGTTTTTGTTTGTTTGTTTTTGTTTTTATTTAAATTCCATTTAGTTAACATACAGTGTAATGTTAGTTTCAGGTGTACAATATAATGATTCAACACCTCCATACATCACCCAGTCCTCATCACGAGTGCACCCCTTAATTTCTATTACCTATTTCACCCATCCCCCCTCACCCATCTCCTCTCTGGTCACCATCAGCTTGTTCTCTATAGTTAAGAGTTTGTTTCTTGGTTTGCCTGTCTCTCTCTTTTTTCCCTTTGCTCATTTGTCGTTTCTTAAATTTCACATATAAGTGAAATCATATGTGTTTAAGAATTTGTCCTATGACTTTGAAATCTTGGGGTAGGAGGTGAGTGGATTCTGGGGATTTCATTATTTCAAATTTTTTAGTGTGTGTGTGTGTGTGTGTGTGTGTGTGTGTGTGTGTGTGTGTATACACACTACATCCTATCCATTCTTTAATCAATGGTCACTTGAGCTCTTTCCATAATTTGGCTATTGTAAACACACTGCTATAAACATTGGTGCAAGTTTCAGGTCTTCAGAGACTGATTTCCTGTTTATCTTTCTAGGCACACCTTTGAAAGTTGCCATACTTGAAATTTAAGCACTATTCCCCAAATCATTTATTTATTAAACAAATAATTTTGAACATCGCAATATGCCAGTCACTCTACCAGGTGCTAATCTGATGTCAAGGAAGCTTGTTACATAATATCTGCACCCAGGCCCTTATACACACTCATCACTCTACGCAGACTATCTTCCTTTTCAAAGATGTAAGTGCTATTCAACCTTTGCAACTCTGTATAAAGGGTTATGGAAATCTCAAAATAATCTACTTTCTAGAAACAGAGATGAAATAGTAGGAGGCTGGATTTTTATGCCAGAAATTCAATTAGGAATACAAAGTAAAGGTATACATAGAAAGGAAATACAATGCACATTTATTGGAAACCTTATAACCTAAAAGATGCACTTCATCATGTTAATGAGGCATTTAAGGAGGAAATTATTAGTACACAGAGATTTGGGAATGGTTATAATTTTGGTTTTTGCATCTTCCATAGCAAATTGAATGAAAATGAAGAAATACTGTAATTCAGAAAAAGTAACACTGTTTGTGGCAACTGGAAAGAATAATGGAAACTCACCTATACCCTCCAGTCTAAAATGTCAATTTTATAAAACTGGACTCATATTGGAAAGAATTTAAGCCCCTAAAATAATATTATAATGTTGATTTTGTCTTCTCTTATCAAATATCTTACCCTTTTAAACTTTTTCACTTTGAATATCTTTTAAATACTTTACTTTCTTTTTTTAAAAAAGATTTTATTTATTTATTTAACAGAGAGAGAGAGTGTGAGAGAGAGAGGGAACGTGAGCAAGAGGAGGGGCAGAGGAAGACGAAGAAGCAGTCTTTCCTCCCCCCGCCCCCTGAGCAGGGAACCCTGCTCGGGGCTCCATGCCAGGACCCTGGGATCATGACCTGAGCCAAAGGCAGACACTTAACAGACTGAGCCACCCAGGTGCCCCTCAAGTATTTTAATTTCTTAATTTATTTATCCATGGCAAGTTTTATAATCTTTAAGACACATAATAATACAAAGGCCAAAAAAATTATTCTTTGCCTAGAGCATATTAAGTAAGCAATATCCTAATATAAATCATCTTTAAAAATATTAAGACCATTTGCTATTTTATATCTCATTGGGGTTAAGACCAATCAATAGGCAGTACCTTTCATTGATAATCATATTGTGTGGATTTTAAATTCTCTAAAATATAATAAATACTATCATTACTAAAAATGATGTCCTCTTAGCAAACAGAGTTACTGTGTCTTCATTTCTATATAGATATTGACAAATGGAAGGTCTTCACAATCACTTCAATTATTATAACTGGTTCATAAGCTGTTTTTATTGATATTTGCATCAAATTTTGTTACAGTTCCCAAAAAGAAAGACTATTGGTTAAATATTATAAATATGAACAATTTACATTTTACCAGGCATTTCTTAGAGAGGATGTTTGAGAAAACCTTTGGTAGAGTTATATTTACAAAGTTTTTACTGATATTAAATTTTTATGGCATATTTCATTCACAATATGTAAACATATGTCCAAACATTTGAGTTCATTTTTATGATGTTTTACAATAATGTTTAACAATAATTATATTATTGTGAAATGTAAGATGTTTTACAACAATGTAGTTGACACTAGTAGCAATACAAAACTTAAAGAAAGATTCTCTCATCTATCTTCATATTACATATATAATATTGAGATAAGTCACTTACTAGATTTCAAATAAATAGGACACTTCTGTATTAAAACAAATCAATTTGAGTGATGGAAATGAATGAATGCTTCGGTATTTTTAAATGGAGATAAAATTTGATCATACTGATTACAAATAAAAATAAATCCACAGGGGATTTTAAAGTGACATCATTTTTGATAGTTGAGAAATCTTATGGTTCTTAAGGATTTTGAAAATATTAAAGGTAACTAGAAAACAAATATATTTTGAAAATGAAAGGGTAGCCTTATTACTTGCAAATATTTAAGTTACATGACTCTGAATAAATAATTTTTATATATGTGAAAGTGGAAATATTTATAACAAGTCAAAATTTTTGGTCTTATCTTTTACCTTTTGCAGTGATCACCAATGGACTACATCTGTGTCAAATTCTTCTTAAATGAGAAGGCATAAACAAACTGGTGCTGCCATATTCCACTACAGCCAGAGGAGGGAGAGAGGGCAAGCCTGACACATGGCGTAAGAATATCAACTTTCTCTTGTCATGTCAAACTTATGACTGCCAGTTAATTTTCAGTGGCCTCGAAGTACTTTGACTTTCTGAGGCCCTGGTCCTCATCTGTAAAACCTTGCATTCTGATATCTTCACTTTAAAGATGAAGACATTAAAGCTTTCTGTGTATACTTCTCAGATTGTGAAGAATAAATTAGTGAACATAATACAAATGTTTTGTATGTTTTAATAACAAAATAATGTGGATTATTATAGTGAAAAGTATGTATTTAGTAAAAATGTTTCTATAAGTCCTTAAATATTCTAATAGATCTAATTACAGATGTTAAATATTTCTGAGGTTTTATGTGTGTAAAACATAAGAAGTACATATTTTACACGTTTATATTTAGGGTATATATAGATTTTATACATAGTGTATAAAGTGTGATATATATATATATATATATATATATAATCAAAACAAAACATAAATTCATATTATCCCAGAGGATTCTGGAAAGGTGCCAGAATGGGAAGCACCAGGAACATCCTTCCTTATCTAGACAAAAATTGAACTGGTAGAATCTGAGTAATTGTTTTGGAACTGTGGAATCTACTAAAGGCTTGCAACTTCTAGAGGAAAACTTGATGATAAATTATGGTCAATTTCAGTAGCAACTACCCATCCTTGCCTGGTGCAGAACCTTTGCAGATAGCTGCATGTAGGTTCCCAGAACAATAGGGTTTGCTGGAGCCAAGGTGAGCAAAATGAACTCTGTCCTCCAAATACCAGGAAACTGTGCTCTGATTCTTGATTGATGCTTCTGTTCAAAGTGCAACCAAAGAGGTCACAGTCATTGTTATGGAATTTCCCCCAGACTTAAAGGGCCAGTGTGCTTTTTCTTCCACCCTCTGTCCCCCACTTTTTCACCCTCTTTTTATTTTTTTTTGGGCATCAGACATTTTAAAGACTAGGACATTCAAAATAAACTTCATGTATAAGGAAAATTAGAAAGTAACCACACATGCCCAGGGTAAGGTACAAGGTCAGAAAAGACCTGAGGAAATCTTAAGTTTACACTGACTGATGCTAGGCACAGAATCAGACTACAAGAATAAAAAACAAAACAAAACAGCAGCAACAAAAACCAGTAAACCCCGGGAAAGAAGAATAAGCTAATTTTTAGAGTTACCATATTATTAGATTTAAATGTCCAATTTTAAACAAAAAAAAAATCACAAGGTACACAAAGAAAAAGTATGGCCCATTCAGAAAGAAAAAATAAGTCAACAGAAATTGTCCATAAAACGGACTTGATGCCCAATCTATTTCATAAAGACTTTAAAACAACTGTTTTAAAGATGCTCAAAGAGCTAAAGGAAGATGTGGAGAAAGTTAAAAAAAAAAAAAAGTGATGTCTGAGCAAAACTGAAATATGAATTAAGAGATCTTTGGGGCACCATCATATACGTTGTGGGAGTCTCAGAAGGAGAAGGGAGAGAACAAGGAAAGACAGAATATTTGAAGAAATAATGGCTAAAAACTTCCGTAAACGTCATGAAAGACATGAATATAAACATCCAAGAAACTGGAAAAACTCCCACTAGGAGGGTCTCAAAGAGTTCCACATTCAAATACATTATATTCAAATTTTCAAAAGTCAATGGCAAAGAGAGCTTCTTGAAAACAGCGAGAAAGAAGTGACTTGTCACTAATAAGAGATGCAACTATGATTTTTTTTCATTAGCCATTTGAAATACAATAAATCTTTGCTATACTTTTAGTGTCGGGTCATTAGCCTTTCCTGAATAGCTTTTCTAGTTTCACAGGTCTAGAAATGTCTTTTGTTGTTTTCATTATGCGTTCAAACATGGTCTAATACTTGTTGAGATAGTCCTCCGTTATTACCCACCTCCCATTTCATCTGGACAGTCTCTTTCTTTTCTCTTTTTCACCTGTCTTGATCATTTTGAATATTATTTCTAGTAGACAGGTAATAGTGCAGTGCCTTGTCCAATAAGGGTGATTCCATCTTGAATATTTGGAAAACCTGTCTATCAATTATCTGTCCCTTAGCACTCCTGGTGAGTTACAGGCTGCAGATTACCCTCTTGATTTTTCAGTTCCTGCTGAAAGACCAGTGGTGAGAATAGAATTTACTAGATGTCTGGGTAGACATGTGTTTCTTTGTCTTCCATTTGCATTTCCACATATTTCTATTATCATGAGAGTCATTGAGCTGTTGGTGTCCTGTCTCTATCTGCATAGATTGCCATATGTTTACGGCTTTTTCATGATAGATATCATACGAGAATGTGTGTAAGCATAGTCATTTTTGTAAAATATGATTGGTATATGTGTGTGTATAGATAATAATACTAAAAGATACATATCAGATTATTAACACTGTTTATCCAAGAAAGGTTTTGAGAGAGGTTTGGGTGGAATAGAAAGAAATCACTGTTTCTGTACTTTCTGACTTAATACATTACCCAAATATAGTTCATATAACTTAAAACATAATAAAAATAAAATAATAAAGTATGGCATACCATAAAATATTTTAAATAGCTCTTTGACATTCTGTTTCTCTAAGTATAATTTCTGTACTACTGCATCAGTACAAACTGGTGTGATAATTTAAAATGCAGATTCCTCTTCCTCTTCTCCCAAGTAACTGGAGTCGAAGTTTCTGTATTCCTAAAATACTCTGAAAGTGATTCTTATATAAATTAAAAATTAAGAACCATTTGCATAAAGAGAAGGATTATATTACTTTCCAAGTATACCTTGATGACATTTTGTCATTCTTACTTCTTTTACTACTTCTATGTCTAAAATATATATACACAAATATTTGTTTAATTATATACCAACCTTATCTAGATCTCCATGACAACCAAAGAAGGGACAAACAATAAAATGGCAGTATATTTCTCATACTGAATATTCATGTTAGTTCTCAGTACTTCACTAAAAGAAAAAAAAATCAGTTTTCTTTTTTTTTTTTTGTTTTATTTTAGTTCCATAAGACAGGCAACAATACATATTTTAGTAGAGGTTGGTTGATTGTGAAATAGTTCCCATAGATCAGAATTTGATTTCTGGTGTGGGCAATTCAATGAATCATTTATTATATCATGCACAGGTGTTCATTAGGAAAGCATCATACTCTAGTGAAAGAACAGCTATTCTCTCAAGATCATTCAAGTGTAAAATTGCATTAGGGACAATGATAAGGGATTAAGTGACCATAAGTGCTATCTTTATGCCTTATGTTATAAGCAATAGAAATGACCCTTATAGTCCCTATGTTCCAAGCAATAATGGATAGTCCTTTCAAATTTGACCCAAGATGCTTAGCGTTTCCAGACAGTATCATATAACTGGGCAGATTCACACTGGGCTCTCAATATTCCTCCACAATTCTTTTTTTCCCTAGTCATCATTTTCTTCAAATTTCTAAAATTACTATTTCAAAACTCCTCTACATCTCAAATCTCTAATCTCCCAGCCTCTATCACTCTGAGTATATGACCTAATCTCCTACTTCATATAAAAATTTAAAATCCATGATCCAGTAACAAATTCAATCTCCAAATCTTTAAATCTATCCATTCTTACTTAGATATTGATATCTTTGTTAATGGACAAAACATTTCTTGCTTGGATATTACCCATTCTATCCCTTCACAAACTATTTATCAGGTTTTGTGCTTAAACAAAACCTCTCCTTTTCCTTATCTTCCATTCATTACACAACACATTGCAATCATTGTTACAACTCTTACCAATCCACCAAAGGAGTTCTCTTAAAATCCCAGTGACTTCCATGACATTAAATTGAATAGGAGCTTTCAGATTTCATCTTGCTTGACTCTCATCAATGTTTCATACATCTGACAGTTCTCTTCCAGCTAAATTATAACTCTTCTTTCCTCCATCTCACTAAATACTCTGATTTTTCTCTTACTTTACTTCTTATTCACCTTCTTCTTTCTTTGTTTCTTAAATGTTATTATGACTCATACCTCTGCTCTAGGCTCCCTCTTTCTTAATATATAAGAGTACTTTAAGAACTCCATCCTCTTCATGGGTGTTAATACACTTGGCCTAAGTATGTGTAATAACATTAGCAATGACATGTAACCCTGTCACCAAGGTCATGATAGTATTACAAAATACTTATATTACTTTGAAATTATTGATGAGTGCCTGTAATTAGATCATTGAATCTCAAGCTATGCATCTCTTGGTACTGTGAGAAACTGAAAGAAAAAAAGGCCAACAAAGAGACCTGTGTGCCTTAAAACCATTAAGAAAGCATCACTCAGAATATGAAATATAAAGTAGGATGGTAATTGTGTTGTTTGAATATATATGTATATGTATATCTGTGTATATCAAATGCATTCTTTCTTTAAAGAGAGCATGTTCTAGGGAAAGACATACTCACATAGTAAATTATGTATAACATATGTAGAATATGCAATGAATACTCTCTCTCTCTCTCTTCTCCCATTGACAGTAATAGAAGAAAGAGGAAGAGATCCTAATAGTCTAGGGAAATTGGGGAAGATTTACTATGTTCATATTCAATATTTAAATTATTAAAATTGATCTTCTTTTTAAGGAAATGTGCCTTTTCAAAACATAGTATTATACATGAATCCACACTGTTATAAAACTTAAATGAGTGAAAATAACAGATGTAAAAACATTTAGCCATATAAATATCAACCTTGCTAACTGAATTCATTAAGAAATGAGAAAAGTGACTCTGACTTCTAGATATCTTTTTTCCAATGTTTTATTTTTAAGTAATCTCTACATCAGGCATGGGACTCGAACTCACAACCCAGAGATCAAGAGTCGCATGCTCCACTGACTGAGCCATGTAGGCACCCCTAGATAACTTTATTGATGAACCATTGGCCCTTGACATTGTTCTTTATTACTTTAGTACTATAAACATTCTTCTGCTTGTCATTTTAGCTCTATTATCATCACTGTTATTTCTTAGACATTAAACTCACAATGTTGTATTCAAATTCTAATACCTGAATTTGTTTCTGGCTACCTCTGTAACATTCCTTTGTGTGTATTAAATAGGCCTGTTTCCTATTTAAAGTGCCTAATACTGAGAATGTTCAACCCAAGCAAATGATACTGATGATGGGGTAGTTTTGACAAGTTGATTTCTGCTGCCTAGACTTCTGCAGATAATTTGCAGAAACTATCTGCATATTGTATAATATCCAGGTTTCAACAAACATCACTCTCTCTATACTGAGATTACAATCCGCCCATTTCTTCATACCCCACTCGATATTTCAACATCTTGGCTACACTAGAGCCTGTTCTCAGAACTGATTGCATGTTCACTCACTGGTTACTCCGCTTTTCTTACCAGATTGAAAACTGTTAGCTATAGTTAAACAAAATGCGTGTGGAAATTCATGGCCTCCTCAAATGTTATGCTTTGAGATTTCCTTGAGGTACTATCACTTGGGAAGATCTTCATTGTTTCTCTTTATTCCTTAGTGGATGTCCCGCATTAAGCACTCTAAACTATCTCTTGTCTCAGTCTTCAGTTTCATAGTTTTAACTACTTTTATATTTTTTAAAGATTTATTTATTTTAGAGAGAGAAAGAGAGAGTGGCACCGAGTAGGAGGAGGGGCAGAAGGAGAGAGGGAATCCTGAAGCAGATTCTCCACTGAGCATGGATCCCACTGAGGGACTCAGTCCTAGGACCCTGAGATCATGACCTGAGCCAAAACCAAGAGTTGGCTACTTGACCGAGCCACCCAGGTGCCCCTAGTTTTAACTACTTTTTATTTGAGTAGGCTATCCCTCCTCCCTCCTCATAATTTGTTAATAATTAATAAAATAAATTTACATAACTATGTTATACCTTTTCTCATTTCAATATAATCCCTCCTCTTGCAAAGAAAAGTTTTCATTTAATCTAACAACAATTAAGACATGCATGATGAATGAGAGAATGAGACTTTAGTTTCAGAAAACTAAATTATTGAGAGGAGCAAGCAGAGTTTGGAGTTCTAAAAACTGAAGAGACCATCATGACAAGAATCCTCGGTTATAAATGTGAAAAGGCATCTAAGGAGACCAAAAATGGGAATAATCCTACATGACATGACCTCTTATGAGTCTTCCCCCAGGACATCTATAACTTAATCTCCTCGTACACAACCCGTTCCATTCCACCCCACTAACCTCCTCATTGTTCTTTACATACACCAAACACCCTCCCACCATTCCTTCACTTTTCTCTCCTTCTGCCTGAAATGTGCTTCCGTAAATGTCATAATTAATAGCATTCTCACGTCCCTCAGGTGCTTGTTCAAATATTTTCACACAAGATAGGCAGGACTTTCCTGATCACTGTGTGTCAAACTGCAACCCCTACCACATCCTTTCTCCCTTTTATGAATTTATTCTACTTCACAGCACTTAGCACCACTGACATAACATGTATGTTTTCCTTTTTTTCTTTCTATCATCTGTCACTTTGATGAAAGCTTCCTGAGGGCGGAACCTTTGTCTTCATTTTTCACTTATACCCCAGGTCCTATAACAAGGCATGGTATATGATACACATTAAATGAAGTTTACTAAATGAATAAAATAAGCCTGATTGATACCTGTAGTAAAGGGGCAATTCAAGATTAAAAGGAAGAAGTAAACTCCCAAGCAAAGAGTCAGAATTCAGTTGCAGAAGGTAAATGACATTCTCAATCTAGAAACTTGTTTCCAAGGAAATGAGGGTACTCATTCCAGAATCAGCACTAGAAGATCTGGCATCCAATCCCTCATCAATGACAATAACAAAATTTAGGCATGTCACTCTCTTAAAATTACCATTTCAGTCAATTCTTTTGGCTCCTTGCTATAGAATTTCAAACTATTTTCTTAATTTCAAAATAGAACAAATGAGGGATGCCTGGGTGGCTCAGGAGGTTAAGCATCTGTCTTTGGCTCAGGTCACGATCCCAGGATCCTGGGATCAAGTCCTGCATCAGGCTCCCTGCACAGCGGGGAGCCGGCTTCTCCCTCTCCCTCTGCCTGTTTCCCCTGCTTGTGCCCTCTCTGTCAAATAAATAAATAAATTCTTAAAAAAAATAGAATGAATGATATTCAATGCTTCCTCATGACCTTTTTCTGGGGACTATTATCACTTCCTATTTCTCCACAAGGAACTATCACACACAGAGACTAAAATTTCCCCCAAACCGCCTGTATAAAACAGATGTGGGCTTCTGGTTCCTCTTGGCATGGTAATAATTATAACTATCTAAATGGACTTTAAACAATTTCAGAAGTTAAGTTCAACTCAACTGATTATTTGAGCTATCAGTCATCTTCTTTTTTTTTTTTTTTTTAAAGATTTTATTTATTTATTTGACAGAGACAGAGACAGCCAGCGAGAGAGGGAACACAAGCAGGGGGAGTGGGAGAGGAAGAAGCAGGCTCATAGCAGAGGAGCCTGATGTGGGGCTCGATCCCACAACGCCGGGATCACGCCCTGAGCCGAAGGCAGACGCTTAACCGCTGTGCCACCCAGGCGCCCCTATCAGTCATCTTCTATTCATCTCCAACATTTTAGAGTTCTAGCTTGTCAAAACTAAAATGACAAAAGGAAAAATAATTCTACAATTAATTGTAAGGGGCTGAAGAAAAACCCGGTATTTTGTGTTTTGCCTATGTTTGCCCAATTTACTGTGCTTGCCTCTACTCTCACATCTTGTCAATTTCAGTAGCATTTAAGGATATTGTGCCAAAATGAAATCCATCAACTGGAACTTTCCTTCAGCTGCACATACCATGCCAGAAGGACACACATTAGTAGATGTTGAATTTTGAAAGACTTATGTTGAAAAAGATTGTGGAAAGAACTGTTAGGAATCATATTCGTTATTACGTACGGACATCAAAATCCTATCATAGAGCTGTATGAGAAATCATGTCAAAATCATATCATAGAGCTGTACGAGAAAAGACCTAACTAAAACCAGGAGGCAGATGGTGAAATTGGAAGACAAACACAATATCACAAAGAAGACATTAGAACAGCTGATGTAAACGTGGCAGTGCCATTGTTCGCCTGTGTCGTGAAAGCTGTAATTGCCATTTTAAAGCTCTCTGGATACTTTGCTGTACAAATCCCTGCCATAATTTCCTGGAAAGAAATTTTCTGCAATAAACATGAAACAGAGGTAGATACAGGACTTTCTGTGATGTTAATGCTGAAAATTTTAGGACTTTATAATCAGACTAAGCCTGCCTTCAGGCTTAAAATGAAGCAACAATCTTGTAATTTGATAATGAAGATAGCCAACATGAATAACGTTCAGTGGGTCTTAACTGTCTCTTAACTGGTAAGGCCCAATCTAAAATCACTCAGAGGACTAATATAAATCTCTTCCTTTATACTGTAGGGACAAATTTTTAGGACATCTCCTATTCGTGCACTATTATCCACGGTTGTGAGGATGAGTCCAAAACTACCTCAGGTTTTGTAGCTGGGAAAAGGAAAGAGAATATGGTTAGTCACACCTCTGGAATACTTGCACACTAACTCCTTGAACGTGCCAGGGTAGAATCTGAACGATAGTTTATGCACTCTCTTGTCTGTGAAATGAATTCGGACTGTTCTGCTCTGAGTTTTCTTTTCCTTACTTTTAAAACTTGTTTGTCTGTGGCCACCAGACATGGCTTTTAGTATGGTAAGAGGACAAGACATTTTCATCAGCATATTAAAAAAATCATAGTAATGATTTCACTTCATAGAAAACATATTTGAGCCTTTTATTTATTTATTTACTAATATCTGATGTTCTTAAGACTCCAATTATATTCTATATGTAACATTCACTGTGCTGTATGGCTTTGATAGTGAATGATACCCGTGGTGTAACAACCTGTACTTCCCTAGGGAAATCAGTTTAGAGGAAAAAAACTATAAAAGAAATTATCAAGGGCATATGGACATAAAAGGAGAGACAATAAAATTTCTGAGCACAAGTACTCAAGAAGAAAAATTATGTTGATTATTCCCTAATATAACATGTATTTTTTTTTCCATGAACAGTTTGTGTTTTAATGAGAAGGACTTTATTTATGGCAGGCATCAGACTCTAGTTGAAAATGTACTTTAAACATTCTTAGCAGCTTTCTTAATTTTGCATGTGCTGTTTTGTGCAGCTGAATGTTTCCTCACTTTTTCCCAAGCTCTATATTTTAATACATTTTTAATACTTTAATTACACTTTACATGTTGTTAATATTGCTTGTAAAGTTTACTTTTTTGGAATTAAGATTTAAATATTGTTTTCAAAGGAAAAAGAAATACCTCAAATGTCATTAATCATTTAAAGATCATTTTAAATATCTTCAACATTTTTTAATGTTAATGAGCAAAGTGTTAGTAGGTATGAAGATAAATAGTTTTTACGTCTTTTGGAGTTATCTTCCAGTTTCTTTTTTACAATAAGAGTTCTTCTCTGGTAATGTAATATTCTAATCTGGGTTTCATTAAAGGATGTTTCCTAATATGAGAAATCCACTTACACTTTTAAATATGTAAAGATAAATGAAATGGTACTAAATTGTTTAAAAATGCTTAGATGACTCCTTTTCTATTATGCCATACTTTCTATACTTGCCACAAAGCTGTTTAAGCACATTATTATCCCTAGGTATTTTTTCTTCTATTTAAAATTTTGTAACAATTTTTATTTAACTAACAAGGTAATGTGTTATTTGTTATCATACATTTAAACCATTATATTTCTCAACTTTAATTATAAATGTATCCTTTTCATTGCTTCTGATGATACTCATTAAACCAAGTGACAATTATTTTTCTCGTTCATATACTTTCTTTTTTTTAAATAGATCTTCTCTGTGACTTAGGAAGAATATTATTATTGGCACTCAAAGACTAGTGATCTGTACACAATTAGCCTGTGGCCTCATTAATTTCTTCAAGTAATGAAGCTAATTACCCACATATTTATGTTTTTATTCATGCATTATTTCTAGAGGAAATAAATACTTTATACATAGTACTAATAAGAGAGTAGAAGTGTCTTTCCTCAAAAAGTGCTGCCATTGCACTGTAATAAGGCAAGTTTGAATTTGGGTTCAGAGGATTGTAACTTAACCGCTTGTTTTGTAATTAACTAACTGAATGACATTTAGCAGGTTACTTAAGCACTTCTAAATTTTACTAATTTTTAAAAATGAAAATAGCTGTAATCATCTTCAAAAACTTCTGTGAGAAACTAATTAAATTCAAAATCATAAATATCTCGGCAGTTGGTAGATGTCTACTGCTACCATGCACTAGAATGGAAAACCATGAATGTTTTGAACTCTAAGGAAACCTATTTGGGATAGACACCAAACTTTTGTGGCAACTACAAAGCAGGTTGGTAATAATGATTTATTTCCCATAATTCTATTACTTATGTCATCCTTTATAAACTTCTTATGAAATCTTTATTTTGAGTTATCATTGTTAAATATACAGATAGATGACCTAATGTGGATTTCTTGAGGTCTGAAACCATGTCTGTTTTATTCACTCCTTGAATTCCATTCTTGACACAGAACCTAGGGTAGATACAGCAAATTGTTTGCCCAAAAAAAAAAAAAAGTCAAATGTGTAATATACAACAGATACTGGAAAGAACTACACCAACAATTTCATTTTTAATATCATTTTATTATATAATATTCATTATCTTTAAAAGACAATGTAGTCTTCAACTTTCTATGGTGACTTCAAAATATTTTTACACACACAAAATAATATTTCAAACATTCAATACAATGAAAACATATGGTTTATAAGGGTTAAATCCTAGATTCATAACATAAAATTCAAATGATATGTACTCACATATCCCCTTAAAAAATTAAATAGCCCCTAAAGTACTGTATTCACACATATCATTTCATAAGAGTCCAACACAGTCTGCTGTTCCTCTAGCATTAGAACAGATTGCTGTTTATTTGATTGAACATCAAGTGTAAATGATTTCTCCTTTAAGGACATGTTTCATAATAAATACATGTAGTTTAACATTAGAATCATATTCAATGATAGGCACATGGAACAGGAGACTGTCTGAAGGAAATCTAGAATAATATCTTTCATCTATATTTACTCAGGGGCATAAATTTATTGATCAAATGAAAAGTGAAAAAAGCCTGCATTATATAAATCAATCTCTCCTCTCTCTCATCCACATTATTTAAACTTATATAACACATACACACAAATTTGTCATAATTTAGAAATAAATACTATAATACTACATTGTATATGCAATGTGATGTGTAGTATAAAGTCAATATTAGGTTAAAAAAAAATCCATGGCAGGATACCTGGGTGGCTCAGTCAGTTGAGTGCTTGCCTTCAGCTCAGACCATGATCCCAGGGTCCTGGGATCCAGTTCCATATCGGGCTTCTTGCTCAGTGGGAGCCTGCCTCTCCCTCTGCCTGCTGCTCCCCCTGCTTGTGCTTTCTCTCACTTCCTCTCTCTCTGTCAAATAAATAAATAAAATCCTAAAAAAAAAAAAAATCATGACAATAATGCTGGGATGAATTGTGCCACAGCACTGAGTATCTTATAGCAATACAATGTGTATGGCATTTTTTTCCCTCTGATTTTCTGGATATCTAAATTTTCTGTAAACAGCACAGATTACTCTTACAACATTTAATCCCAGACCTTATAGCAATAAAAATACACTTTAAAATAAGCAATCTACATCCATCATAATTTCTAAAGTATTTGTTGTGATTTTGCATGGACTGTAGGAACATTCAATATCCACTTAAACATTTATCATACTTCATGAAAACTTTCCTGTCCTTTCTTTAAAAAAAAAAAAAAAATCTTGGCATTTCATAGGTAGAGCCATTTTGGGAATGATGGAAATTAAGACAGCATAAATTTATTTGTGTATTTGTATCATCAAAGAAGTTAGGGGCATGACAGAAAAGCAAGGGAGCCAAGATTTGTAGGCAGGAATAAATATAAATAGAGTGGGTATGGGAAGAGGCACAGAAACTAATCGCACTAGATCAGGGCATTTTTGTAAACAAGGAATATAATTTTGTTAAATTGAAGACAAGTTGCCTGCATAGCCATGAATATCAAATACAGATCTGCAGATAATGGAGGTTTTCAGAGAAGCTAATGATACAATAAATGTTAGTTTTGGAAGTCTATTCTGTTTGTGAAATATAAGATAAATTGTATTTTGATTGTTTTACCTTTAAGCTTACTGAACGAAGGTTAGGACTATACAATCTTATCATTATGTATCTTAACTAATAAATTTACTTCATGGTTTACGCTCACACACTAAGGACAAGATCTGAGACTGAAGCTACTAAAATCACCACAACATATGTGATTAACCATATGTAGAATTTTTCTGCCCCTAGAGATAGTATGTAAATGTGTTACTGATTCAACTAAAGCAATTCCCAAATCTCATCAATGAGGCAAATCTCAAATCACATTGAGAAAACGAATATAGAAGCAATGCAAAATTAAAGTTTATCTGGTCACTTGACACATAAAACCTTATAGCAAAAGAAAAATATGCATAAAGACAATAAAAATAGTGGCAAAGAATGCATTTATTGCATTTTCTTTGTTTGCAGCATTGACTAGGAAATATTTTACGTTTAATGATGAATGACTTCACACTAACCAAATAAACAATTGCAATAATTAAGATTGATGGATAATCTATTAGTATTTGACAACAATGTTCACTATGGTAATAATATTTTCTTGGCACTCAAATTACTGTCACCTAGGTCTCTTTGGTCTCTTTAATCTATCAGTAGTCTCGTCTATGAAAATTAATTGTGCCTGTTATCTTGTGTCATTCAATGATTAGGCAAGTGTTTATTGAAGCTTATCACACATGAGACAATATGCTACAACTTAAGCGAGGAAAATCATACCACTTATACCTTGAGGAGCATATTTTGCATTGAAAGAGATATGCAAACCGTAGCTTCAATATTATGTAATAAGTATAATGGTCAAAGCAGATACAGCATTAGCATTAATAGGCAAGCTTAGCTAGTCAAGCAATATTGTAAGAGAAGTAACTCAATCTGGGTCCTTAGTGACAAGAATGACTTAGCAGGCTAAGAAATTTGAAAATGGCATTCCAGACAGAAAGTAAAACAAAACAAAACAAAAAACACAAAATCCAGAATACATCATGAATGTGATCAGGGAAGACTACTTAGCAGAACTGAACTGTAAAATGTAACTTAGGGAAAGGTGACAAATGAGAGAAGTCTACTCATTGCCAATCACTGCAGTGACCATATTATTATTTCTCCTATGAAAATGAAGCTCAGCAACTACAGTGAGATTGGTTTGAAACACCTGCCTACCTTAATAAATTGATATGTTTTCTTGTATTAGGCAGAATCTTACCATATTCTACCACTTTTGTCAGCCAAACATTCAGACTTTTAATTTTTTTAAAAAAGATTTGTTTATTTATTTGAGAGACAGAGAGCATGAGTGGGAGGGGCAAGGGAAGGAGAAAGCAGACTCCACGCTGAGCGGAGAGCCTGACACATGACTTGATCTCATGACCCTGAGATCATGACCTTAGCCAAAGCCAAGAGTCAGTGACTTAACAGAATGTACCACCCTGGCGCCCCCAGACTCTTTGTAATTGCTCTTTTTGCAACATTTCCCATAATTATTTTGAGGAAAGTGAGGTAATTTTCCTGTGTATTCTAAACTTGTCTCACATGTCATATCAGAATCACCCGAGGGAGACATTTTCGATGCATATTCTTGGTTTTTTCTTCTTTTGGAAATTTCGATTTCTTAAGTCTGGATTTGTGCCAATTTATTTGTATTTATTACAAGAATTTTGTATGATTCTAATGCAATTAGACAGAAAGCCTAGCACACCATTGGTTTTTTGTTGTGTATCTGAAAGACACTTGATGATATATAAGATAATTACAAAATTAATTAAAGAGATAGTGTTTGTAAAAATATTCAACTCTATTTTAATTATTCCTATTTATGTAGTTTAGCTGCATATTTGATCTTCACAATACTAATGTTGGAAATGTGCAGAAATGCAAAAAAGAGTAAACAAAAGAAAGGAATTGGAGAGAAGAGAAACTAATCATGGTCTGGTAAGAAGACAACAAAAGGGAAAGGAAGTGGCATATTCTTTTTTTTTTTTTTTAAAGATTTTATTTATTTATTTGACAGAAATAGAGACAGCCAGCGAGAGAGGGAACACAAGCAGGGGGAGTGGGAGAGGAAGAAGCAGGCTCATAGCAGAGGAGCCTGACGTGGGGCTCGATCCAATAACACCGGGATCACGCCCTGAGCCGAAGGCAGACGCTTAACCGCTGTGCCACCCAGGCGCCCCATGGAAGTGGCATATTCTGTACGTTTATTTGGTTGTATCTAAATTATAAGCACAAACGTTTCTAAGAAAGCCAATAATAATAATAATTTGGCTCCAGTCATGGTCACGGGGTTGTGAGATCAGGCCTGTGTTGGCTCCAGGCTCAGCAGGCAGTCTACTTGAGATTCCCTCTCTCTGTCTGCCCCTGCCCCCACTTGTGCTTTCTCTCTCTCTTTCTAAAATAAATAAATAAATCTTAAAAAAAAAGAAAGCCAAAATACAAATTTTCACAGCATTAATAATAATAATACAGTGCCAGCATTAATTTTTTTAAAGATTTTATTTATTTATTCGACAGAGAGAGAGACAGCCAGCGAGAGAGGGAACGCAAGCAGGGGGAGCGGGAGAGGAAGAAGCAGGCTCCTAGCGGAGGAGCCTGATGTGGGGTTCGATCCCAGAAGCCGGGATCACGCCCTGAGCTGAAGGCAGACGCTTAATGACTGAGCCACCCAGGCGCCCCCAGCATTAATTTAATGGGAAAGAGCAGTGAACTTCATTTTGCTGCATAAAGTTAAATAGGCAAGAATAGAGCCATTTTTCAAGAAGGGATAATTTTATTATTACTACATTATTTTATTCCATAGCAGAGCTGCCTACCACAAAACTATAGTTGACTCTTAAACAACATAGGTCTTAGGGGAGCCAACCCACCTTCCCCACCAAACAGTTGAAAAGCCTCCCGTAACTCTTGACTTCCCCAAAACTTAGCTACAAGTAGCCTACTGTTGACTAGAAGCCTTACTGATAACATAGTAGATTAACACAGATTTTGTAAATGTATTATACACTGCATTCTTATAACAAAGTAAGCTAGAGGAAAGAAACTGTTATTCAGAAAATCATAAAAAAGAAAACATACATTTATACTACCGTACTGTATTGGACCTGTATAGTTCAAATCCATGCTGTTTAAGGGTCAACTCTAATAGAAAATAAACTGCCTAAAAAGCACTTATGTTGAAAACAAAGTCCTTGGCTATAAGTACCAGCTTCAAGAACCTCATATATATAAAATATATACCCCCCCTTTTTTTTAAAAGATTTTATTTATCTATTTGACAGAGAGAGACAGCCAGCGAGAGAGGGAACACAAGCAGGGGGAGTGGGAGAGGAAGAAGCAGGCTCCTAGCGGAGGAGCCTGATGTGGGGCTTGATCCCAGAACGCCAGGATCACGCCCTGAGCCGAAGGCAGATGCTTAACGACTGCACCACCCAGATGCCCCTATATACCCCTTTTTAAAGTTTTCTCTGTGGATATAGAATTACCAGCAGATGTGAAAAAAAACCTTAACAATTATCCATTCATTATCAAATATCTTCACTGAGTTTTTTCTTGTTTTCTTAGTTGTTTCTTCTTGTTTGACCTTATTTTTCACCCTTATTTATAATCACTTTGGTTCTAAAGTTCTAAGGCAAATCTGTCAACGAATCAAGCCAGAGCCTTGCAGGGGACTCAGTCTCAACAAATCGGTAGGTCTGTGTTCACGTGAGGAGCATTTGTGCGAGAGGGTCCATAAGAGATGCCAGCTTAAAAGACTACTTCTTGACAGTGTGCTGAAACCCTACATTTCTGACCATTGAACTATCAAGAACTGTAATATATTTATTCAAACCCCTCATTTATATGATTTTTATAGTTTACAAAGTCCTTTAAACTTATTGTCAAATTTAAATCATCATTGACCCAATTTTTCTGACTGAATTTTCTAACACCTTGGTAATAAACAATGCTTTTTGTTTTATGACTTCTAGGTAATTATTCCATTAATAATAGCTCATTGCTGTGTTAGCAAAAAAAAAAAAATAACAGAAGTTGGCTAATTGAATTTCTTTTAAGATTTATTTATTTATTTGTTTGTTCGTCAGAGAGAGAGAGGGAGCACGAGCCGGGGGAGGGGTGGGCAGAGGGAGAAGCAGGCTTCCCGCTGAGCAGGGACCCTGATGGGGGGACTCGACCCCAGAACCCTGGGATCATGATCTGAGCCTAAGGCAGACCCTTAACTGACTGAGCCAGCCAGGCATAACAGCTAATTGAATTTAAATAAAAAGAAAAAAATTAAAATTGAGCAACCTTCTTTTCAATTATATATATATGTACGTGCATATATATGTATTAGGTACATGTACATATATAATTGAAATGTATAATATATATAATTATACATAGATTGCTTAAGTATGGTTCTGCCTATACTTTTTTTTGGAATATAATGTTTTTAAGAAATGTGACTCTGAAACCAGCAAATCTGCATTCAAAATCAAGTGAAAAATTCTTTCCATATTCTATAATTCATTGCAAACAAGATCCTTCTCTTTAAGAAACTGCATCCATCTTAGTCTGATAATATTAACTATGAAGATGCATTAAATAATTTTACTGCTGTGCTATTTGTTATTTGATCCTAAGATGTCATCAGTTTGGAAACAAGCAACTTTTGTTAAGCTAGGGAAAAGAAAGCTCATATGAACTATTTAAGTTACTTCATAAAGGACATCTATATTGTAGGTCACTAAAATACAGTCTTGAGGATTGATAATATTTCAATGTTTTAGTTGGTAAACCAAATTAAAATATTTTGTTCAAATGAAAAGAAATATACACAAAATAAATACAGTGGACAGTCTCATAAAGTTATTAAGAGGAAAAAGAAATAGAATGAGTTCTAGTATGGTACCTAACACATGACATTCAATTAACCAACATTGGTCATTATCAATATTAATATTGAGAGAAGCAATTTTCCTTTTGGTTTGAGGAATATTATGCAGAGTATAAGTTGCTAGCTTCTGTGATATGCAATACTGATTTGCTCTTCCATTATTATGCATTTAATATACAGTAACAAATGCATTTTAATGGAGGAAAAGAGATGTGACTTGTAGAAAATGTCAGGGGAAATAAATTACAAGCAGCCAGTAGATAATGAGTAGAAAGATAAAACTGTATAGCAAATATCCTATGTTAATGAATGGCGTTGTGTCAAAGAGAAGGCACAACTGTATTTTCTTTTTGTAATATTATCACTTTCATAAAGCGTAGTATAAAATAATTTTATCTTTATATAACTAAGAATTTATTATTTTATATGAATCATAGCATTCGGATTTTCTAATGTCCAATATAAAGTCTGTGACATGTTTATAACCCTTAAAATGTCCCTATGTTGTATTTGTTGAGGAACAATAGCTTCCTAGAATGTTAAAAGAAAAATCTCTGTAGGAATTAACTTTCATCAATACTTCAGAAAATTAGAAAAACTATTTTATAAAATATTAATGTTCTAAGGTAACTAAATGTTGCTTTTAAATCCCAATTATAGAGTCAGAAATAGGTTTAAATACTACAGATTATTTATACTTTAAAAAAAAACATATAATTTTTGACTAAAGTTACAATATAATTTTACCTTTTTTTAAGATTTACTTATTTAAGGATGCCTGGGTGGCTCAGTTGGTGGATTTTCACTCCAGTAAAACCCAAAGTCCCTATTTTGACTCACAAGACCCTGTGGGATCCTGACCCCTATTAATTATTTGATCTTTGTTAATCATACTATTCTTTCTTATTTATTTTGTTTAATTATTTCCTCCCATGTTAGAATTATGCTTCAAGAAAGTGGACAACTTTTCACTACTTTATCTCCAGGAGCTAGAATTCACTTGGTGGATGGTAAGCACTCAGTAAATATTTTCAAATAAGTGCATCACTTAAAATATTTTTTTTCTTTGAATGTGTATTAAAACTTTTAAAAATAAAACATTTTATTCAAGGGAAAAGAGTGGCCTAAAGACTCTTTTAGTTTTGATTTTGCTGTTTTTAATTAGATTATCTCTGCTAATGTAAATTTTTTAAAAAGAATTTTTTAATGTATTTGAGAGAGAGGGAGAACACAAAGGGGGAGTGAGAGGGAGAAGCAGATTTCCAGCTGAGCAGAGAGCCTGACATGGGGCTTGATCCCAGTACCCTGACACCAGGGCCTGAGCCGAAGGCAGACTTAACCAACTGAGCCACCCAGGCGCCCTATGCTAATGTAAATTTTAATGTGGGAAACTGAGGATTTCCTAAATTTTAAAATAAAATTCATGGGATTTAAACATTTGCTTCTTTTTTTCAAAGGAACAAAAGAAAGACCAATGATTTTTCTAGTTTTTTTATATTGTGTAAATATCATAGAGAATCTAAGCTTATTTTTCTTTCGCAATACCTAACCAACTATTCCAAATGCTTTTTAAAGCCATTCTTCATTTTTCTTTAAGAGTCCACGTCAGTGATAAAATTATAACACATTAACAACTGTTTTTACAATACCTTGTGTTCCATTGAACAGCTTGCAAAATACTGCAATGTTAGCAGTACAGTTTCCTCATAAAAGGTCTTTAATTAATTTAAATTTCCTACTCTCAACTTATAATTTCATTCAAGCATAATAAGTTTTACTTATTTTCGTACCATAAATTATTGATTTCGATTTGCTGATTTTTGAATCAGGAGTTAGTTATCTGTATCTATTGGTTAAATTGATCTATTGTTTATTTAGTTTGTTTATTGATTAATTGATTGATTGATTTTAGGTTCAATTCTGTTGCTTAGTCATTAGTTTAGCTCTCCTGGTTTACATTTCAATGTCGAAGGCTTCAAATATTTCCTAAAGTTTAATATTGATGGAATTTAATACCTATTCCATGACATTTGGACAAAATGTTTTTGTTAAAGTACTAACTTAAGGATATTTTCAATTTCTTGTAACATTTTTTGAAAATACACATTTTATAATCCCGCTAATTCTAGAAAACAGAACACAAATATTTAATTTTTCACTAGAAATAAACGTGGTTAGTTGAAAAGGAATGATCCTAATGTAAGTTAGATAGCTTCTAGCCAAGAAAAATGACTTAAGAAAAGTAGTGCTTGAAAAGTAGTGGTCACATATATTTAGTCCTAAAAGAAGTTTAACCTGTTCTGCCTTCAATAACACAAGTATATGGACCAAGCATATTCTGTAGGAATATAGATAAAAGATAGCATGAAATTATATTTTAAAAACTAAAGTCACTTTCGATACATTATGTGAGAACAAAGGAAGAGCATAAACAATGTACTTCCTATGCTCACTGTTGTGGTGTTACCGAATACAAAAAACACAGCCCAGTGGGAATGAGGAAGACGGCTGAGAGTGCACAGGGCTTCACAGTGTGGGTGTGTGCTTGCTGTGGTCAGGGCATGACCCTTCTGTATAAAAGGTATTATTTAATGAGAATCCAAGCTTTAGTAAGAAAAATAAATACTTCTAACCTAGAAACAGAATGATTGGCTCCTCTTGTAATACACCGTGTGCCTTTTATAACATTTGAAATTGTATAGATAAGGTTTGAATTTTGTTACATTTAAAAGTAAAATAATTACAAATTGTAAATTAAACCGGTCTCTGATAATATAAGTAATGTTTGGAAAATTCTTACCTAATAGACAATTTAGGACAGTCAAAAGTTAATATATTATTTAATTAAATCAGTCTCTCAGAGAATTACGTTTCAAGACACACCCTTATATGTATTGGTTAGTGTTTGTATAAATATATATTTATATGTGTGTGTGTATATATATATATATATATACTGAGACATGCATTTCTGTTGTATAAATGCTTCCCTCAAACAAGCTAGGATTCTTCTCATATTTGTAACTAAATTTGCTCTATATTAGTTTGAGTTTTTCAAGTCTGAAATTAAATTACACAAATAAATAATAAAAGAAAAATATTATACCACTCTTTTAATAAAGTATACTTTAAACTTTTCAGATAAATATTAATGACTGTAAAAATATTTGCTTTCAAAATGGTTAAGATAACTTTCTCATTACTTTAAAATTATTTCCCAATATATCAACACTTATTTGATACAATATTTTCTTGAGAGCATAAACTTCCTGATATGAGTTTTACTGGCATGTAAATAGTGAAAACCATTGATGCTAATGTCATGTGAGGTTATTAAGCAGAGGGACAAAAGCAGCAGCAGCCACTGGGCTTCTAAATCCTATCAGATCATGCAAATCATGATAAAAAGGTAATGGGCACAGATGTTAATATTCTTTGGAAGAGTTTTCATTTATAGTACTGTGAACACACTGTTAAGACATTGTTGGTCTTAGGTATTAATTCCCACTGGGGTCCACATCTTTGCATGGGAAACAAAGGTGAGTGAGGGGGATGGAAAGAATGCCCTATTGGTATTCTTGGAGGACCTAGTGAAAGAAATAGGAAGTGCCCTACATAATGATAGCAAACAAGTCACTTTTCTTTGAGGAAGCACTCTCCTAAATTCTGTTGTATACTTTTACTATAATTATCAATTACTTGGCTTAAAGTCAGTTGTGATTATCAAATATGGTTTAACATTTGTTATCTTTTCACAGGTCATAAAAATTGTCTCTATGAAGTTTTTCTGTTTTGTTTCTCACTACTATTCTCCTAATAGGAATTTGTTTTCCACAAATTGACAAATTTTGTTATAACTGAAGGCTCTTCCAGGTTTGTCCGATCTACCAAACATGCACATAAGCTCAGAAGAAAGGAAGTGTGCACTGAATGTCACGCATCAAGGATACTGAAAAGGGTCACATTGACATATTTTACGTCCCGTTTGTGAGCAAAGATGCCAGTAAATTCTGACAGGAAACAGCAGTACTTTTGCTAAATTGCTATAATAAATTGTTAATCTCTTTTAAAAGCTGGGAGGTGTCATGGGTGGGGGATGTGTAATCCAGAACTTTATAACTCGTGAAAATTAGCTATAAATTTAGAGTATGAAAGGAACAGCAAGAGGAAGGTGCGGTGCTTTTTTTATTTTATTTTATAAACTGTACTTGAGAAATATTTAATCTTCATGTATAAATACTTTAAAAATATTTAGTTTGCATAGATCCTGATAAAGAACATCAGCAGAATCAAAGAATAATTTTTATGTAAAGCAATGTATTTTAATATATACTTGGATTCTCTTTTCTTTTTGTTTCAAGCCATCTCTAGTGAAATAGGTAAGCGAATAATATAAATGTCTCATAATTAAAACTTACAATGAATACCATTATAAAAGGTAGGATATAACCTTAATTTTGTTTCTTTCTATATGATGGAGACCTTGTAGAAAAAGAAAATATATCCACATGTGTTTAAATTTTAGTTTGTAAGGTAGGATCTAATATGTCTCAACACATATTTTATTAATCATTTGTGTTATGCCATATTGAAGGGATGAATCTGGTTAATTGACTATGTGTGGGTCATTAATTTACTGCATATAATGAATACTGGAATTAAAAGATATGGTATTTATAGATAAGGAAAATAAGTACTAAAGAAGTTAATTGACTTTCCTACTATCAAACTACCTATTCTCAGGGCAAAACATGAAACTTACAGCATAATGCCCATTTTTTTAAACTCAATGTCATTCTCATATTTTGAGTAACAATTTCAATAATTTAAATATTTTAAAATTCTATATATTTTTTAAAAAACTAATGCTATAAACATTTTTATATCATTTAAAAATAGGTTTTTTGGGTTTTTTTTACATTTCCTCTTTTTTACTTCACATTAATTGCAAACATTTTTCCTGGTGAAAATAAATACAAAATACAGCTAGTTCTAAAGCTCATTTTTAAACTCTATTCCCTATGTTGTTCCTTTCTCAAAAGTAACTCTTTCTAGTGACTATGGTGGAATGACATGCAAGGCAAGAATTTAAAGGCTTGGGACAATGACAATAATTATTTTGTTTACAAATCTGCAGTTTTGACAGGGCTTAGGAGGACACTTAAATGATAGGGGCTAGAATGATCTTAATGCTGGCTTTGCACCTGATCTTTGCCTTTGCATGTGGACTGTGCTTCCTGACAACATGGTGGTTCAGTTATAAGGTCAATTGTTCTGAAAAAGAGAAAACCAGGCAGATGTTTTATCTCCTTTTATTCCTTAGCCTTGGGAATCACACAGTATAACTTGTGCCACATTCCCATCATCAAGGCCATCACAAAACTACTCCTGGTTTTAAGGAGAAGGAAATATACACTCCATCTTTTAGTAGATAGTGGGAAAATTCTGGAAGTTCATATGAGACCATAATATTGCTGTGGCCATTATCTGATCCCAGCAATTTACATTTTCTCACATACAAAATACAATCATTGGTCTCTTCAGAACTCCAAAATTTGCACCCCGTTATCCAGGACCAAGATTTCATCATCTAGATCAGGTCTAAATTTATATGCAGCACACTGGATGTAATTCATTATGTAGAGATCCTTAAGTATACTTTTTTTCTTTTCACAATCTGAAAACCTGTAAACAAAAGACATGTTAAATGTTTTATACATACCCAACATACAACAGTGAGACAGACATAGGATAAGCCCAACAGATCCTTTCATTCAAAAAGAGAAATAACAAGAAGTATGCGTAGGTCACTGTTTCATATCAATTCTGAAATTTAGGTGGGCATATATTGACTAATTCTACTGTTAGTATAAGATTCATAGCCTTAAACTTAACTTGCTACAGTCTTTTCCACCTTAAGAAATGAAAATTTCATTTTCATTTACTCACATCAAAAATCTCTGGTGTTGGGGCGCCTGGGTGGCACAGCGGTTAAGCGTCTGCCTTCGGCTCAGGGCGTGGTCCCAGTGTTATGGGATCAAGCCCCACATCAGGCTCCTCCACTGTGAGCCTGCTTCTTCCTCTCCCACCCACCCTGCTTATGTTCCCTCTCTTGCTGGCTGTCTCTATCTCTGTCGAATAAATAAATTTAAAAAAATCTTTAAAAAAAAGAAATAATTTAAAAAAAAATCTCTGGTGTTATTTCTAACCTTTCCTCTCTCAGGCCTTCAGCTACTATATTGCATATTTGAAAGTTGCTAAGAGAGTAGATCTTAAAAGTCCTCATTACAAGAAAAAAGAAAAGAAAAAAATGTTGTAACTATGTATGGTGACAGGTATTAACTAGACTTACTGTGTGATCATTTCACAATATATACAAACATTGAATCAATATGTTGTACATCTGAAACTAACAGAATGTTGTAGTCAATTAATTATACCTCAATAAAAATGAATAAATAAAGTTAAATTAAATTAAATGTTTGTTGTCATTGTTTGAGTAGAAGAAAAGACTCTCTGTTAACTGCTGTAACTTTATGTTTTTATATATTTTATCACAATTTAGGCAAAACATATATTATAGGTACGATTGGGTAGGTACAACAAGTTTTTTGTGTGTTAATTAGGAAACTGATTATACTTTATGAATTATACCCTAAAATTTGATAAATAGTATTTAGAAATATTTTAAGGAACTTTTTCTTTGATAGAATCTAGATCACAAGGAATCTAATCTACAGGTAATGTGGCTTCACCATTAGATTTAGATAATCAGGAGTAATTTCAATATAATACAAATTAAATAAAACCATTTATATCATATTTAAATATCAAAGTAGTAAATATTCCATTACCAAGGCAGCTAACCTTCGAAATTTAAAGCCATGGTGGACATGTCTGTGTCTCATTGGTATAGCCACCTAGCATCCACCTTTGTTACCTCTTTGAGACTAGAGGATGTTTGGCACATGGAAGCTCTTAATATATACATGGTTAAAGCCCTAAATGACACTCAAAATAACATTTCTCTATTGAATACTAAAGTAATACAAATGTGTAAAGCAGCTTTACAAAACAGAATGGCATTAGATGTTTCAACTGTTACACAAGGAGAACTTGTGCTAGCATGAAAACAGAATGCTATGTATACATTCCAGATTACCACAAGTGTTTCTGGGTTTCTGACTGACATGAATACTCAAATTGGCACTTTAAATGATCTCTTTCCTTTAGCGATTGTTTTAAACTCCTGGATTGGAAGAAAATGATCAAAGGTCAACTATCAAAGATCTTTTATTCTCTTTCTCATTATAACATTAACCTTATTTTGTTGTCATTTCAGGTATCTCCCTGCCTAGTGTCAAGACTCCTTCACTGCCATAACTTCCAGCTAACAGATGATCCCTTCTACTCAAGGAGATTCACATGTGTCGACTGTGTTGGATCCAGCTCCCTCCCCCTTTTCTAACTCCTCTATACATTCCCCAGCAGACCAATATTGACCCGTAAGTATGGACATCTCTACATTCCTGTTCAGCAGGAAGACCTTACAGAAGATGAGACCTTCCACCTTCAACAACCTTTAAGATTTAAGGGTCAAAATTGTTCAGGGAGCAAAAGATGAGGGAACAGAGGCTGGCTGAAGAGAAAGCGTAAGAGGACACCCTGCAAACTCCCCCATCCCTCACTCCTGGGTAGGACAGTGTGATGTTCTTCCAGGAATCTCCCAACTATCTTAATGCTAATACCTTGCTAGAGGGGAAACACCACCTTAACTTGACAATGGCAAGGCCTCAGGTATCTTGTAAATCCTCTTTAGAATATGAAAGTTCTTTTGAAACCTCCTTTTTTCCTTACTTTCTCCAACCCCATAATATGTAATCAGCCACCCCTCACAACCCGGGTGCAGTGTCTTTCTGCCCATGGGTCCTGTCCCCATGCTTTAATAAACCACCATTTTGCACCAAAAACAAAAACAAAACAAACAAACAAACAAAAACAAAGTAGTAAATATTCTACCTTGATTTTCTAACTGACAAGTAATGCAATATTTCCCACAAGTAGGTATTACTCATGAATATTACTTTATTAAACTTTATTTTAGGGAAATAAGGTTTTGAAATAGAGGATTGATTTTTAAATATCATGTAATGGAATGAATTGCTAAGAAAATAATGTATTCCCAAATGTACTAGGTAATTCATTATAAAAATAATTCTTTTTTATCTTTTATGTACTTTCCTTAATATAGTAGATTTAAAATTTAACAAGTTGATTTGATGCCATTATAGATAATATTTGACATGTCATTAACACATACATAAGAGTTTATATGTGCATACATATGAGCACATTTTTAGACCAGAGTCTAAGCAAACCATAAATAAACCGTCATATTTTGTCCTTTCAAAAAGAAAAAGGTATTTAAACTTGAAAGGTCAAGAGCAATGATAGCTAACTGTATTGCGCTGGAGGTCTCTATATTCTTAAATTGTTCTTTGTAGCAAGAAACCCTGTGGCTCTCACCTTAGCAGGGTAAACAGTGGGAATGGCCCTCCAAAGCCCTTGAGCTATGGCTGGGAGGTGGTCTAATCATTTTCTTGTATAGATTAGATTATAAAGGGACCCTATAGTAGAGAGGGAGTGTTAAAAAGAATCAAATCAAAAAGGAGTTTAAATGTCAGATGGGGAAGAAACTGGATGATACAGTAACGTAGAAGTAGAAGTTATCTGAAGTGACTCCTCAGAGCCCACGAAATAAATACAAGTGTAAAGAGAACTTTGAAGGGATTGAGGGCTGAATCAACTTAATTGTGGAATGCTAAGGGAGGCAACTGCCATGCTTGTGTCTGGAAGTTTGCGAGAACTTGTTTTTTTTTCCCCAGTAACCTTCAAGTTCCTGAGAAACACCAGAGTATTTCATGTTCAGCTAAGTAGTGATTAAAACCATTTCAAGTACGTTTTCTGTTCTTTACTTTGGTGTATATCCTTAGAGCATTTCTAAAAATTAAACTCATCTGAGGACGTGTCTGTTCACAGCAACCCAAAAAATTCCAAGTGACTTAGCCAGCCACGTAGTTAATTGTCATTAGGGGGTCGACAAAGGTGTACTTATTTAGGACACTTGCCACATCAAATTTGGACAAAAAGCAGTCTACAAAAATGACTGTGACACTAGGCTACTAATCATCTTTCTAGGACTGGCAGACTACGCTCCCTATTCTTACTACCTGAGGGGGACTCCGAACTAGCAGATTGTGGCAAAATGCACTGCCTGAGAGCCTCAGCACAGCCAGAAATCATCTGTTTTCATACCCCATCATTTTTGTGCTCTGTAGTTGTTTTATAATTAAAGCAAAGTATGCTCAGATTGTTTTTAATTCATATGTTGAAGGATATGTCTTTTAACTTGGAAATAGGCAGTTTAAAAAAATCCGTAGAAAAGGGACTTGTATTTATGTTTCTGTAACAACAATAGAAACCAGACTATCACAGCTGCTCCTTTGAGCCATTACCTTTTGCCAACCTCTCTGCACTCCGTGCCAAGGGCTTTATCAACATTGTCTTACTTAATCTACACAAACATCTTTGAAGTTAGGCATTATTACCGATATTTTACAGATGATAAATCTGAAACTAAGAGCAGTTAAATAGTGTGTTCGGTGTAATACAATTATTAAATGGCAGGGCTATCATTGAGCCCGCACAGGTTTGACCTCCAAGCTCATGCTCTTAGCCACCTCATTATCCTGGCTTCATGCTTTGTAAAGCATGATAGGATATGATGTATGCGTTACTTCGGTTGACTAATTCAAAATTATATGAAGTAGGTCTTCCTAGTGTTATCAGCATCTTACAGATAATAAAATCAAGATATAGAGATTACACTAAAAACACAAGATTATTTATTGAACCATATCAAAGAGTTTAAGGAAAACTTTTAAGCTACTGTGATCTTCTACTGGCTTTATGTGATTTTTTTCTCATGTAATTTAAGCTACGAAGATATATTTTAGGGTAAAAAATGAGTGACAGCTCAAAGGTTTGGAGAGATAAAGTGGCAGAGCTTATTCTGTGACATTGGGTAAAAAGAGTAATTGGGAAGTTTCAAAGAATTATTTGATCTTTGTAGATACCAATGACGTTAGCCTGGATGTATGTTGGCCAGTACATACATGTAGCCGCATGTGGCTATTTGCATTTACATTTAAATTAATTACAATGAAATAATATGAAAGTTCAGTTGCTCAGTCACACAATTGTCCTATTTCACATTCTCAGCAGCTATACGCAGGCAGGGGTTAGCATATTTCACAGCGTACATAAACATTTCCAGGATTAGAAAAAGTTGTACTGGAAGGTGCTTGTCTAGACACTTCAGCATACCTAGAAACCCTGAACTGGCAGATGTTATCAAAAGCTAATCCTCACACTTGCTGTTAGACAAATACATATGTTATCAATGCCCTGCTGATATGAAATTGAGAACAAAAGGCATGTGCATGCTCTTGATAGAGGGGAAATAAACAGTTGAATCAATGACTACCAACATACCAATCAAAACTTTCATATTTGCTCATTTGGACCTTAGTTTTGACTAAAAATGGAAAATCTGTTTCTTAAAGATGTTTAAAGATAGCATTGCAAACATGCAAAATCTCTATAGGGAGAAAAATATAATAGCACTCACTTAAGAGTGTTTATTTTGTTCCAAAAACATAGTATCAAGTGATGTGTATACATTATATCATTTAATCTTCACAATAGCTTTTTTCTTATATGTTAAAAAATAAACAATAAGGCTTAGGAAAATGTCCAACATTGCATTTACTAACTGGTAGGTCTAGAATCAGGAAATCAGACTCATATCCCAAATATACTAAATATCCTCTGAGCTACAAGAATATATTTAATCTAAAAATAAACTGAAAGACAAAAGAAACATGAACTATTACTGAGTAAGTTTTAACTGAGCTGTATAATCAAACCCATATAAAATTATTTTCAATATTAATAAATATGGAGATTAATAATGAACATCTGGAAAAAAATCAAAGCCTGATAAATGAATTAAAAATTTAGCCCATTGGAACTTCAATAAATAAATAGCTAAATTAATGAACAAAAATCAACACAGCTCAACACATCAAAAATAAAGATGAAGATATAAGACAGGTACAAAAGAAATTAGAAAAAATCACAACATTATAGTTTAATTTGAAATAAATCAGAAAATCTGGACAGGCGATTTTCAAAAAAAATAAATATATCAATATAGAAGTCATACACAAAATGTCAAGAATGAACACTTCTGCACAAAAGTGTTAAACTAGAGAGATTCAAATTTTTACTTCAAAACAAAAAAGATTAATTTAAAAGCTATTTTAGCTGTTCTAGAAAAGTTTCCAGAATCTTTAATCACATCAGCGTAAAACAAATACCCAAATCTGTCAGAAAATGCCTAAGAAAACAAAAGCCTTCTTAAGAAAATAAAATGCTTCAAAATGCATTTTGCCTCAATATATCTATAAAATATCCTAAATAAAATATAACAAATATAATCTAATAAAAATAAATAATAAAAAAGAACACTAAGCAAGAGCCAATGAAGTTAATTCCAAGAATGCAAATGGTTAAATATTTAGAAATATAGTCCTATAACTTACATGTGAACTAAGGTAAGATACATTATTATGTCACTGGAATATAACTAGAGGTTTAAGAAAATTCACTAGTCAAAACTCTTAATAAAAAAGAACAGTGGAGTAGTCTTTCACAGATATGTATATATAAATACGTATCTATATTTATACAGTTCTATTTTACTTTATCTGTATCAACATGTGTGCGTGTTTGTGTGTGTGTGAAATCAGTAACCATCATTCTTAATATTGAAAGATATACTATCATTTCATTAAATATAGAAGTAGAATGATACAACAGATTGTATTATTGTCCAAATATTGTTCCCCCTTCTTGCCAGGCCCCTACCTGAACTTGGTCAAATAACTTGCTAATTTGGTTTGATTGTTTGGAATGATATGGGAGGGGAAATGACTGTGCCATTTCCAAGTAGAATATAGTTTTAGAATTATCCTAGTCCTCTGTTATTTTAATTTTCCTTTTACCATGAGAACAATTTTACCGGACAAGGAGTACTCCTTTCGCTTTGGGCCTGCGATAACAGCAGACATAGAGAGGATTCTCAGACATGAATGTCAGAAGAAAATATGTTGGCCACTGAAGAGCTGTCGTTTGTTACCGAAGCATAACTTAATCCACATTGATATGACAGTCTAATATCACTGGTTTGTCATGGTTCTTGAAGTTGTAGACCCTGTAATTAGATAAAGGAAGAAATCAGAGAAATGAGGTATATAAAAATAGAGGAAATAATGGCTTCACTTTTTGCAAAAATAGTGTTCTGAAAAATTAACCAAAAAAAAAGTAAAAATGAAAATATTTTAGAAACAATTATGGGATTCGGAAATGTGGCTGCATAAAAATTTAGAGCATTTAAAAAAACATAAGAAATTAAGAGTCACTTCTTTTGCTAGGACACATTTAGTCACATTTTTCAGGGAGTAGAAAAGGAAGTAAAAGTGCTGTGACGCTTGTCACAGGGATGCAATTTTCTTTCTCATTGAAATAAGATAGTTGGCAATCTCTGTACTTCTACAGAAATTCCACATGCTGTATAGGCATGCTTTCCAGGATTTTACATTTGCTTCACATATGACTGACAAGCTTCAGTTGAAATAAAATCCCTAACCATTCAACATTTTGCTTATTGATATTTACTGCTGTCAGTAAAGAATAGAGATTAACTTGAGCATGGAACATGTCAAAAAAGGGACCTAAGACTGGGTCGCAACATTGCCACTCATCTCTGTTTCAGGTGGGACAAATTAGCCCCTTTCCAACAGGTAAGATCTTCCAAGCCACTCCTTAACCACAAGTGGGAAGCACAGAACTGCGTGGAGATACAGAGAAAACTAAAGAAGAGGAAAAAAATAACATTGATCATCCGCAGGGGTTTGAGTCGCCTGAGCAGACTGCCAAAAACAATATGAAACATAACCAAATATTGTGTACATTGTTTGTGGCAAAAATTTTACAGAGAAAACACAATAACTATGCTACTATTATTTTTCAAATATCTGAAAACTCTTCTGTTTTAAAAAAGTTGAATTATATAATAAAGATTTGGTAAAGGAAAAGAAGCATTGACTCATGCTGGCAAGCATTTAAACTATTATCATGGTAAGATAACAAAATGTTTTTAGATATCAAATTATTAGAAAACTGCTATAATGAAAGTATTTAGGGTAAATCAGGGATAAGCAGAGATCCAATAAATGGAATCAAATCCTACACTAGACCACAAAAGCACATGCAAATTTGGTGAACAATGTTTACTAAAGTAAAATGAACTTTTCTAAGTTGTAGAAAAGTATTTAAGATGTAATCCTAATTAACCACAAAAGCACACACTTTAAAATTAGTAGAAAATTCCTGGGCAGGTACAGAAGGAAACATAACAAATAAGCATTTGCAGAGAACGGATGGTCATACGGAGGGTATGAGATTTGTCTTTTTTTTTTTTTTATGTTAGTCACCATACAGTACATCCCTGGTTTTTGATTTAAAGTTAGATGATTCATTAGTTCCGTATAACGCCCAGTGCACCATGCAATACGTGCCCTCCTTACTACCCATCACCAGTCTATCCCATTCCCCCACCTCCCTCCCCTCCGAAGCCCTCAGTTTGTTTCTGAGTCCATAGTCTCTCATGCTTCATTCCCCCTTCTGATTACCCCTCCTTTCTTTATCCCTTTCTTCTTTTTAGTCTATCTGGAATATTTTACTTTTTAAAAATTAATAATAATAAGCAAAAGTGATGCCTATCCCCAAATAAAAATTATTTAAAAATATTGACAAATTGTAGAAATTTTGTTGATACTGCTCTCATTTCTGTAGATTTTTCAACATTTTTTCAAAGAAGACTAGATTGTAAGCATTGCAATTTTCCCCTAAATGTATTTATCCTATATGTATGTATCCATTTGATCTATTTAATAGTTGAGTGGTAAGACTATTCTGAAGAAAAGAGAAACTTCTAAAATATACCTATATATTCTAAAATAAAATTTATTTATTAACATAAAAAATCTTTAAATCTTTTAAATTATGGCAAATATCAACAATACCAAGTAAAACAGATATACCATAGTCAATGATATTGATTTCTTAGTTTCTACTTTGTTGATTTATGACTCATTACTTAATCTATATTTATATTTTCATCTTGTTTAAGAGTATAGGAATAATTTATATACTTTAGAAGTGATTTTTATTTTTATTATTTCTTAAGAAAAAGCCTTTTTCTTTGGGGAGGTTATAAAACAGTAAAATAATTACATCACATAAATGCACAAATACATGTTGATTTCTGCAGAACTTCAGGAGAGGCTCCTATACTGCTACCAAAATCATCTACTATGAGAGTAATTAATAATATGTGTAATAATAATAACATGAATTTGACTACAAAAAAGCAAAGTAAATGAATGTGTGTAATGTAATTCTAATAAAAATATATGTAGCCCAAATGCCACATAATCATTAAAGATAAAATATGTATGACTTATGGAACTTTCAAAGATTTCTCAGGATTTCTTCAAATTTCTAGAAAAGGCCAGTGTACTCATTGTCAACCCAATGAAAAGATAGTTTCCATTTCAGAACTTACTGATATGTATCTTATCCTTCTTGACTATCAATTTGAGCAAGATTTAAAACAGTCTTTTTTGTTAATTATCTAAATACATTACTTACTAATTAATAAAAGCACAAGACACTTTTCTATAGAAGATTTTACTAAAGAAAATCAAGACAATTACATAGAAAATGCACAATAAGAAAAATACTTTGCTACATTAGACTCAAGTTTCAGCTTTCTGAAAAGTTGTGCTTTTTTCCTCCTCTCCATTCATATGCTGATTTCATCCTTCTTTCTGTTTGCTCTTGGCGAAGAAAGAAAAAAGGGGGGAGACTGAGTGGCTCAGTCAGTTAAGGGTCTGCCTATGGCTCACGTCATGATCCCAGAGTCCTGGAATCGGGTTCCACATAGGCTCCCTGCTCCACAAGGAGCCTGCTTCTCCCTCTGCCTCTGCCTCTCTCTTGTCTCTCATTGCCAGGAATGGCCAGCAATCCCTGTACCAACGGATGAAAGATGACTCCAAACTTTGCTGTGAAAGAGAGGAGAAGGTAAGGGGGGTGGGGAGGTCAAAGCTCAGAGGTGAAGACCCTTTGTTCTTCTTTGTTCCTACTTTTATTGGTCCTTCAAGATAATCACAAATCCTTATCACTGCTCCTCAAGCACACGATGTGTGACCAGGGGTCTTAGTGAAACTAGGAGGATCTGTTTACAGGAAAGATACGATATGCTAATATGGGCGTGTTCTGCAAGTTCTGCTAAACATAGCCTCAGGGACAATGCCTCTGTCTCTTAGATCACAGGAGGACTGTTTGGGCTAGGAAAGTTTCGGGAAGGCAACTCCCTGTGGCATTCCAATGGCAGGGTGGCCACGTAGGCCTCAGCATTCCAAACCTTCCCTGCCCTCAGCGGCCTCTGTGTTATATTTTAGCAAGCCAGGTATTATTGCTGATTTCATGCTCTACATTAACCCCAACATCTCATGAATAAATAAATAAAATCTTAAAAAGAGAGAGAGAGAAAGAAATAGAGTTGGAGAATTTTGCAGTATCTTAGTCACTTTGCACTGTGGTAAGGACAGATGGTTAGTCTAACAGGTCTCACTAGTGGGGGGGTTCTCTTCCCTGAAACAGTCATTGGCTTTCCCAGTTTCTGATAAGTTTGGACCACATCTTCTGGCTGACCACCAACCACTGATACTATACTGCATTCCTCTTATGGATGTACATTTTTGTCCCCATGAATTTGCTAACTAGTCAAGTCTATGGCACCAATCCCATCCACTTTCCATGGACTACTCTCAGGCTTGTAGGCATGTGTAGGGGCCAATTGCTACCTTCTATGAAATCGGGAACCCTAGGAAAAGGAGTCCTTGGTTTTCTCCACATGGCAGCCCATCCATGCAGTCTCCTGCATTTCTCTTTACCCCTGCCCTGGCTTAAAAGGTGTATAGATCTTTAATTCTGCTTTTTTAAGCAGAAGGCTAACAAAATGCCCAATAAAATAGGCTTCAAAATCACTGATCACCTCCAAATTATTTCTTCTCTCCCTACCACCTCTTTATATAGATTAGAATGATTGCATTGTTGGTAGATAGCTCTCTGAATTGAATCTTCAGAGTAAACTCTGGAGAAAGGAATCAAGCCATAATTCTTACTTCATTTCAAATTTGAGCCATAGATTTGATTTCTGGACTATTAAGATAACCTCACACTACATCCTATTCCACTTACATAAACTGTAACTTGATATTTTAAAATGTATTTTAAGAAAATGTCTTATGATTTAGAACTGAAAACAGCATGGTAAGCAAAATTCCTTTTTTTAAATGGTGTTTCCCAAATATATTGGAAAGCAGATTCTAATATTAAAAATTTCAATAAAAGAAAACATTTCTGAGTACTTCCTTTGTTTTGTAGAATTGAATTCCTTTTCAGAACCACACTCCTTAGGCAATGTATCTAAGTGTGGCTGTGGTTGTTTTAATACTTATTTCATGGGAAGAATTCATAACCATAGCTCGCTATAATGGCCTATAAACATATGGCCATTCAGGAGCTTTTGCTTAAGTATAAATCACAGTCAAAAGCATTATACTACATAATTATCTGGTCACATACATTTGAGAACACATAATTTTCAGTAGATTAATGTATACTCTCAGTATCCATGGAGCATAATTTATTTACATGCTTAGAAGAACTATTTGGTGCATGCGTTTTGGTTTAGAAAACCAAAACACTGCTAATTTCCACTTGCTTTCTTTTCAAATTGCTTAGATAACTTATTTCCGTAATGGTTTTAGCAGCCAAAGCCTTAAAATGGCTTTCAAGGCAAGCTGGAAATAAAGAACTTTTCAATTGTTCTGATTAGAACGTAATATTAAGATAACCATAGCAATAAAAAACAAGGGTTTCATGTATTAACTGAGATGAATACAAGATTTTGTTGCCTAAAAACTGAGGTATCCTTATATTTTGTAGCCACTGGTGGTCTTTTTATATTTTTATATGTTTGAAGTTGTTTGCTAGTTGGGGGATTTTCAAAATTACACACACACACACACACACACACACTAATACAAAGTAAAATACATTATTAACAACAAAGATAGATACAGATTCTTCAGCTGCTCAGATCTATAAAATTATTAGAGAATAATGTATCCTAACCAAAACTTAGTTTTTAAAACTTTAAAAAATTTAAAAATTTCATTATATTAACAGTCTTGCAGAAATTTACATCTTCCTGAGTTTAAGATTGTTGATTAATATAAGGAAAACACAGTGCCAAAATTAGAGGATAATGTAATTTTGGATTTGGAAGGATGTTACAGTTCAATAAGTTTAATCTTTAAATTAATTTGTGAAGTAACTAATGCAAAGCCCGTGTCTAGAAAGTGGCATAAAAGTCTAAGAAAAAGATTTTTAAGTTCTAATAATTTGGTTTTAATTTGAAGGAAGAAAGGAAACACATTAATATATCATCTGTGTAAGCATACACACAAATGTATATATCAGGGAAATTTATATGAAGCACCTAGTACTAAATATATATATACACACACACACAGACACATATATATGGTACCAAATGGCCACAGTATCCACCCATTCCTTCATGAACACCATTTTTCTGTTTAACTTTGTAGTTCTTCTAACCAAAATGTGGAGTCTGTTTATCTGAACCTTAATATGGGATGTGACCAGAGACAGAACCAAAAATTTTAGCCAAATGACTTTTGACAAATTTATAAAGCTGATTCAGTTGAGACTGGATTGTCTCTTTAATCATTGAGCTACAAGAATTGGATACCTATCTGCCAAAGGAAAAACAAAACAAAAACAATAATAAGACAATAAACCATACCTTGTGCTACTTGCAAAAATTTACTCAATGATGGATCACAGAACTTAACTGTAAAACTCTAAATCCAAAATATTTTAGAAGAAATAATAGCAAAAAATCTTTATAAGCTTGAATTAGACAAAAATTTCTTAGAAATGACACAAAATGACAACCATACAAGTAAAATGTAATAACTTGGAGTTTATTAAAATTAAAACTTTTGGCCTCCAAGAGATACTTTAAGAAAATGAAGTCCATAACAAACAGGACATAATACTTGTAAAATATATATCTGATAAGACTTGTATCTAAAATATGAAAAAAAGTTTCAAATAGAAACTTCATCTAAGTAGAACCATAGATAGCCAATAAGCACATGAAAAATAATTCAACATCCTCAGTAATTATGGGAATAGGTAGTAAAACCACAATGAAATATTGCTGCATACCTACTAGGAGAGATTACAAAACAAGCAAACAAACAAACAAATTGTAAAAACCTGACAATATCATGTGTTGACAAAGATCCAGACCATCTGGACAATGCTGGACAATGTTTTCAAACAATACTGATTAGAATTCAAAATAATACCAACTTTAGAAAACAGTTTGGTAGTTTCTTGAAAAATTAGAAAACACTTAGACACCTAGGTATATGCCCAAGAGAATTGAAAAGTTAAGTTCATTAAAAAAATGCAAATATTTACAGAGATTTCATTCATAAGTGCAAAACAAGGGGACACAACCCATAATTCCTTCAACTGGTAAAGGGATAAACAATCTCTGACACATCTATCCATGGGAATACTGCCTAACAATAGGAAGGAAAAAGAAAAGAAAAGAAAAAAAAAACCCCACCATTATACACAGCAACATAGATGAATCATAAAATGCATTATGCTAAGTGAAAGATGCCGGTCTCAAATGGCTGCATACTATATGCTTCCGATTAGATCATATCTCTGAAAAAAAAATCATAATATCAGTAATATAATAGTGTTTTCCAGAACCTGGGCATTGGGAAAGGTATTGCTAAAATGTACGAGAGAACATTTCAGGTGATGTAATTGTACTCTTTTTGATTATAGCGATGCTTAAATGACTAAAACCATTCATCAAAAATAATAGAACTGTATACGAAGAGGGATACATTTACTGAACATAAATTATATTTCAGGAAAAACAACACAAAGAGAAAGAAAAATAATCAATGCAATTCAGCATAATAGAATAAAGAAGGAAGAAACATATGTATGCTCATTTCAGTGGGAGTAGAAAATATAAATGATAAAAAGCAATGTAGCAAACCATGATTTTCTGCAACCTGACAATGGACACACATGCACCCACACCCACACACCTACGTTTAATATCATATTTAATGTTAAAAAATTTTAATGGAATGTTGTTCTCTACAATCAAGAACAGGGTAATTAAGTGAAATCCCAGAGTACAAAAACAGCATGGCATGCTAATTTTTATCTCAATATGGTAGCATCAATGTTTGAAAAGGGTATTTTAAAAATAATAAATATACTTACACATAAATTTAACTGACTATGTCTAAGACATGCCATTGAGAGAAAAGAAATAAATATATGGAAAGATGCATTCTGTTCAAAGATTCATTAGCTCAATATATTTAAATGTTACATCCTTCTCAGACTGATCTATGAATTCAACACAATCATCAAAATTCCTGTAGAATGATTTTATGGAAATGTATGTATTGAATCTAAAATCCATGTGAAAATGCAAGGCATCTATACTCATCTAATTGGTTCTGAAAAATAAAAATAAGCTGGAGGACTTAAACCACCCAATTTTAAGAACTGAAACAAATCCATAATAATCAAAAAAGTATATAATTAGCATAAATATAGACATTCAGATAATAGAATGGGTTAGAAACTCCAGAGATAGTGAGAAATATCTCTGGTTGAGGGGTGCTTATGTGGCTCAGTTAGTTAAGCATCTGCCTTCAGCTTAGGTCGTGATTTTGGGGTTCTGGGATAGAGCCCCGGCATGGGCTCTCTGCTCAGTGTGTGTGGGGGGGTTCTGCTTCTCCCTCCCCTCCTGCCCCTCCCCACTTGTATTCTCTCTCACATGCACTCTCTCTCAAATAAAAAAATAAATTCTTAAAAAAAAAAGAAATATATGGTTGGATGATTTTCCTAAATGTATCAAATCAATTCATCGGGGAAAACATTCTTTTTTAACAAATGTTGCTAGGACATGCTTTTGGATAAAACAATCCCAAATAAAAAAAAATATCCTCAGCTCACACCTCTCACATCATATACAAAATTAACTTGAAATAGATAATAGATCTGAAGTGTAAAACCTAATACAATATTAGAAAAAAAACTTTTAAGCATAAAACATGTGCAGAGATCTGGAACTTGGATAGGCAAAGATTTCTTAGAACATGTTGAGTACAAACCATAAAAGAAAAAAAAGATGACTATCAAAAAAAATCTTTTCTCCTTTGAAAGATAAATTTAATAGTTAGAAGGCAAACCATTGGCAGGGAAGAACACTCAAAATACATATTTGACATTATATTTGTATTCAGAGCTTATAAAAAACTTTTATAACTCAGTAATTGAGAAGGAAGGAACCCATGAGTAATGGGTAAAATATAGAAAAAGACTCTTAACTAAGATGATATATGAATGGCAAGTAGACACATGAAAAGATGTTCAACATCTTTATTCATCAGAGAAATGCAAATTAAAGCCAAAGGGGGAAAAAAAACTTTCACAAACATTAGAATAACTAAAATAAAAAAGACACAATGCTAAGTGTTGGTAAATATTGGAGCAATTGGAACTCTCATATATTGCTGAAAGAAATGTAAAAGGCTATAACTATTTTGGAAAACAGTTTGGCTGTATATACATACATACACATACCATATGGCCTAGCTATTTCACTCCTAGGCATTTACCCAATATATGTGTAAACATATGTCCACATGAAAAATTTTATATAGATATTTTAGCAACTTCATTCACAGTAGTAAAAAAAAAAAAAAACCAAAAAACTAGAAACAAAACAAATGCCCACCAACAGATGAATAGATAAGCTTATTGTGGTATATCCATGCAAGAAAATACATCTCAGAAAAAAAAATTCATTCAGCAAAATGAATAAATTTTGGAAACATTTATTTTTTGTGTGAAAGGAGACAAACTGTGAAAGTACATATGGTATCATCTCATTAATAAGATATTCAAAGTCTGGCAACATTAATACACAGTGATAGAAATCAGGTTAGAAGTTGCCTAGAATTGCCTTTAAAGGGCCATAAGAGAAATTACTATGGTGATGAAAACATTATATAATTTACCAGGGCTTGCACAAAGAAAGGTGTATTCATTTGTCACAATTCAGTATCTGTACACTTAAATTGCTGCACATTTTAAAAAAAGACTTTTTTATAATAGTTTTAGATTAAAGAAATGTCATGAACATATTCTAGAGAGTTCTTATATATCCAACAACTAATTTCTGCTAGTAACAACTTACATCAATATGGTACATTTTTTACAGCTAATGAAGCTGTATGAATTCATTAGTAACAACTAAAGTCCTAACTGATTCAAGTTTTCTTTCTTTTTACCTAATGCCCTTTTTCTATTCCAGGATTCCACTGGGGTGCAATATTACAGTCCAGCTCCTTTTGCTGTAACGGTTTCTCAGCCTTTCCTTGTTTTTCACTACCTTGACAGTTTTGAGGAGCACTGATCAGTTATTTTGTAAAATGTTCCTGACTTGGAATATGTCTGATGTTTTTCACATGATTAGACCAGGGAATTGGGAAGTACTTGGCAAGAGAACCACAGAAGTAAAGTTACATTTTCATTACATCATACCAGAGGTACATACCGGCAATATGACTTATTACTATTGATGTTAACATTGATTATCTGGCTGCAACATTGTCAGATTTCTCCACTATAAATTCATTCTTTTATCCCTCTTGACATTCAATATTCTTGGCAGGAACTCCCTAAGTGGATTCACACTCAAGCCCTATAGAATTATGCCCCTACACCTCCTTGAAAGTGGAGTATCTACAAAAAAAAATTTGGAATTTTCTTCATATGAGATTTGGTTTTTTCCTCCATTTACTTATTTACTAACTAATTTATATCAGTATGGAATCATGGGTATTTTCTGCCTCCATTGCTATAGTCAACCATTTCTCCAAGAAGCCCCAGGTATTTTCACTGGAGAAAGGCATTAGAAGTTATGATAGGGCACAAGTTATGATTTTTGCTACCAGAGTATAGTAGAGTATATAATATAGTTGCTCCTGCATTCTCTCAGTAGGCAGAGCAAGAGGGTAAATGTGTGTATTCTAACTTATAGAAATACATAAATACCTATCTATAATTATGTCTAAACGTAACCATCTGTAGTTACACAAATCTGTTAGGTAAATACCTAGAACTGGGATTGCTGGAGTGTGTATATATTTTGGATCCAAGTCCTTTATTAGGTAAGTGTTTGCAAATATTATCTCCCTTTCTGTGGCTTGTCTTTTTCATTCTCTTAACACAGTCTTTTGCAATGCAGACGTTTTAAATTTTAATAAAGTCAAAATTACCTATTATTTCTTTCATGGATCCTATTATGTTATTATATCTCAAAACTCATCTTCATGAGTTGATCATTCTTGAATCTTAATCATGAGAACCTTTTAAGATTGCTAGAGGCAAATCCCATGCAAGTGTGGTGGATTCCCCAAGACTGCAGCTGACGAGTTTCTAACTTGCCGGCTAGTTCACACAGTGTCCAGGAATTTATCAAAATTATTATTTAAGTGTTCCTACCAATTATGACCTCAGCAGCCCCTGCTCCAGAAAAGCAGAACTGGGCTGTGACTTTCTAGATCCCTGTCTCTCCTGATTTCATGCTGGCTGTTTGCCTTCACACTTCAGTTATCTAGTGGGTCCAAGAGAAGTCACTGATTTTCATTTTCTAGAGTTTTTTGTTGTGAGAAGCTGAGTAATCCCTTCCAAGCTCTTTACGTGTCAAGGCTGAAACCAAAAGTCGGTAGAATTTTTTGTATATAAGTTAAATTTCAGTAAATGTGATTTAAAAAGAAAAGATGTTTAAACATAGTATTACTCAGCTGTACCATATATACCATTGCAGAAATACCTTGTGTGAAAAGGCAATGCCTATGAAATAATTTATGAATATTAATTTGGTTTTTAACATGCCACCATATCTTCATAATACACTTGGTCAGTTTAGGAAATGCATCATAATATGCATGAATGTCACATTTAATTTATTTCATTTGTCGAGGGATTCCTTTTTGATTGATCATCTTAAAAATTACCTCGAAAATACCAACTGTTGCATAAATACTTAATAAATAAACAAGCACACACCAAGTATAAATTTATTATGAACACAGTTAATCAAATTTTCAGAATTCATCTGTCAGTCGTGTCAACATTGGTAAATAGAACAACAACACCAAAAAGCTTTCTGTGTTGATAACCCTGAAGCTTGATAGCAAATCTGGCTGACTTAGTAATGTGCAAGGACAAACTTTTTTCCTCTTTCGGTGAAAGCTTTAAGCAATTATGAACTTTTTACTTTTGCTATTGCTCACAAAATATTCAATCATTTATGTGTGTGTTGGGAGGAAAACATTTTTTAGTCATATGTTGCACAGATTTTATATTTGTTGTGAAGATAAATATGAAGATAAACAGTCTTTTTGAAGGAAAAACTTAAAAGTTTTTAAAGAAGTAGCACCACTACTGTTTCCTTCACTCTCATATTTAAATAGCGTGGACCATACCTTGCTATCTGTATGCACAACAGCCAAGATTCCAGCAAGGATGGGCCTCTCTGAGCCTGCAGGTTTGGCTCAGCATGGCTTAGCCTAAGACAGTAAGAAACAGTTTCTTTAGGTATTAAGAAATTTATCAATTGATCGCCATGCCCAGGAACCACACCAGGGAGTATGCATGAGTGCCAAGGTCGGGTACACCCTGGCTGTTCCAGAAATGCTGGGTGAATATTATCAGACCTTCATTCACCAAAATTTAACAGACTTCATGATGTATGTAGAATACAAAAATAATTAAAGGAAAATGAAAACACACGCACACTCACACACACACACACACACACACATGTAAATTTAGAACCAATAAGAAAATATGAAAAAGTATTTGGTATACAGTCATTGTGGCTGCCATCTTGAAAATAGATCAAGACAAGAATAAAAAGCAAGGTATCCGTTAGAAGATGATAATAACGTAGGGAGGAGATCATGAGGCTCGGTCCAGGGTAGAAACATCAACATTGGTGGTGGTGGGATGTGGTCAAAATATTCACTTTATATCTATATACAGATAGATAGTATCAATATATATATTTTTATGCCTTAGGCCCAAGAGACTGTAAGGGTAGACTTCATTTACTGAGTTAGAGAAAACAGGAAAATAAATAGATATGGGGAGATCAAGATGGAGATCAGGATGTTAGATTTTATTATATATTGTTTGAGATCCCTATTAGACTGAGGTGGCCATCCACCAACCAGCTAGCTCTCAGTATATATGGTTCCAGTAGGTTCATGTATCCACCTAAAAAAGTCTATGCCACTCATTTGGAATGACATCATGTCAGAGTACAATACTGGAAATGCCACTGTCAAGTTTTGTTTTGGTAACTCTCATAGAAAATCTCAAGTTTCTGTAAATCCATTCTTGTCCAAGCTCTAACCCGAAATGCATATTTATTATATATTATATATATTATTTATTATATTTATTTATTATATATATTTATTATATATATATTTATTATATATATTTATTATATATATATATATAATTACTTTCAGTAATGTTATATGGGATACCTCTTCTGGATTACATAACTGAGTATTTCTGTTCCGATGTATTATGTATTAACAATGGAGATCCTCTCAGGAAGCCCAACAGCTTCTGCCTTTCCCAGATCTTTGACACCTTAATACCCAAGTGTCTAACATCAATATTGAAAATATAGCTCTTTTTTTTATAGGATCCTTATATTTTTGAAACCCATGGCTATGCAGAAAATCTTTGACAAGAAAAAATAAACTACAGACTCTTGTTTTTATATTTGTAATTGAGTTTATAGTATATAAATAACCTCAACCAAGTAGGTTTAATTAATTTGTCCAACAGATCAATTTCATGTCATACGAGAATCCTGGGTTTGTTACTTTACAAAGTAAAGCAAAAACAATTTGATCACGTTATAATAAGATGTTCGTATATTCAGAAAGGTGATTAGAAAAGCTAGTATTCATAATCTCACAGCTGAACTACTCTGACCATGGTTTTTGTTTTTTTTTTTTCTTTAATAAAGTTTTAGTGATGTACTCCCTGGGAAGATCCCACTTATCTTTACTCAGTCTTGTGGAAAACAATACTGTGCAGAGTTTAGAAACTGTTATTTTCAGTTAAATAGCATTCACAGTCCTCTTTGAAGCCATTAAAATGAATGTTTGTGTTTCTTATGAAAAATTAAATTGATGTGATGTGACATTAAATATAAATACAGGAACACAAAGCTTAATGAAGGACATAAACATATGCGTAAAACTTAAAACATTCTCTCCTTAAAAAAATTTAAAAAATTAAAAAGTTCTCTCTTTAATTTTTGTTCTAATTCATTTAAAAAGAAAACTATATGTAATTTTTAAATTATTTACTTCATTCACAAAATGTGCTAACTTTATAAGGAAATGCTATGCTTTAAAAAGTCATTTTAAATTGAAGTGTTTATACTGTGTGATAGTGACAGTAAATAAATGCGTTACATGGGTTTATACCCTAATCAACCTAAACTGCTAATATTTAAGCAGATCATTTGTTAAGTGGCATATTACGATTATGTACTTTCACTAAAATAAACATGCCTGGTATTACTCACACACATCTCTTTTGCTTTCAGAATACTTTCTCTGAGCAATAATATTCCATATGCATGACATTTTAATGCTCTCTTTTCATGAAAATTGATGAAGTGTATATTCAAAAAGGATAAGTGTCTTAAAATCAAGCAGTTTAGAATTATTATGTTTAGAAAGATAAATGAGCAATGATCCTTACTTTTTCTTTTCAAGATCAGTTTGAAAAGCCCTAAAATTTGAGTTTAGTTTATATAAATATATTTCACAGTACATACAAGGGGAATCATTATTGTAAGGATGCATTTGAAGTATGACTCTTCAAAAATAATGATAGAGAAAAGAAAGAGTGGCAGTTCGACAGCACAACTGTCTGGCACCACAGTGTTATTTTTATCAGCAAAGTAATATAAAATTCAGTCAACATTTGCTTATGTTTTGACATCTTGCCAATAGCAGGTTAGACTGAATTTCTTGCACTGAATAGATGAAATGGAATACTTTGTATGACTGGGCTTGGGGAAGGAACAGGCAATCTGTTATGACTCTTGCACATTAAAAAAAGAAGGGAAAAGGCTAGCTTGAATAAGCTTGATTGATTGATTTATTGATTTTGAATAAGGTTGTTTATTTCTGCCTCTTAGGTAACCTTTAGACCCAAAGCAAATTCAGTAGGTTTGGGTGCACTGGGATCCCCAGGTGGCAGAAGAGGGCTTACCTGGTGGTTAAACCTTCAGCTGTGCTCCTGAAACAATGTCTAACTTCCCCTAAAAGAGCACATCTTTAGGGGAAGAAAGGAGATATAGGACATGGAATCTGAATGTCCAGTCAAATGTTTCTAAACCTTATCCCGGGGGAATCACCTGGGAGTCATTTATTAAATAGTTGAGGATTTAAGCAAAAGAACATCCTCTGAGAATTTTCCATTTAGGATAAAACTAAGTTTGATATGTATTTAGTGAGTTTGTATTTGTTTTGTTCTTAGCAACACATGTTCCAGGAATAAAATGTCAGTCATCATTATTCCTCTTTTGAATGCTGAAAAAATAGCATAATTCTTTCTACCATGATTATTTGTAAAGCCCTGTGGTTATATATGTCTAGCGTATCAGTCTCAATGATTTTGTGCCCTTCTGATTCCAGGCTCATAACAGAAAAATGCAATTCACTCTTTCCCTCTTTCTGTGTGTATGTCTGAGGACCTGTGTGTCTGTGTGTCTGTGGGTGATTAGGAATGTAGCAGGGTCTTTTCCCTTGCCCCCATCACACTTGCAAAGAATTATCTAAGGTTGCCACTTAATTAACAAGAAGAAGGCCATCCTTGGGATGATTAGAAGATCATTTTAGTTGATATCTGACTAACTGGGTGTGATCTTTGAAAAGAGATTGTTTACCTTAGGTGAGAAGATGAGGAAATGCTAAAACCATTCTGTTTCATTCAAATAATTGATTTAGTTGCAGTGGATCATAAGTAACAATTTAGTAAATACCAAATCATTGTATTCAGTTGAGCATCCCCTTCCCTTGTTTTTCTTCATCAAATAAATAAGTAAATATGGACATTTGGACACCATTTCATATTAAAAAACATTACAGTTGCTTTCATTGGGAAAAAAATGTTATTACATAAAATGTAAGCTTAATAAGATCAAGAAATGTGTTTGTCTTGTTTGATTCTGAATACCCAACTCTAATCATTGTGTCTGTCACATGCAAAGAGTTTTTCGCTTGTTTTTTAACTTTCTCTTTTATTCTTAAAGTGCAGTGAATGAGGGGGAAAAGAAGATAGGGACATGTGTATGTTGCATTATACATAATATCATATAGAAATTTGGGAACAGATTTTACTTTGTAAATACTGTGGATTTTATTTAGTATCTACAAAAACTAAAAATGAAAATAGGTCTTTATTAACTATAAGAAGCTGTTGTGAGAACATGGATGGCAGCCTCTTAAGTGTTTTATTTTTTATTATTACTATTTTTTTAAGAAGGGGGTGGGTAGAGGGAGAGGGGGAGAGAGAATCTTAAGCAGGCTCCACGCCCAGCTCAGAGCCCATGCAGAGCTCCATCTCTCAGTGCTTAGATCATGACCTGAGCTGAAATCAAGAGTCCGATGCTGAACCAACTGAGCCACCCAGGGGCCCCTATTGAGTGTTTTCTAATGCAAGTTATTTATATTGAAAAAATGACCCAGATATATGAGGAATATAAAATTTGTAATTCAGTAAAATTAATCTAATGTAAGGCAAATCGTAATTTCTACAGATAAATATGTCAGTGGATCATACATATCAATTAACAGTGGATGGATACATGCACTTTTACAGGGCTCACGACTTCTGCTTACAGTTTTACGAGATCCTGAAAGAATAAATATTAGGATTTTATCTTTTATTTATTTATTATTTATTTATTTATTTTTAACGATTTTATGTATTTATTTTTGAAGAGAGAGAGCGCACCCCAGTGGGGTGGGGGGAGAGGCAGAGGGAGAAGCAGACTCCCTGCTGAGCAGGGACCCTGATGCAGCACTCAATCCCAGACCCCTGGGATCATGACCTGAGACAAAGGCAGATGCTTAACTGACAGCCACACAGGCACCCCAATATTAGGATTTTATTGATCTCATAATGTTGTTCATGCTATGGATCTCCAAAAATGTCATCTACATCTGTGTATGAATCTTAGAACAATATGCATTTACTACCAACATTATTTTATACATAATTTTCTTCTTTTCCCTTAGTATTTTGTATTAATTTCCTACAGTTGCCACAAACTGGGTGACTTATGACAATAGAAATTTATTTTCTCACAGTTCAAAAGACCAGACTCTAAAACCAAGGTGCCAGTATGATTGGTTCCCTCTATAGTCTCTAAGTGAAAATCTCTTATGTGCCTTTGTCCTAGCTTCTGGAGATTTCCAGCAATCTTTGGTGTTTCTTGGTTTCACGCAGCATAAACTTCAAACTCTACTTCTTGGAAATGTCTCTGAATTACTAGTAAATTATACTTCAGAGATTTAAGATTTTGGCTCAAAACATTATTATAAATATAGCATTCCTTTTGCAGGGGACTGTGTGCTATGTTAACAAAGATATGATAAGCTGATATGTCTATACATAATTTTTATTAATTCAATTTAATTAATTCAATTCAATTAATTCACTCATACTAATTTAATTTCCTTAATAAAAAAAAACCCTTAAGTTGCCTTTATTATTTATTCTTTTAGTATAACTTTATGTTTAGAATCAGAATTCGTTGACAATGCAACCCTAAAATCTTGCATTTTACCTTTATATAAAATACATGTTAAAAATAATTTTGTTTTTCTATTTTGGTATTTCAGAACTTTATAGAGATTTACATGTAATGCTATGTATAGGTAATTTGTCAGAAATTACCAGTTTAATGGGTGACAACTATTATTGTCTATGCTTTTAAAATGATAAGTAATTAAAAATTGAGGATATAAATGTATTTCATACTACCTTATTGTAATTCAGTTTTTCAATCTCTTTTTTTGTATTATCCTCTAGTTTTGAACCCTAGAATATTTCCTTGTTCCTTATTTATTCCGTTTTGACAAAGATGCAGCCAGTTACAACGCATTTCAAAACAAATGTTTGTGTAAGAACATAAGATAAAGAAATGAAGAAAAAATTATATCTGACACTCTACCAAATTGAAAACTTTTTTTACGCTTGGGAAACAAAATGAGGATTTGATGCATTCGTATAGAAAATAATTTTCTTCAGCTCTGGAAGAGATTTGCTTATAGCATTCATTCATTCATTCTGCCAGATAATTGGTTAACAAACATGTTTGAACC
>NW_024424452.1:56806145-56988780 GCF_017311325.1 Ursus maritimus
CTCCTGTGTGCCAGCCCACGAATCAGTACACTTACCGCATATCGCTGAAACTTCTCACATCTGATATGCAGAGTGGTACACATAATTTCACACACTTCATCTTTTAAATTTGATGTTGAATACTATCATGCCCTTCTCAGATATAATTGTCAACACTGCTCTTAAATAAATACTATCAACTGGATGTTTACTAGACTTAATCACCATGAAACTATCTCCAGATATATTATCCATATTTAATACATATTATACTAATTTTGCACCCTAGTTTAGTGGGTTTTAAGTAATTTCTTAATATTATGTTTCACATGTTGGTTTTGGTTTTAAATAAAAAGCCCTTAGAGATCAGAGATTTTGGTTTTGTTCTCCCTTGATTTTACTAGTAAGTGGATAAAGACTCTAGAAGGACAAATGTACATCACCATCCTGATGTAAAGGTAAATGGGACTCTAACTGCTAGCTCCCCATTTATAAGCTATGATTATTTAACACACCATCAAGCATGAGTAACTTTTGGAGCATTAAACAGGAAGTTGTGATTCAAGATGGATGGTCTATATGTGCAATTTAACAGTATGTTCCAATGATGTTTGGACTGGCTTTTTGAAACAAATTTGAAGCAAATGATATCCTTTTACCTTCTGCAGCATGAAACAATAGAATATCTATGGCAATAACTTCAAGACGAAGAGCTTTCTTAGAAAAAGAGAATGAAGGAGGAAGTATCTGAAATGTATGCATGGAAACAAACTGAATTTGGCTTTTCAAGCACATGCTATGTTGTGGAAGCAATGTCACAGAAAAATGGCGAGAGAAAATCTGAATCAGCATGAAATGAGATATTTTGAGGGTTATTGAACACTATTCATTTTCATGGAAATAGGACAAGGTTATTTAGCACAGGTGTTTCTGTAATTGTGATGCATTAGCAAAATTAGCTGTGTTCAATGGCCCTCACACTTGCTCTGCCACCTGTATGTGAAATGGCCGACTGTTACTACAGAGAGATTCAATGCAAACCATGTACTGTAGAAATCAGTTCAAAACCTATTTGCGGTTATACTACCTTATTTTGTTAGATAAAACTTTTCTCCCAACATTGGCCCCCCCCCCCCCATTGCTGGGGAAAAACAAACTTAGGGAAATGAGTGCAATGTGAAAAACTGAACCAGGCTGGAGAGAGAAAATATTCAGGAAAAACAAAGCAATCATGCAGGTAACAGCTAAAGTTGAAGAGTTTCCAATATTGAAACTATGACCAGTATGGTTTCATACTGAGACATTGCTTGTACATTAATCTCTGAGGATTCTAGCTAAAAATTCAAAGGCCTTTGGCCCAGCCAATTAAATAGGACTCTCCGAGAGGACCCTACAGATACTTATTCACATTCAGGTTTTCTAACCATTGATCAGAGGATTGAGATGCATGGAAGATATATGATTTTTTTTAAGATGAGATAATTCCATTTAAAATACTGCATCATGCTTGCACTTGCAGACAACATAAATATTAGATGATACAGAGAATAGTCCTTAATAATTGGCGGAGGTAAAATGTATCATTGTTTTTCTCATTCTGAAAAAATAGAGAGGGTGCCACAAAATCATGAATATTTTACTTAAACTTTTTTCCAAACCACTGAATTCAAAATCAGGATTGCCAGTCACTTGAGTTTGATGCTTTAGGATTGACAGCCTTGACTGAATTTTAAAAAATCAAATAAATCTGTAACTACATGATATAAGCTATTATGTTCATTTGTTTCATTAGAAATTAAGTATATATCCAAACAACATTCTTTGGGCAAATAGTGGATTGCATGACTAACACATTACATACCAATTAATTGCTTTGTCATTGTTAAGATAAAACTTCAGTTTGACTGTTTTCTAAATTCAAATATGACTTCTAATTTGCATAAGTTATGACATTGATAGCTATAATTCGATTTGTCATAGACAAAGCCTGACTGATCACAGGAAACTATCTTCAAAGCTCTGTCAAATTAGTTCAGTGGTAACAACAGGTACATAAATGTTAGTGTGTGTGTGTGTGTGTGTGTGTGTGTATTCTTGTGTATGCGTGCATGTCGTAGTCTTTTTTAAAAAAATTGTCAAGCCCAGAACTGATCACTAACAAATAGTCAATTATAATTCCTTTCATTGAAAGCACATGAAATTTTATCCTTGTCTCTATTTCTGGACAAATCTACAAAAACCTCCCATAGTGAGAGAGTTTTTTTTCCCAGCTAATAATATTTCAGAAAAGCTACTGCTCTAATAGATATTTCTCGTTTGGAGTTATAAAATCATGTCTTCTTATCTCAGCTATCCCATATGTCAGCAGTATAATGGGAACATGACTTCAAAATTTGCTTCCTATTTTATTCAACTAAAAAATTGAAACACTACACTGTTAAGAATTCGAGATTTCTTCAAGATATTTTTTAAAGATTTTAATTATTTATTTGAGAGAGAGAGAGAGAGCACAAACAGTGGGGAGAGGTAGAGGGGAAGCAGAATCTCTGCTGAGCAGGGAACCTGATGGGGACTCCATCCCAGGACCCTGGGATCATGGCCTGAGCTGAAAGCAGATGCTTAACTAACTGAGCCACGCTGGCGCCCAAGAATTCAAGATTTTTGACATGTCTTTGACACAGGGCAAACACTGTGCAAATCTTTCATAAAAAAGACAATGCTAGTCTCTGAGACTCAAAATGGTATATGTCTTTGACGAAGTAACAACTCTGTTTCATGGATGGATCTCCTGGACAACATGCCCACTCAGAGTTCTGAACATAGTATGCCCATGACTTTTTAAAATTGTATTTTCCAGTTCTTCCTGATTCTTCTATCTCACTGTGGATTCCTGGTGCCAAATTTTACGGGATTAAAAGAGATCATTTTGAGCTATTTTGGTCCTTTTTCCTATCTGAAAAATCTCTACATTATCTCTTACCTTTTTCTGTGCTTTACAACTGGCCATGCTAGTACGTATAGTTCAGTCACCGTAGTTCAAATCTTCAGATGAACTCTATTTTTTTAAATATTTTATTTATTTATTTGACAGAAAGAGACAGTCAGTGAGAGAGGGAACACAAGCAGAGGGAGTGGGAGAGGAAGAAGCAGGCTCCCAGCGGAGGAGCCCGATGCAGGGCTTGATCCCAGAACGCCAGGATCACGCCCTGGGCCAAAGGCAGACACTTAATGACTGAGCCACCCAGGCGCCCCTTCATATGAACTTTAAAGCATGTCTTGATTTCTTAATATCAAGGAAAGAACTTTGTTATCGCAGTTGCCATGATAATCATTATCTTTTTATTTTACTGAAATATCATTTGTATCATCAGTTCCATGCCTGGCACATGGTAGGGACTCAACATGTGTATAGTAAATAAGTCAATAAATGAATGTCTATGTCAGTCTCCATACCAAGATCATTTTTCAAATACTTCCTTAGTAAAGTGAGAGAACCTTGCCAAATCTAGACTAGTCACTCTTTCTGAGTTGCATTGAAAAGAAAAGAACATCACATCCTGAGCTCTGTTTTTAAGACATATGAAATAGCTAAAAAACCACATTTAATAATTCGTAAAGATAGCAGTGATTATAAATATTAGAACCTTTTACCTTTTCTAACATAATGCCGTGTTTTGAGGAAAAAAAAAGCCAAAGTTTCATGTTTATAAATGCGAACATATTTTACTTGTACTACATATGGTCCCTGACTTATGATGGTTTGACTTAAGATTTTTTGATATTACAATGGTGTGAAGGTGACACATATTCAGTAGAAACTGTACTTGGAATTTTGGATTTTGACCTTTCCCGGGGCTAGATTTATGTGGTGAAGTACTTTCTCATGATGCTGGATAGTGGCAGCTGCGGCTCTCATCCAGCCATATGATCACGAGGGTCAACACCCAGTACACTTACAACCATTCTGTACCCACACAAGCATCCTGGTTTTCACTTTCAGTACTATATGCGACAAACTACATTTTATTATAAACTGCTTTGGTTAGATGATTTTGCCCAACTGTGGGCCAACGTAAGTGCTCTGAGCTCGTTTCAGGTAGGCTAGGCTAAGGTTAGATGTATTAAATGTATTTTCAATTTACAATGGATTTATCAGGTTGTAACCCCATGGTCCTGGTCAAGGAAGACCTGTTTCTAATGCATTCAAATTACAAGCTGCAATAGATATATTGAGAGATATATTAACAAATGTTACAATTTCTTTTTTACCACATAGCCCCTTAGTATGCATTACTACTTTGTACTGCCAGTTTAAGATACCTTTTGCTTCTTTTCATCTAACAGACAAACGTTTCAAGAATGACACAAAGAAATAAATAAAATATTTATTTGTTCAAGTTCAAGATTGTCAGACATAATCAAATACATTTTTAAGATTTTATTTATATATTTGACAGAGCATGTGAGTGAGCATAAGCAGGGGAATGGGAGAGGAAGAAACAAACTTTCTGCTGAGCAGGGACTCCCCTCAGTGCAGGCTTGATCCCAGGACCCTGGGATCATGACTTGAGCCAAAGGCAGACACTTAATCGACTGACCCACCCAGATGCCCCTCAAGTTTTAAAGCATGGTTTTATGAGGTTGTCAAGAGTTTAGCTAAACTATTCCATGGTGTTGCTGTCTCAACTTTCATCCTTTTTGGCCAAGTAGTCTTCAGCGACCTGAAACTGACACTAGCCCTTCATATAAGTTCCCTCCCCAGATAACAGCCCACAGAGTCACAAGGAAATGTAAGTGGAAGAAACGATTTTTCCAACACCTCTTGGGATCACAAGTCTCCCCTGCCTCCTAGCACCTTTGCTTTACGTACTCCTCACGTAAGATTCTCATGGGGCTTACCAAAATCCTACTCTTTCAGTTTAAATTGACCAATCCAGGCTTAGTCCGGGATCCCCAAAGCTTTCTACTCACAGATCCTGATAAAGGCATGTACCTGTGACCCTTCCTTTCTGTCTGTACTCTGCCTTGACCTCCCTGTGTGGCCCCTTGAAACATGATGGACACTTCTTACTAGACATGTGAGTGATAAATTTCTCAATTCCCATTTCTTTTGTGGTTTGTTGTTGTACTGTGGCTCACCAGCTGGCACTCTGTGCTCTACTTAACAAGTGTCAATTTGCCAAATTCATAGCAGAGGTCAATGTTCAAAGAGTTTACAGATGAGAAGAAATTGCAAACATTTTTTATAGTAAGTAAATACTTCTGATAATTGCAGACTAGGTATTTCAGAATAATCCAATCTGGCTTTCATATGTGAGGAAATAAACAGTGAAGAATTGGGAGGCTATAATCTGGGAGAGAAAAGGAATCTAGAGAAATGAGGGCTGCTTCTGCCCTGAAGCTATATTTTATTTCTGATGGGGAAACAAGTTACTTTGCACTGCTTTTGAAGGGTTAATGAGCAAAAGTTGGAGGTTAGTGTCCACAAGTTCTGAGGAGTTGGTTTTTTTTTTTTTTAAGATCTTATTTATTTATTTGACAGAGAGAGACAGCCAGCGAGAGAGGGAACACAAGCAGGGGGAGTGGGAGAGGAAGAAGCAGACTCCCAGTGGAGGAGCCTGATGTGGGGCTCGATCCCAGGACTCTGGGATCACGCCCTGAGCCGAAGGCAGACGCTTAAGGACTGAGCCACCCAGGTGCCCCTAAGGAGTTGGTTTGAAAAACAATACTAAAAGTTGCTAGTATACTAAAGTAGTATGAAGGAATCAAAATTAAACCAATTACCACATGTAGCCTGGTTGCTCTTCACTTAAGTGGCCCAGAAAAATCTCAAACTCTGAGTTTAAATTAAAGTAATTCAGAATTTTGAGTGCCCTTATCCTCCTTGCAAAAGCAAATGATAATCATTTGAGGATGAAAACATCATTCAAGCCTCTAAACACAGTCAAAACAGTGTTAACATACCATATTTTGCAAATACACTCAAAGAGACATAGATAAACGGAGCCAAAATACACAGTGAGAAAAAATCAACAGACACAAAATTTTTTTAAAAATGTTTTAAAAAGATGTTAAAGCAACTATAGGTACTACTTTGGAGGAGGTGAAGTTAGGCTGGAAAATTCAACAAAAAGTTATAGCTATAGTTAAACCAGACACATAGAAATTTAAATATTAAAAATGTGAAGAAGAAAAAATAACTCAGATTAGTTTAACAGTGAATTAGACATAGCTAAGTAAAGAAGCAGTGAATTGCAAGTAATATCATTAAATAACTAGAAGTATGTAAGCAAATATTGCATACATATATAGATACAAAATCTTAAAGATATATATATATATAGAGAGAGAGATGTGGCATATATGAGTATTTGAGTCATTGAGGATATGTATGAAAATCTAATATACATGTTGAAGAGATGAAAACAAGAATAGGACAGAAAAACACATAAAAGCTAATTGCTAACAATTTTCCAAAATTGATGAAGTATATTAACCCACATTTTCCGGGAGGCAGACAAATTTTCAGCAATGAAACTACAGACACCCCCCCCCAAAAGAAAAGAAAACCAATGAAACAGAAGTTAGTGGAGCTTTACAGTAATGCAAAAACTAATGGCTAACCATCAATTCTCTACACAACAAAAATATCTTTGAAGATAAAGATAAAATTATGGGGCTCCTGGGTGGTGCAGTGGGGTGCCTGGGTGGTGCAGTCGTTAAGCATCTGCCTTCAGCTCAGGGCGTGATCCCAGTGTTCTGGGATCGAGCCCCACATCAGGCTTCTCCACTAGGAGCCTGCTTCTTCCTTTCCCACTCCCCCTGCTTGTGTTCCCTCTCCTGCTGGCTGTCTCTCTCTGTCAAATAAATAAGTAAAATCTTTTTTAAAAAATGAAGATAAAGATAAAATTAAAACATTTTCAGACAAAGCCTGACAGATTTTCTATCATTTTTTTTTTTTAAGTACTCTCTATGCCCAATATGGAGCTTGAATTCACAACCCTAAGATCAAGAGTCGCATATGCCTACTGAGCCAGTCAGGCACCCTCCATCATTCTTTAAAGGAAGGCAGCAAAACCCAGATATTTTGCAATGGAGTCAGTTACCATCAGTTCCACATCTACCTTTCTTTACCCTGCTGGTGATAATGGAACATTTTTGCTTTGCTTTGTCAATGGCATCTTGACAAAATGCATGTGTAAAGCCTGCTGGTGGGATGCTGGAAAAGGGTGAGACTCTTCTTCCTAGTTCCCTGGTGTACCTCTGGGCTTACAGCTTTGGTGCACAGAGACCAGTAGTGGACAGCAGCTCTCTGGGAAACAGCTCCCTGTGGCACCCCAGGTGGCAGCTTCCCAAAGAGCTTTCCCAGCATAGCGCATCAGCAAAATTCTCTGCTATCTAACAGGTCACAACCACACCCTCTCCAACAAGGTCCCCATCTCAGCTCTGGTGAGTACAGGTTCCTCCAGATTTGTTCCTTCCTTGAGTCCTTGCCTGAAGCCTTAGAAGGAGCAGTAGCTGTGCCTTATATTGGCTATTCTTACATTTTTAGTGCTCTCTTTAACCTTCAGTAGATAATCCCCTGCAACAGTTAACAATTCTTTACATTAAACTTCTCCTATTCAAATGACTGTGTGGTTTTGGTCTCCTGGACATTAATTGATAGTAATGTCTTCCATGGCCGTCCATTATTTAGTCCCTGGCATTGCTCTCAAATAGTCTTCTACCATTTTCTCCCTTGCTTACTTTGTTTTGCCCACAACGTTGAGCATCCTGTTCCTAGAACATCCTCCTAAGTCAATTTGTTTTTCTTTGTGTCCAGAACAGACTACTGTTAAGTATCTTCTTAGCAAAGAGTTCTTTTCCCGTGTTACATGAAATAGTACTCCCGTTGTAACACTTTTTCTCTTCTTTATCCTGATTCATTCTTCATCAAAGCCCTTACCACTGCATGACATGCTATACGAATTTATTTCTATGTTCATTCATTCTGCCTTTTTTTTTTTTTAAAGATTTCATTTATTTATTTGACAGAGATAGAGACAGCCAGCGAGAGAGGGACCACAAGCAGGGGGAGTGGGAGAGGAAGAAGCAGGCTCCTAGCGGAGGAGCCTGATGTGGGGCTCGATCCCGTAACGCCGGGATCACGCCCTGAGCAGAAGGCAGACGCTTAACCGCTGTGCCACCCAGGCGCCCCCCTTTTTTTTTTTTTTTTTTTGATTTTACTAGAAAGTCACACCCTTACAGGCAGACACATAGTCTGTTTGGTTTCTTTCTTCTTTCTTTCTTTCTTTCTTTCTTTCTTTCTTTCTTTCTTTTTTGAATGGATAGTTTTTTATTATTATAATATTTTTTATTATATTATGATTATCCCCCTTTCTTTTTTTTTTTTTAAGATTTTATTTATTTATTTGACAGAGATAGAGACAGCCAGCAAGAGAGGGAACACAAGCAGGGGGAGCGGGAGAGGAAGAAGCAGTCTCCTAGCGGAGGAGCCTGATGTGGGGCTTGATCCCATAACGCCGGGATCACGCCCTGAGCCCAAGGTAGACGCTTAACCGCTGTGCCACCCAGGCGCTCCTACCCCCCCTTTCTTTATCCCTTTCTTCCCCTACCGATCTTCCTAGTTCTTATGTTCCATAGATGAGAGAAATCATATGATAATTGTCTTTCTCTGCTTGACTTATTTCACTTAGCATTATCTCCTCCAGTGCCGTCCATGTTGCAGCAAATGCTGAGAAATCGTTCTTTATGATAGCTGAGTAATAGTTGTGCCTGTGCCCAAATATAGTCCAGCACATAGTAGACTAATTAAATAACTAACTGAATGAAGGAATAAATGCCTTAGTTACTTTCTAGGTGAGGAAACTGTCTCAAATATGTTAAGCAATTTGAAGTGTAGTTTAAAAGTTAGGAATTTAAGGTCTTCATAGAGAAAATGTAGGTATAAATCAAGGTTTTGCTGCATCCACCTATGTATTTTAGGTATGTTTCTTAAATACACAACACTTTATTTTCCTTGTCAGTAGAACAGGAGCTAAAATAGTAACTGTGCGTGTTTAGATTAAATACAATTACTTATATAATGGGCCTAGTGGAGTGCTTGAGACATATTAACAATTCAATGTATTTAGTTGTTTTATAACCAACTACAGTTGCAAAACTGTAAATACAGAATCATCATTTTTCTGGACAGAGAGAGAAAGATAGGTTAAATTGCTAAAGTACTAAAACAATTGTTGGTTTTAATATGAATTCATTAATAGCTTGTTCATAAGAATGGACCCTAAAATCAGGTAGACAAAAGATGGGTTGCGGAGGCCGACCAAATAAAGTGCTGTAAAGTGAGTGGCATAACCGTGTGAAAGTAAGGATGCCATCTTAATTTTCTGTGATTGGATCATGGCATCATAGGTGAGAGCATAGAACTAGACAGATGAGAGAGGTGGACAGATAGGTAGACAGAAAGACCGATAAACAGACATGCATAGGTAGAAATTTATATATCTAAATCCATGTATGAATAGATTTTTCAATACTGTTAAACACAAATAGATTTCTTTCTTATTGTAACAGGATAACACTATTGGTTGTGTTTTTTAAAGACAAATCAATGATTGACTAAAATGCTTATGCTTAAAATTCAACATTTTAATTTTGTGTCTAGTTTTAAGAAATTAAGGAAAATATTTAAAGATATGATATATTAAACTTTCTCAAGTGATTTGCTTTTGAAAATAACTTTGCGAGCTCTTTGAATGTAATTGATACTTCATTTTGGCTAAATGTTTATTAGTAGACCCTTGCATCAGGTGGCTTTTATAGTTCTATATTTTAGAAGCAAATGGCAATAAGTTGATCAATAGTCCTAAAGATGTTACTGATGTGAAAATGTTTGAGACAGAAAAACATTACTGGTGTCCACCATTACACAGGGAAAATGAAATAAAGATCTTGTATAATTATCTCATTAATTCAGATTATACTTGTGCCAACTGAAAACATTCCTGAGTACTAAATTATAGAGTTATAAACACATTAATTAATTAAAAGATTATATTCAATGTGAAATAATTCCTCTAAATAAAAAAAATTGATTCATTTAATTAAAGTCCTTTTGTTTTAAATTGGTTATTTACTAACAAGTAAATCCTAACGAAAAGACTAAAGTAAGAATACTGAAATATAATCAGGTGTTACTTAGCCTTGTAAAAATAAATACAACTAAACTTAGTTGTTAAATTTAGTGGTAAAAATGTTAGTGGTAAAAATGTACTGGGGTTTACAAAAATCAGTAGTAACTTGGGGGATCTCTAAAGATGGGGGCATAACTATGGATCTGTTTTACATTTCTAATATTGATCTCCTTCTTGTGCTATGTAAGATTTTTTTTTATTCTATCATTTGATAACAAATGGGCCTTGCTTCATAAGTTTGCAGTTAATCTTAATGGAATAATTTCATAATAAAATTTGTTTTTATTTGTATTAAAATCTCATTCTCAGACTCCATTCAAAATTTAGTTTGTTTGTGTTTCAATGGGCTTAAAGTTGGGGAGAAAACTTGTCTATGCTTTGTAGACTCTCCGCTGTCTCTTTCCATGTGTTCCCACTCTGGTTTAGGGGCAGGAAAGAGTTGGAAGAGGTAAATCTCCTTTAGTGGCCTCCAGTTGCCAGTTATTTTGTCTGACTAATCCTGACTGATGAGCCCTCTACTGCCTTTCATGATAGGATACTGAATGGATTCTTATGAAGTCTGTGGGGGCCTCCCCTCCTGCTGTCCCTGATATGGAAAGCAGAGCTCTATCTAGACTTCTTGTTCCTCTTCTCTTTCCTCTCCGGCTCTCACCATAGGAGGTGCACCTCACAAGCAATGGTAGTAAGATACCTTCACCTGGTGAGTGCCTCTTTCAGAACTGTCACCAAGGTGGCTCAGGCCCAGATACTTTCCGTGGTGAGCTGTCACACTGTGTGTAACTCAAGCTGTGGGAAGGTGAGGGGTATAGCTGCTGCAGGCTCTCTACAGCTCTTCCTGTGCACAGGTTTGTGTAGGTGCTGGAGGGCAAGGTGACTACACACACACATCCATTCATGGGATCAGCCTTTGCTGTTTTACAGTAAATCTTCTGGAATCTCTATAATCCAGCTCTGGGAAAGAGAAGAGCCCCTCCTTTACAAAAAGGAGAAAATTACCTCTTTACAAGTCCCCTAACTGCTCCACAGGTCAAAACACTTTCTTTCCTCTTACTCGTTTTTTCGAAAGCTGATGAGAACAATAATCATGGTAATTTGGGTAAATGTACTGATCATAGTAAGCGCTGCAGGGAGTAGGCAGGTGTTGACTGCTAAAAACAGGTCTTATAACTTAAAATGTGGAGAATAAGGTGCTTTTCCTATGAAATTGGACTCTAGTTTGTCTCTGTCTCTGAACATTTTTATTTTAATTCTTACTCCATTAGATCATTCAATCTATATCTGTATCTGTATCATCTATATTTGCCTTCTTAGCTATCTTAACATATATAAAAATAAACACAGCTTTATTAGAAGTCCACAGGCAACTGTTGAATCTGTATGTCTACTAGGAATTTTAATGAAAAAAAAAACATTCTAAACTCCCTCTAGAGGAATTTAAAAATAGGTATTTGTTCTTCCTACAATAATGGGAGAACATGAGAGTAGGATAATCTCTTAGCTCAATATTCTATCTCATGCTTTTGATAATGATCTCCTTTATTGATGATTCCCAATGACAAGTCTGTTCTAGCAATTTCCTTTTTTTTAAAGATTTTATTTATTTGAGAGAGAGAGTGCGTGAGTATACATGTGGGGGGAGGGGGAGACAGAGGGGAAGAATCTCACTCCCCACTGAGCAGGGAGCCTGATATGGGACTGGCTCCTAGGACCCTGGGATCATGACCTGAGTCGGAGGCAGACGCTTAACCTACTGAGCCACTCAGGTGCCCATATTCCAGCAATTTCTTAATTGTTACTATTTGTGAAAGTATTTATTTACAGATGCATAATTTCTCTGGTGATCATTTCTGTATGACTTCACAACAAATTCCAGGAGCAACAATTTTGAGGACAATGATGATAGGGCTAATTATGCCTGTTGGTGGCAATCATATTTATTTGGAATTTCTTACTATTCTAAACAATAATTGAAACTTTCACTTAATATCTGTGAAATCACTTTCTCCTAGTTTTCCTTATCTATATATATCATCTATCTATTGTCTATCTATCTATCATCTATCATCCGTCTGTCATCTATCTATCATCAATCATTTGTGCATTTTCTTTCTCTGCTCAAATTATAACTGCTGCTGTCTCTCAGGACTTTTAAATTTACCCTTAAGATGGTTTTATCCTCATGCCAAACTTTCTTCTGTCTTCAACTGCCACATATGTTATAATGACTTTTGAAATCAAATGTTTGGCTCAGACACTTTTGTGCTCCAGGTCCCCGTAGATATCAACTCTTTCACCATCTAGAGTGTTATTTTGTGGTTTCTTCTTCAGTGTGGAGATCCATTCCAGCTTCTTTCTTTTAACTGACCTCTATATCTGCACAACAACCAAGTGCTTCTGATTCCAATATTACACTACTCTAAGCCATTATTTCCTTTCCATTCTATTTTTGTTTAATTCAATTTTTATTACTCCTAAACTGAATTATTCTTGTAGGACTTTCTTTATAAGGTGTGCTACATACTGACTCCTCAACTCACATACAAACACGGAGATACCCAAGGAGTGTTGCAAGAATGGTTTTTCCAAATACACCTTATAGTTTAAATCATCCCTTAAAATTACCATTCTTCAAAAAGATTTAGGTTAAGATCATTCTCTTCAATTTATCATTAGGCCCAGATTAAACTTTTATACTATTAATAAAGAGACTATGACCATCAACAAAATAGTTTTGAGGAAATAAATTTGATAAGATTACTTATTGTTTCATCCTAATCACCACTAATTTCATTTATCTTGCTCATTTATTTCAAAGATTAAATATTTCTAAAATAAGAGAATCTACATATTATAAATTTATCATATGCTTATATTAAATATCACAGAAAACTGTGAACTAGTTACATTTAACGTGGTTAAACATATAATTGAGTTAACATTAAAAAAAGTATATGCTCCCCAGAAATTTCCTATAAATGCATTTGAGTTTTCTATGTGCATGTACTATTACATGCAAATATGTAACTTTTTCCATATATACTAATAAAATGCAATTATTTTCTGGAATGAAAGAACACATATTAGAAATAATTCCTAATGGTTCAAATTAAAACAAGTTCTGATATTATTAATATGTATTCAACTACTTGTATGAAACTTTAAAAAATGGAAAATCTGGTGAGATACAGCTATATATGGTATGTAATCCACTTCTTGAACTACTCACTTTAAACTTCAAAATGAAAAAGCAGTAAGTCCATTCACTATTAGTAATGATATTAATATTTCATAAATATCACAAAAATAATAAATAAGAGCCAGGGACTGATCTGTGGTTCAGATCACAAGGCATCCACAGTTGATATATAGAAAGACCATGCCTGGGAAAGTTGTAATTCTCTATAAAAAATAATCTAGGGATCTTTATGTCTATTGAACGAAGCCAGAAAAAAGTAAAAAGCAAAAATAAGAATGATTAAAACCCAGATAATCGCTTTGATTACTTGAACAGACTTTGATTAATTGGATATTTGCTTGGGTGTGTTTAGTGGATATTTGACTGCTTAAATGGACATGGAATAAAAATGTGTAGATAAGGAAAAAGTGCAGATTTGCAGTGAAAAGTTTTATTACATAATTCATGATCTCATACCTCATTTGAAGCAGCTGCTACAGTCTCAGGGCACTTGGTATTGCCATGTAATTTGCCAGACCGTCTTATTTACTGACACTAGATTTCTGTACAGCAAGGTTGGAATGAGAGTTTAAGGGATATTGTACTTGGTGATTTTTCCAATGAATGACAATTGGAGAAACACCTGTGGTCAGGCATTTTAGGCCAATCCCCTGGGAAAATGGGAGATAAATCACTCCAATTCAAGATGGACTTTTATTTTACTATTGCACACTGCATGTAAGTCATACAATTTCAAAGGATTTTATATAAGTTGAATATAACCTCAAAATATTAATGTACTAGTTTTATGCATCTGCCTTTTCCAAATTCTTGTTATAATTTTAAATATAAAGTATTAAACACTAAACTTTATAAGAGAATTCATCACATTCAGACCTGGGCTACAAAACATATTAAAAGAAGTTCTTCAGGTGTAAGGGACATTTTCACCAGATTTAACTTATATTCACAGGAAGGAATGAAAATTAATGTGTGATTAAATGTGAAAAATAACATTATGTAAGGACATCAAATGTAGGATAACTGATAACATTGTATCATGGGGGAAATACTAGATACAAATATAAAATATTTATTAGTAGCCAAAGAATGAGGACTTAAGGAATTATACTGTGGCTATATATTTAATTCTCTCAACTTTCATTTATGCGAAAATGTATTCATTTCATCCTTATTTCAAGAATAATTTCACTGGCTATAGAATTTGAATTGTGTGTTTGTGTGTATATGTGCTTCCTCCCACACTTTATAGATGTCCTTCCGTTATGTTCTCCCCAGCCATTGCTTTCTTGGGAAGTCAGTAGATTTTCATAAAATATCAGCATAGCAAAATTTCACAAAGTAAATTTTTAATAATCATAATATCTATAATTATTAATCACAACTCAGACATTCAATCATCAATGGCTATTTCATTTTCCTTACCTTTCAGGAAACCTCATAATGCTTTGAAGATACCTGTGCAAAATCAGTTTAAACGAATAGCCCTAATTATGAGTAACACTTTAAATTTTTTAAGTGACACAGTCCATTGGGTTGCTGTGCCAGAAAAAAATAATTGTTTTGTTTTAAAGATTTTATTTATTTATTTGTCAGAGAGTGAGAGAGAGCAGACACAATCAGGGGGAGTGGCAGGCAGAGAGAGAAGCAGGCTCCCCACCAACCAAGGAGCCAGATGAGGGACTCAATCCCAGGACCCTGGGATCATGACCTGGGCCAAAGGCACATGCTTAACCTACTGAGCCACCCAGGCGTCCCACCAGAAAAAAAAAAAAAAATTGTACCAAAAAAACTGTTAGCTAGAATTTAAGGATTAAAAAGGGAGGAAAAAAACTTTCATAAAGATATTTTCTGGCAATGAAGTGACTGTTTATAAGTGAAATTTGAAAAAGAGTTCTAGAAAATCAACATTCGTAAGATTACAATCATATAAATTTTCCCTCAATGCTTTTTCCCTTGGAAACCATAATGCTGTTAACAAAAACCCAACTATCCAACCAACCAACCAACCAACCAAATGAACAAATGAACAAAAACAACAGCAAAAAAACAAAAAACAAAAAAGCAAGAAAAAAAAAGAATTGTGTTAGAATAAGTCTTAGTTTTGTATATTTTATTTTAAAGAAATTTTGCACCCTGTGGAAGGAGGAGATCATTGATTTATTAAGACACACTAAGCAATAATTGTCAAACATGCCATCCAAATGAATTTAATTAAATACTTGACTCATTGATTTCATAACTTGCGGTTTTGAGTGGACATAATACTCATCCAATATTCTTAATTGAAGAGTCATAGTTAGCCACTCCAAGGATAATTTGGATTGAACAAATTTACTGTATTTGACCTAGAATTAAATATAATCCAATTAGGCAGAAATTTCTCACTTTTAAGTATACTTTATCATGCACAATAATCTAAATTAATTCTATGATAATTTTTCTAAAAGTGATGTTTCAGGTTCTATATCTATATAAGGTAGATGAAAGTGATCACTGAGCTATTCATAGATATTAAATTTATAATCAGAATTGAATGCTACAAAGTAATCAGTAAGCTTGGACCCATATTGGTAATTAAGATTGTCAAATTTAATATTTCTGATGTGATCTTTCAAAAAATACAAATGAAATACTTCTCTTATTCCAGGCATCTTCTCCCCACACTATTTTGATACCTGCAATCAATGCTGACTATCTAGCCTCTACAGCCTGATGGTTCCAGTGTAATTGAATTTTTTTTTATGTGAGTTTGTGTTCAAAAGTGAAAAAAAAATCCAAACGTCCGAGGATGGTCAAAAGAATATTCAGATGCTTAAAAGATCCAGGCAGAAATAGTTTGACTGTTTCTGACCTTGCATTGGAAGTCATTTAGACCACTTATGTCATGTTCAAATGGTTGAAGTAGTCGAAAGCCAACCCAGAATCAATAAGAAGGGCCTAGACAACACTTTTGTTTGGGGAATGGGAAGTTCATTATGTAGATCAAGCAGGATGAGGGATCTTGTTGACGTCATCTTTGGAAAATACAATTTGCCACATGAATACAAAAATTTGAAGCCAGTCCATAAGAAGAGTTGTTTGTGAGAGATTGCGACATACTTCTTATCGATTAACTAGACAGAGATAGGGGATAGACAAGAGCATATTAAGGTAAGGTAACTGTGCATAAAAACATGAGATACAAAGACTCAAATGGTCAGCATCAGTTTCATAAATTAACTCTCATGTTTGTTCATGGTGATGGTATGGCTTTACGTGAACTTGGTAAGTTTGCAGAGAATGACTCCAATGTAATTGTCATTTCAAACCCTTAAGCTATAAATAACTGGGGAATTTTAGTGGACATGCAACATTTTTAAAGTCTTAAAATCACACTAGAGAAGAACAAAAAGGGAAGAAAATTAGAAACCATGTAGGAATATTTCAATTATACCCTTTTGTTTGTAGAAAGTCAATAATGGCATATCCATCACTGCTGTGAAATATTTATCTTTGAAACCAGAGATTACAGAGATTGTATTAATGAAATTCTAGTTTTAAGCTGAGAGACTGAAAAAAATGCACCCTCTTCTCCTAACAACAAAAAAATGATCTTGGTGAATAAGGATTTGGCAGCAGAAACAAATTCTAATAAATATTATATGAGTATTTAACTCAAGTATAAAGAGGAAAATTAACTTTTTCCAAAAAGCTTTATTCTAATTTTAAACTATTGGTTGCATGCATTATTGATGTTTGATCATATAGTCAATCTAAAAGCTAGATTTAAGAGATTTAACTAAAATCTTTACCTCAGACAAAAAAAAAATATTATAGATAGGGGTGCCTGGGGGTCTCAGTTGGTTAAGCATTGCTTTCAGCTCAGGTCATGATCCCAGCAAGCCCCACGCCAGGCTCCCTGTTCAGTGGGGAGTGGGTTTCTCCCCCTCCCTCTGCCCCTTCCCCCACTTGTGTGCTCTCTCTCTCAAATAAAGAAATTTTTAAAATCTTTAAAAAAATTATAGATAATATAAATACTTGAAGTGTGGGAATATGAAGACTACATATAAAGACTATATATATATAGTACTATATTAATATATAGTTAATTATATATATAATTGTATATAATTAATATATATATGGTGGAAGAAGGGACAAGAACAAGTCAAAGTGATACTTGCTCTGAGTCTCTTGCAGACTTATATACATCCATTAAATATTGTACCCATTAAGGCTGCTTATAGCACTGGATGTTTTTCTTATAGCAAACATGATTTTTTTTTCTATCTTAGGTGGGATTTTCCAGGAAATAGGCTCTGAGATGAAAATTTATTGCAACAGATTAACAGGGTGTATTCTTATGGACAAAACTGGTAAGAGAATGCAGGAAGGACTGAGCAGAGCAAGAAGTTAAACTATAATTTGATTGCTACGGAAGACCAACCATCCCAGTTTATGACATTCTCAGTCTTAGCACTGAAAGGCTCAAGTCTCAGAAACACGCTGTCTCAGGCAAACCTGGACAGGATCAGCCAATTCCATATGAAACTCCAGAACTGGCAAGGCTCTTGAGAAATGTGTTCATCTGGGGCCAGGGGCCCCTGATCCACATTACTAGACATTGAAAGAAAAGCTATACCTCAGGAAGGGGTATAACTTTGGGTGAGAGGCTCCTTTCTGCTGGGAACAATTCCCTAATGTCTCAAACAGTTCACATTTAATATGATTATCATTGAATTCACAAAACCTCCCTCCAAATCTGATTTTCTCCTTACCTTAAATAACAGAAACAGCCTTCCCCATTCTCTCACACTCTGAATTTTAAAACTTTACAACATCCTGTAAATTTTAGTCCCAAATTAATTTTCTAATATGTCATTGTACCTTTCTTTTCTTTCCTTAAAAAACAAACATATATTGGGGATATAAAGGAACTGTATCACTTTGAAATCTAAGTTGTAAGATTGTGTACTTTATAATGATTTTTTCAGATCTTCTTAGGAGTTTCATAATACATGTGAATATGAGAGTAGTAACCACTATTCCTTGTGGTAAATCGCCATGTATATATTAGCCACTACATTCACTAAATTATTTTCATTGAATTTGAACAGAATATTCTCTTCTCCAGTAAGTCTTAATCAGTGGAAATAATAACAAAGATTAAATCTCAGCTGGTACATAAAGATTATAATTCATATGGAGAAGGGGAAGGAGAGAAGAAAAGAGGTACTATGCAGGGGAAAATTTCAAAGACCTGGTTGGAAGCCAATACAACACTGAGGAGTAGGTTCTGCTGTTGGCAAGGGGAACCACTAGCCAACAGAGATTAGCCTACACCATTTGACCATCTGGATTTGAACAACATGTCTTTTGCCTTTTTTTCTCCTTGTGTTTAAACAACCCACTTTGCATGGTTATTCTGCAGTTGGAAAAAACCTCAGCAACCCTGAGCCCTCAAAATTGAATATGAAAGAACTGACAACTTTTTGGTATCACTAGGGAAAAGCTTTAACTGTGATAATGGACAAACTTATTAAACTACTTTCAAATTGCTCACTTAGCTAAAATAGCAATACATACATCATATCTGTTGCAATGGGGTTAATCCAGAGGTCATAAAACTGTAATATTTAGGGGTATCTGGTGGCTCAGTTGGTTAAGCGTCCAACTCTTGATTTCGGCTCAGGTCATGATCACAGGACTGTGAGATGGAGCCCTGTGACAGCCTCCCTGCTGGGAGTGAAGCTCGCTTAAGATTCTCTCTCTCCCTCTCCTTCTTCTTGTCCCCCCATCTCCCTCTTAAAAAAATTGTAATATTTAGCAAAACATCTTTCATTTTGGAATCAGAGAGAAAATATTACAAATCTTGGTAATGCACAAGATGCAACCTTGATCTGTATTCAACAGAAAAAGACTATTGAGAAAAAAACACTACGTGTTTTGGAAAGAAAATATATATGTATAAATGGCTTTTTCTACTTTAATTTTTTAGTTATAAGTTTCCCAAATGACAATTTTGGTTAACAAAGTCTCAAATGGACCAATTAATCATTATTCAGAAGAGTTTGTACTTCCTTGCATATATATACATATATTTTTTTCTTGTACCCATCATCTCATATAGTCACCATTTTCATATATAATTAAAATGAAATATTACTCAGTCTTAGTAAAGAAAGAAATCTGTATTTGCAACAACATGAATGAGGCTGAAGTACATTATGCTAAGTGAAATAGTCCAGACACAGAAAGACAAATACTGCATGATCTGACTTACATGTGGAGTTCAGTAGCTGAACTCAGAAGCACACAGACAGTAGCTTGGTAGTTGCCAGAAGGTGAGGGGATGGGAAAATGAGGAGATAGTCAAAGGGTACAAAGTTTCAGTTATGAAAGAAGAGTAGGTTATGAGGGTGGTGACTATTGTTTACAATGCGGTGTTTTTACACTTGGAAATAGCTAAGAGGGAGATCTCAAGTGTTTTCACCATGAAAAGAAAGAAAGAGGAGAAAGAAAGAAAGAAAGAAAGAAAGAAAGAAAGAAAAAGAAAGAGAAAGAAAGGGAGGAAATGGTAATTGTGTGAAGTGATGAGTATGTTCATTATCTCGATCACCATGATCATTTCACAATGTATACATATATCAAAGCTTCAAATCATATACCTTAAATATACACATTTCTTAGTTGTCAATTATGTCTCAATAAAGTTGAAAACAAATCAAAACAAAAGACTGTAACATAGTAAATGAACTTAAAATTCCAAGAATAGTGATTCTCATCAAAGCATGTGAAGAACAGGAGATGTTTTAGAAGGGTAGATATTAAATTTAAGTGCTTAAAGGCAGAATATAAAAAATAGATATAAGTAGGCAAAAATTTAAAATTGTTTCAAAACTTATAAGTGAGGTTACTAGCTGATATACACAATTATACACTAACTAGAATGTATACTTATTGGTAAGCCATAGAAAATACCCTAATTTTGGCCTACTGATTCCGAGTTGACTTTGTAGACCTTGTTAATCCTGACATACAGTATAATTTTTGTACTATTGGAGACTATTATCCATGTGGTTTAAACACTCCATTGTATTTCAATAGATGCCACCATTCCAGCAAGCATCTATAAGCAAAAGTAAATTATACCACCAACATATTAAATGTTATTTCCTTACAGTCTTTTTCTTTTCTTTCCCATTTTCCCACAGTCTTGATACAGGGTATGTGATCACATTTTTTCTTTGTAATTCTGATAATTAAAAAAATAATATTTATACAGTTTACTTTGTATTTTAAAATATTACAGAAATGAAGAAACTGCATATATTTAAGAAATACTTTTATATTATTTGCATCAAAATATTTTTGTATCATTTGCAAATAATTTCATTGATATTTTAATTTTATTTATATCTAATTTAGGCAATCTTTATACAAGGGGATTATCACTTTATGAGGTGCAAATACTTTTCCTGGTTTATCATTTGTCTGTGGTTTTAGATATGATTATTATTGCCTTGAAGAAGATTGCAGTTAAGTAGTTGAATTTTTTAAATTGTATGAACTCTAGGTTTTGAATCATAGGTAATGTGTAAACAGGGTAAAGTTTTCTCATTCCTATTTTCTGGTTAACTGTATAATTTATTTTATATTTCTGAAGCAATTCTGTTTTCCCTCCCTTCTCCTATGGTCCTCTGCATTCTTCCTTCTATTCCACAAATGAGTGAAACCATATGATAATTTGTCTTTCTCTAATTGACTTATTTCACTTAGCATAATAAATGAATTCAGTTCCATCCATGTTGATGCAAGGTATTCATCCTTTCTGATGGCTGAGTAATATTCCATCGTATATATGAACCGCATCTTCTTTCTTATTCCCTACCAAAGATCATAGTTATTTTCTTCTAAGTTTATTATTAAGCCAAAGAAATGGTCTCTTACTATACATGTATCCATACATGTGGCTTTTAGAGTTTTCTTCTTTCAGTACAAGGTCAAGAGCACTGGTATTTTCCTTGGTTTTCTTACAAAAAGCATGTCATGTTGTTTGGGGGAAAACCTGCATTTTCATATTCATTTAACATGGCAAATGCTTTTTATTTTACTTTCTATTAAATATAATTGGAATTTCTGTACTTACTATATCACATGGCCTTCAGTGGATATTTATAGCTTTATACTGAATCTTATAATTGTTTATAATTTCAACAGACAGTTTAAAATTATAATTTTAACTATTTTTAATAAAGAATAAGATATAAAGCACATAAGTTTATAGTGTATATAATATAGTATGTATATTATAGTGTGTATGCATTTCTTCTGCAGCATGAACTCTTTTTGAAAGTTGCTGGAACAAAGATAGTCACCTCAAAGGTATTGATGCTCATATGGAAAATCTGGAGAACCTCCTTGTTTATTTTATACAATCTGATATTAAAAGGAATTCAAATTAAATCTTGATGTTAAAAGTGAATTGGATTCTATTTTTAAGTTGAAAGAGTTTATTTTTGTTCTTATTTAGATTTTGAAAAAAGTGATAAAGTAACTAATTGTATTATCTTGCATATCAGCAAATAATGTACAAGTCACATTTATTGACTTCTTTCCTAAGTGCTTTACATATTCAAAATTATTTATGCTTTATATTAACCCCTTAAATTAAATCTTATAATTATCTTTTTTCTACAGATAAGAAAATTGAAGCACTTACAAGTTAGGTACTTGCCCAAAGCCAAAGAATTCAGAGCCAAGATATAAGCCATTGCACTCTGTCCCACTGGAATTGGTGGATAGGATGCATTCTATGACCTTATAAGTTAGAGTTGGTGAGCAATTGATTACAAATTAACAACATGGGTGTCACAAACTCACCTTGCAGCGCGCTTTCAACAATCTTTTCTCTGTTTGCAACATAATTTATACCTTTAACTTGCTATTCTATTTATCTCATAATTTTGCATAATATTGTCATAATATTGACTGAAAGTAAAACATGTACTTCAGGTCCTTTCCTAGGATTGGGAATTAATTTTTATTGATCTTACTTTTTTGGTGATTGATTTTTGGTGACCAATATATAACTTTGGAATGGAACTTAATGTCACATTTAGCATACTGTTGCTTGCCAAAAATCAATCTGCCCTATGTACAAACTAACAAAATTTTTTTTAAAAAACTGATGTTTAAATATTGAATAGAAGGAAATGTTTTAGGGTTGTTACAAACAAGTTTTAATGATTGTTCTAATCTTTACAGATATGGTGTTGTAGGCTCCAAAGTGCAGTTTTGCTGAAACTGCTTCTGTCTCTCTTGATACAAAGTACTCAACATAATAAGTTTTATGCTACTACATGGAAAATGATAGGATGTAAATTTTACAGTTATTTTTTATTTGATGCTTACAGAACATTTTAGCATTGACAAGTTGAAGTTTATTTCAGGGGCGCCTGGGTAGCGCAGTCGTTAAAGCGTCTGCCTTCGGCTCAGGGCGTGATCCCGGCGTACTGGGATCAAGCCCCACATCAGGCTCCTCCGCTATGAGCCTGCTTCTTCCTCTCCCACTCCCCCTGCTGTGTTCCCTCTCTCGCTGGCTGTCTCTCTGTCACATAAATAAATAAAATCTTTAAAAAAAAAAAAAAAAAGACAAGTTGAAGTTTATTTCAAATAAATTTGGAATTAGAGCTGATTTACTAGTGCTGTATATTGTGAATTACATAGGCAATAGATTTCAAGATATAGATATATATCGCAATTGCAATATAGAAACAGATTGCTTATTTTACCATGGCAGGATTATTTTGCTTTAGGGAAGGAATATTAAATTCCACAAATATTTGTTGAGCCTGTTTCTCAGCATTGAAAAAAGTGTTTCTCCCAAGTGTTTTTAAACTGAAATGATGTATAAAATTTGGTACGTCCTTGCATGAGGTACCACCCCCATACCAGACCCTGTTCTAACCCTGGCTCACACTCTGCACTTCAGGTGGAATGATCTATCTGCCAACTCTATCACGGGGCTCTCTTCAAGGTTTTTATGTATGTATGCGGATTATATATGGAGAGGATACGGGTTGTGGCATAAAAACAGATCATTCCTCAAAATAACACAGGGGTTCTTTCAAGTTTTCTCTGGGTCATGCGAGGCATTTCTTGTGTTCTTGATTCCTATAATCTCACTAGAAGTACTTGACTACATTAATTCATTTAATTCTGTCAACAACCTAATGAGATAAACATTATTTCTCTTCATGTTGTGAATGAGGAAACGGGGTAATTTCAGGGTAAGTGGAGTTAGTAAATGTCCATAACCTCTACCTTCTTCGTGTTTTCATGACAGTTTGCCTGATATAATTGTAGCAAACATTTGTTTTAATTTTGTTGAAATAAATAATGTAACAATAAAAGATGCAACCGGAAATTCTTACTCTTCTCAAAATTATTGGCTATAATTCACTCCTTCTTTTGGTAGAAACTGTTAGAGCAAAAATCAAAGCAGCCTTTTCAGAGCTTATACATATATATATATATATCTTTATATATATGTATCTTTATATATATATGTATCTTTATATATATATATATATCTTAGTCTATCTATCTATATATACATATATGTGCAAAAATCAAAGCAGCCTTTTTAGAGCATATATATATACATATATATGTGTGAATATATACACATATCTTTATATATATATATATATTTAAAGATTTATTTATTTGAGAAAGAGAGAGAGAACATCTGTGATCAGGGTAAGGGGCAGAGGGAGAGAATCCCACACAGACTACCTGCTGAGTGTGGAGCTTGGCATGGAGATCGATCCCAGGATCCCAAGATCATAACCCAAGCTGAAACCAAGAGTTGGATGCTCAACCGACTGAGCCACCCAGGCACCCCTTACATGTATATTTTTAAAAATGTTGTAAATAACCAGTGATATATTAGGGCCAGCTTATACTGGCTCATTAAAGTACACTGTTAAATTTTCAGAGCTTTTACAATTCTGTTTTAAAATGCAACCATTATTTAAAATTAAATTCTAGGGGCGCCTGGGTGGCACAGCGGTTAAGCGTCTGCCTTCAGCTCAGGGCGTGATCCCAGCGTTATGGGATCGAGCCCCACATCAGGCTCCTCCGCTATGAGCCTGCTTCTTCCTCTCCCACTCCCCCTGCTTGTGTTCCCTCTCTCGCTGGCTGTCTCTCTCTCTGTCAAATAAATAAATAAAATCTTTAAAAAAAAAATAAATAAATAAATAAATAAATAAATAAAATTAAATTCTATGAACACACAGTATATGATTATAGGTAAAAATTATAAATACTCAAAATTCATTCACCAGTTTTTGTAAGATTACTACATTAATTATGATCTATGTTATTGAAGTTATCTATGTGTACTGTAGCTCTATAGTGAAATAGTAAGCAATAGTATTGTGCAATGTTATGGAATATTTCTTTCCAACTTTATGTTAAGTGACATTATGTTAATAGATTGACATCAGCCATGATGGTAAAATTTACACCATGGAATTTGATGAACATTGGAAATAAGGACTTGAGTCACTGTTTTGTTGATTGCCTAGACTTAAGAAAATGATGACGAAGTGTTAACAATGCATATTAAACTTAAAACACTGCTTTGTAGTCATTACATTGTGACTGCCATATGCACACATGAGCACATACACAGACACAAATGAGAAAATATTTTTCTAGAAATAAAACGCTATTATCTTATTCAGCAAAGACATCATTCAAATCTTTGACTAATGAGATTTCCAAAACATGTTTTTATTATTTCCCTTTCATCTTACTTGCTAAGTAAGCAAAATTATTGACTAATATTATGTCAAAAATACACTCATTTATCAGTGGTATGAGCAAACTTCTTTGCATCATTTGTAGTCTGTTTTTGTCAAATGATGGTTAAGTTGCAAACGTAAGTTTGCTACTGATACAAGAGGTCAGCAAAAGTCAATAGAAAGCATTCTGTGAAAATCAATTGGCTATATGGGATTACAATAGAGTATAGTATTTTTATTATTTGTAAATTGTGTCCTATATATCTTTTATATCAGTACAAAAATATAATAAACTCATACATTATTTTCAGAGTTTATTTTTAAGCATTTACCAGTGCACTACTGCACATAACTCACTCAGTAAAGGCTGCAATGTTGAAAGAAATACGAAGTGTAGGAAATCTTAATAAAAATATTGACAGGGTATAAATATAGAAACATTGAAAGCTACAATCATGAACCAGTAATAAGTTAATGAAGAAAAAAAAAAAAGACCAACAAAATAAAGATGTTTAAATTTCCAGAACAGATTTTTTCTTTGCACTTAATTTTGTGATGAGCAGCTTTCTAAGTTGGTTTTCAGTGATCCTGGCTTCCTGACATTCAAGCCCTAGTGCAATTCCCTCTTACTGAGTGTGGCCTGGACCTACACACGTAATTCTCATTAATAGAATATTGCAAAAATGATGGGATACCACCTCTGAGATTAGATTATAAAGGGCTGGTTTCCATCTTGCTTGTACCCTGTATCTCTGGCTCTTCTTCTGTCCTTGCTCTGATAAAGCAAATTGCCATGTAGTGAGTTGCTCTACTGAGAGGCGGTCTTGGCAAGAACTAAGGGCAGAGATATTAGTTCTAATTCCATATCACTTTAAGGGAAAACAGCCAAAATAATGTTTATCTCACTAGTTCGTTGATATACCCACAAGTCACCCATTTCATTGTTAATTACAAATATCTTGGATGATCACATTAATCCTTATTATAAATGCATTAATGATATGCTTTCTGAAAGAATATTTTTCTGAGTTAGAAGTTTGAGATCATAAGATAACCAGAAACTGCAGTCATGGTTTTAACTGGACATATTTTTCATATTTTTCATTTTTTTCTTAAACCTATATGTGTGCATGATTTTAATTTGAATATCTGTTCATAGTGATTAGAGTGGCACATGTCAAAATCTACTCAATACTCAACCTCTACTATGGTTATCCAGCCTCAGATATTATTTCTAATTTAAAAATAATTTCATTGCAAATACCTTAAAAGAGAAGCAAGGAACATAAATGATCCATATACATTTGATAGCTGTGAAATTCAGTATGAAATTTAAGAAAACCTTGAAGATTATAATCTGAGATGTGTTTTCTAAAACAATTCCTATACATATTTGATACTTATTATACGTATTTATTTAAAGCTACTTGTTTACTTTTTATTTCCTATAGATGTTTGTAATTTATCTTCCAGGTTTTACCCATAATCTTTTCTATTGGCTTATTCTGGTGCTGAATTTCTGTTTTTTCCTGCTTAATAATTATGTATTATGGTTTTCCACTTCCATTTTGGAAAGAATAATGTTCTAAAAAGAAATCAAATGTAACTGTTGTGTTCATATTCTTACTTGCAATGATATAATATCTTACTATGTTAATAAATTTAATTGGCTAACAAGTGAGGTGGCTGTAATATTATTTATGAAGGACAGACATGCTACAACAAACATACAATGTTTATTAACAAAATCGATGATCTAATGAACTCAATCAGCTTGATTAAGTAGGAAGCAAGAAAACTTCTAATACAATTACTTTTTTGCATGTCAAATATATATGTTTTCTTAAGATAGATCTTCTAATAAACCTTTATGTCTTATTAGATGTTCACAGTAATAGCTAAATGCTTTTACAGCAATATTTAAATATCTCTAAATGATGTTTTCTAACCTATAAAATTCATTACTCTGAAAACAATGTGCTTATTATAGTCATAAATATTTCTAGAAAGCCTTGTATTTGAAGAATAATGACTTTGCTAGATTGATTTCCAACACTCTCCATTATATCTCCACTGCAATGTTAATGAAACCTAAAATGAGCTGATCTTTAACAAGCTCTCTGTTCTAGCAACTTTTATTATTTGCATTTATTCATGTGACAGAGGCTGTTTTCAAAAAAAAGTATTGATATATTGTAATATATATATTTAAAGCTATTTCAATCCACCAAAGACCACAAGCAGAATATAATAAACAGAAATAATTTAAAGTGCTCCAATGGAAAAAAAATAAAAATAATTAAATAGCATTTCAACACATGGAATTAAGAAAATATTATTCAGGGGCATCTAGCTGGATCTGTTGGTTAAGCATCTCACTCTTGATTTCAGCTCAGGTTATGATCTCAGGGTCATGAAATCAAGTCTTGCATCAGGCTCTGAGCTGGACTGAGTCTGCTTAAGATTCTCTCTCTCACTCGTCCTCTGCCCCTCCCCTCTTTAAAAGCATGCTCTCTCTCCCTCTTTAAAAAACAAAAAAAGGTAGAATTTTCTGACCAATAATAATAAACCAAAGATTTGCATCCATAGCGAATAATTTGTCATAAGCAATGGTTATAACCTGGATATAATGACATATCCATTCAAGAGCTGTTTAGCATAAGTTTTAAGTTCAGATATTGAGCTATAATTATTCTGGCATTCTTCTTTTAAACAACAACAATTAAACTATCTTAAGAGGAACAAATGACTTCTGTTGAAATATTTTCATGTTGGAATGGGGACAAATAATAGCTTTGCTAATTCTGGAAATTGCTCTGCTTGAGGTTCAATGTGTGTACAGTGCTTCCATATGAATTTGTCTTACCAATGGTGGCTTTGCTCCATTTATCAATAATAAGTGAAGACTGAATTCAATCAGTGTTCATCATAATCAATTGTCAATGATAGTTATATCAAGGTCAGTGATTATTTTTTCTTAACCAACATTTGTTGACACTACTGTGAGTTTTGCATAGAAAGTCAAAATATAAATAATGACATAAAGTATGTTAAATATTTAATATTTTATTATAAATGCATGGAGCATCTTTATTTTATGGATCACCAAAAAAAAAAAAAAGACAAAATGTTAAGTTATTAACAATTATTGTTCTCTTAGGAAATGTTTACACCCAGTGATTGTTCTTTATTCTTATATCTCAACATTTTGCAGAGCTTTGTGGTTATAGTGTGAAAATCCACAGCATAAAGCAAACAAGATTTTGTCTTTTGGATTATTTAGCTCAATGTTTCTACATTTATATATTTCTCCAAGTGCAATATTTCTAACTAAAAGTGATTGAAACTCATAATTGAAGTTTGGTTTCCTTAAACAAATTGATCCACTTTCTGTGCATTTATTCATATCAAAACACAACTCTAATTTCTATTGTAATTAAACATACATAGTTTGATAATAACAGCACACTGGTAGTAGGTTATAGACATAATAAAATGTTTGGATATCTTACATTAAATTTGCCCAGCAAAAGAAATGATAAAGGCTAATAATAATAGTATTTTTGAATGTTTATTTTTTCCGTGTGAGTTTTTAAGTGCTTTACAAATATTAACTCATTTAAATCAAAATGGCACTATAAAATGGTACGAAGAAGAAAGTAAAGAATAGAGAAGCTATATAATTTGCCACAAAATCAACACATATTAACCATGAAAAATAGGAATTGGATTCCAGTTCCAGAAGCTAGACACTTGGTCACACTGTCTATGGGGAATATTGCAGTTATAAAGTATACTTATAAAAATTGTAAGCATTTAATGTACTACTCTATGGAAATTCCCTAAAGACACATTCTTAAGAAACAAAATTTTGGCATATTAAAGCTATTTGGGAAAATTAGATCCTTGTAATAATAATGATGCTAAATTTGATTTTCATGAAATTCTATGAAATATGGTTATTCTTTTACCAGATACCATGTGGCACATATTCTATAGAATAAGCTTGTTGGAGACATTAGCTGTAGCAAAGGAAGAAATCAACCAAAAAAAAAAAAGCCAAAGAAAAAAATAATTTTTTATGTCTTTCTAGTTTATTTCCTGGTAGTTTCGAGGTTTTCACTATTTCTATGGCATGTTGTCACTCTTGAAATAACTAGGTTACTTAGAATATTGATGCTTAAATTTTAGAGTTTCAATAAGTATTTTTTGTTTTAGTGTCCTTATAAATTTACAAAGAAGTGCTTGCCTATTAGATGTTTTTAAAAATATTTTTTAACTGCATGATGGTAGTAAAAATTGTTTAGCTTTATTTAATCTTTATATGGATTAATCCTATTCATTTTCAGATAATTATCCATTCTTTTAAAAACTATCACTGAGACTCTATTCTGTGAAAACCACCAGACTAGTTGGACAAGATGAATTAAATAATATACTAAATCCTTGTTTTCCAGGAACTCACATGAATAAATAAAAATATATTAAAAATTAAATGATATTCTACTAATATGAAAATAGTAATAATAAAAATAATTTAAAACATTTATATGTATACAATGTCTTGGCACTTTGGTTTATTAAGAGCATAGCTAAGGAAATATACTTTGAATTCATATAGATCTGACCCCCAGGCCTAGCTCTGTAACTTTGAGCAAAAAATTTTCTTTTCTTTTCTGATTTATATATCTTGGTCTGTAAAATGGGGATAATAATGCTTACCAATAGGTGTGTTGCTTATAAAAAGCTGAGTACACTACCTGTCAGTTAAAAAGTGCTCATAGCTTTTAGTTCTCATAATTATTTCTATTAAACTATAAGTAATTAATTTCTAATCATAAAAACCAACTTGACATTTCTTATTGTTCTAGCAATAGCTGTTTAATATAAAGACTAATGCTATAAAAAATGCAATGTTATATTATCTCCTTATTACCCAATTCAGCCATTTACAGTGTTAGAAATTTAAGGGTCTGCATGGGAAAGATAAATTTGGTCCTGAGGCAGGAAATAAATTGACAATGCATTGTGATTAAAGAAACTTGCAGTGTTTCAGTTCTCCATATAAATGCTGATTATAATTTGACATTTTTAAGGCCCATTCATGCTGCACAGAATTTCACAGTATTAGTAAATCATATCATATTAATAAAAATTAGAATTGTGCTCTAAACTTAAGTTTCAAGTTCACTAAGGAAAAAAGAAATGTGGTGGTTTCAGTACCACCCCATAAAATTGTAGTTTTGTGTATTAAGAAGAGAAACTTACTTCAAATTTAATATTATTAAATATGAGGAAAAAATAAGAAGGCCATTGTCAATGAGATGAGTCATTTTATTTATATACTATTTCTTCTAGTCTCTTGTTTATTACTTTTTTTTTTATAAAGTGTTCTTATGAGAACTTTTTTTTTTTTTTAAGATTTTATTTATTTATGTGACAGAGAGACAGCCAGCGAGAGAGGGAACATAGGAGGGGAGTGGGAGAGGAAGAAGCAGTCTCCCAGCGGAGAAGCCCGATGTGGGGTTCAATCCCGGAACACCAGGATCACGCCCTGAGCCGAAGGCAGACGCTTAACAACTGCGCTACCCAGGCGCCCCTGTTTATTACTTCTCTAGCAATGGTTTGTGTCCATTTAACACCATGAGCTAGAAAGGCAAAATTAACTTGATATTACATTAGCAACATACTTTCATCTCTATGACTGCTTCCTTTTCCTCAAAATGTTCCCTCTAAATAAATGAATATCATGATGTTCTTTATTTATGAAGGAACATTTTTTTGAAAATCATGAAAATATTAATTAAAATTTTACTAAGTTCTTGAAATCTGACTTCAATCCCCCAAGGTCAGAGTATGTGTTTGTGTGTGTGTGTTATCTTTGTCTTTTACATAATAGTTTTTTTTTCCTATGCCTTGACTCTTGTTCATCAATCACATTAAGTAAGAAATACTACATAGTAGTTGCTTTTAAGAGAAAGTCTGTTTCTAGGCTGTTTTCTTGGATGGGATTCTGTGAAATGATATAGGCAGGACTTTGCTTTAGTTTGAATGACCTAATCAGGCTGTTTCCCTCATGTAGCCAAAAGAAAAAAAAAAAAGTATGAGTTCTAACTTACACATTAGACACCCTCAACAAAAAATTTTTGTTCACTGACTTAGGAAAGAGTTCATGAAAACAAGGTTATTAATGTCCATGGACCATGGATGTCCTTCTACACAGAGGACTGAAAATTCACCAAAGGGAAAATGAAATCTTCTAGTAAGTAACACCATGGGTCAGACAGCAGAGTCTTTAACTGTAAAACAGAAACTAGAGCACAACAAAATGATAGTCAACATTTTAAGAAAGAAATAACTGCAAAACTAGAATTCAGGACTCAATAACTTTGCTTATTGTTAAAACAATAAGCCCAAAATGGAGCTGCTTATGCTAAGCCCTATGTTAACAATGTGAGACTTAATTAGCTTGACTCTTCCAGAAATAGAATCTGAAATCTGCCAATAAGGAATTACCTAATCAGCTAGGTAATCTGATAAACCCCTTCTATCCCCTAAAGAAAGGTAACCTTGTAAAAACCAACCCACTTTTTTTGCCTAATATAGCTTCCTTGTTTCTGCTCCCTTTTGCCTATAAAATGTCTTTCATTTTGTACAGCTCCCGGGAGCTCCTTTCTGTCTGCTAGATTTGACACTGCTCAAGGCAAACTGACTTTTGCTTAAATAAACATTTAAAATATTCAATATGTCTTAGTTTATCTTGTAACACTATTAAGAATGGATTTTAAATAATTAAAAATTTCAAATCTAAAATTGAAGTAGCTTATAGGAAGATTAAAATATGTAATCCAAAAATACAGTTTGAGATAGGAAAACAGGTAATTTTAAAAATACAAATCTGGTAAACATATAAATTAACATGAAGATTGAATGTATAAAATGGCAACAGTAATAAGGTCTAACACATGGGATTTTAAAAATATGACATAAATTTAAAATATAGACAAAAATGACTATTAAGCCAAGTGGAGAAGTGATTATAATCAGAGAATTTGCACTCGTATTCTTTAGGAGGGTAGAATTATTAAATTTAAGCTTTATTGTGTTAAATATACATGTAAAAAATTCAAAACACTTAAATAAAAATAAAGCATTAATTTCTACAAAAACAATGCAGAAAATTTTAAAGAGATTAAAAATCAGTCCTAGAGAAGACAATAAAATATTTTAAAAATAAATAGAAGCCAAAAAGAGCATAACAATAGAAAGCATATTAACAGAAAACAAAGTAAATGTAACACATTAAATATATTTAAAAGGTTTGCACTTACTGTTTAAAAATAGATGTATTTTAAGTAAATGTTATTAAAGAAACATATTTCAAATATTAATTCAGAGAAAGTCTATCGCTAAAAGGATGGGAGAAATTTACCAAACAAATTCTGATCAAAAGATAGATGATAGATAGATAGATAGATGATAGATAGCTGCATTAAATTCAGATAAATGTTCTTTTCAAAAAACAGTAACAAAAATCTTAAAGATAAATAGAGTCATTATGTAATGATAAGTATTACTTTTTGCCAAAATACTAAAATTCTAAATTTTTAGAATTTAGCCACCTGCATGCCTCAGTTGGTTAAGGGTCTGCCTTCTGTTTAGGGGTAATTCTGGAGTCCTGGGATTCAGCCCCAAGTACAGCTCCCTGATCAGCAGGGAGTCTGCTTCTCCCTCTCCCTCTGTGTGCTTGCTCACTCTCTCTCCCTCTGTCTCCTTCTCTCTCACCAATAAATAAATAAATAAATAAATCTTAAAAAAAGATATTTTAAAATAGTAAGTAAAAAATGAAATACATGGGTGTAAATCTAACAAAATATGTACATAGTCCATGTGCAGGGAACCATAAAACTCTGATGGAAGGTATCAAAGAAGATCTAAATAAATGGTGTGATATTTCATGTTCGTGGATTGGAAAATTCAATATTAAGATGTGAGTTTTTCCTAACTCGTTCTACAGATTCAACTCAATTTCAATCAAAATCTCAGCAAGCTATTTTGTAGATATTGACAAACTGATTCTAAAGTTTATATGTAAAGGCAATAAGTTTAGAATAGCCAACGTGATCTTGTAGAAAAAGACCAATCAAAACTAAACAGTGTATTGTTAAGGCATACAAATTTGGATAGATAGGTAGACAGATAGTGTTAAATATAAAACAACAGGCCTAAAATGGAGTTGCTTTTGCTAAGCCCCATATCAGCAAATTGGGATTTAACTTGATTAGTTTGGCTCTCCCAAAAATGGAATCTTAAACTAGCCAATCAGGAATCACTTGATTAGCATTAGGTGATCTGCCTGATAAAACCCTACCATGCTTCTGGGGAAAGTAACCTTGCAATAATACTTTTTGGCGTAGTACAGCTTCCTTGTTCCCACTTCCTTCTGTCAACAAATCTTTCATTTTGTACGGCTCTTTGGAGCTTTTTTTCTAACTGCTACGTTGGATGCTGCCTGATTTATGAATCACTGAATAAAGCCAATAAGTTCTTTAAATTTTACTCAGTTAAATTTTGTGTTGTTTTTTTTTAAATAGATAAAAATCTTGAATTGGGCAGTGTGTATTGTTAATTTTATTATCATTTTAATGACTTTTTTTTAAAAAATCCACGTATATTGAGTAAGGGACAGACGGGGCTGGGTAGGGAGAGAGAGATAAGGGGTTAAGTGATCAAGCTCACAGAAATCCCAAAAATGTGTACGTGTGGGGAAACCAAGATAAGGGAACAAACTGGACCACCCTGTCCTAGGCTTATAGAGTGGGTGTCTTTTTTTATGATAATCACCTGTGATCAACAAGGAATAACCAGATCCTAAAAAGGAAGTAAGCCATTGAAGGTGTTATCACTAGTCCTTGCTCAATGGTGACATCACTAGAAGTGTTAAAAGGATTTAAGGTCCTTGGTTAGCTTTCTAGTAAAGACCAACCCTAAAGGCCCTCATTGACATCCCAGTCAGGACCCCTTTTACTCTTAAGACCTTTTTCTCTATCTTCACTTGGTAAACTTCTATGTCTATCACTTTACTCACTCTCCTTTGTCCATGAAATTCATTCTTTGACTCCGTGAGACAAGAACCTAGCTCTCCTGCTTCAATATGACCTAGAAAAAACATAGTTAAATATTCATCTAATATCCATGTTATAAAAGGCATTCTAAAAATAACTGTAAAAATGAAAATAGAAACTATAATGGAAAATACATTTTCTGAATGGCAAAAACTAAGTTATGCATCAAAATGATAAACTGTGAAAACATTTGCACCATATAGAGACAATTAATACCCTTAAATATAAATTATAATATAGAACATGTATTTGTGAAAAAATAAAATGGTACCAATGAAAATATTGACAAACTCTCATGAACTGTTTTATGAAATGGATTTATAATATAAAATTATAAATATAATTGATAAAAATTATGTGCATGTCCTTGCATCAAATAACTTAGGTCTGTATGACAATTACAGCATTATTTTAATTAAATTGAAATTGAGATTTCTAATTATAATACCTACAACTGTATATAAATAGTAGGAAGTGGGTATTAATATACCCATTATCAGCAGTTAGATATGTAAAGATACATAACATTTCTCTAGAAGCTCATACCAAATAAAGTTTAAAAAATTCTAAAAACTCTTTGACATAGTAATTCCCTTTCTATAGAGTTTCCGAAATTTTTATACATTTTACCAGAAAGTTATATTAATATACATATTTTAGTTTCTGGCTGGTTATTTCACATATTTCTAATATTACTTAAAAATTGAAACCAACCCAATGCCTGAATATGAGTTATTGAGTATATTAGGACCCTTCCATATATTAGAATAAAAAATATGTCAAATAAATATGGTTTAAATATATACATATTTAAACAAAATACATATAATGTGAAGGTTGACAAAAATAAGTTACAATACAGAGTGCTTTAAATATACTTAAATTTAAAAACTAGAATGAAGCTCATCTAGAGAACAGTAAGATGAGATTTCAAATGATTTAAAAATGTTCTGATTTATACGTTTCTGTTCCTCCAGGCAACAACGGCTGATATATTACTGTTTCATATTTGTAAAGTAATATCTTTTTTTGTTGTTACCTTGAACTAACTACAATTTTTTCTCTATGACTCATGCACTTACAGTCAACATGAACGATTCAATCACATACGCATTCCAGGATCCTGGGCCTCCTACATGAGATGCATTGTACAAGGAAAGCAATTAAAATTTCTAGAGACCTCCAAGCTGGAGAAGAGTATTGATGTCAGGAGAGGAAGGTCATGTTCAAGGGGTCTGAGAAGAAGTCTGAGTTTGGGAATGGAGGACCTATTGACGATCTGATAACCAGAGGCAGGAGCACCAAAGACATCACCCTGGTACAATCAACACCAGATAGCTCAGTTACCTAACAGTACTGTTAAAAAGGGCAAAGAAAGGGACAAAGGCCTTTCCCATATTAACATGATACATATGATCTCTGGGAAATCATATATCACTCTCAAATCAAAGGAAGGAGAGAGAAAGGAAAAGGTGGGTATCTTGTATATATTGAATTGACCAAGATTAATAGCCAGTATGATAGAACTATCTAAATCTGACCATTTAAATTTCCAAAATAGAAAGTGGAATCTAATGTGCTAAGATCATTTAAAATGAAGCAAACACACTCATATATTTATCCACCTAGGCATCTTATTCTTCCCATACTCTTTCTTTGCTTCTCAAATGCATATCTGTTCATGTTTACTTTTTGGTTTCTGTGCACCTAAAGTGTTCTTTTTGAATTCGGATTTGCCCTTTATTTTGTTAGGAACTATATTGCTATTTGAGGAAGAGTTGTTAGCTTAGCTTATGCAATTCTTCCATATCCATCATAGTTGTGCAGTGTTTATTCCTGTCTGAAGGCAAAAAGGACTATTTATCTCCAATACAATTTGAAAAATTATGGATGACTGCTTTAATTGTTTTCCAAAGTTGTCTCTGCCTTGTTCAAGGTGCACGGCTGCTTTTGATTCTGGATATTTCGGTATTTATGTAGCAAGAGTTAGGTTGTTTTAGTTTTTTTAATGTGATAAAGAGAGAAATATTCCATTTTTTAAATTTATTTGTTTTTTAAAGATTTTATTTATTTATTTGACCGAGATAGAGAGAGCTCACAAGCAGGGGGAGCAGCAGAGGGAGAGGAAGAAACAAACTCCCCACTGAGCAGGGAGCCCAATGCAGGGCTCATCCCAGGAGGCTGGGAGCCAAAGGCAGACAGGCAGATGCTTAACTGACTGAGCCATGCAGGTGCCCAGAGAGAGAAATATTTAAAAAATAATTTTGGTGAGGGCCACCTGGGTGGCTCAGTCGTTAAGTGCCTGCCTTCAGCTCAGGGCATGATCCTGGAGTTCTGGGATCGAGCCCCACATCGGGCTCTTCCGCTGGGAACCTGCTTCTTTCTCTCCCACTCCCCCTGCTTGTGTTCCCTCTCTCATTGGCAGTCTCTCTCTCTCTCTGTCAAATGAATAAATAAAATCTTTAAAAAATAAATAAATAAATAAATAAATAAATAAATAAATAAATAAATAAAATTTTGGTGAGAAAAATAATTTCTTGGTTGGAATCCTCACCAAGAAAAAAATTTTCCTTTGCATAGATAGACAAGCGATTACAATGTCATATCCCTAAAAAGATACCACTACTTTTTAGAGGCTTAAAAAGTCATATTCAATTATAGACTACAAAAAATTAATAATTCATTTATTTATTCTTTATTCACAACTTTGTTGATTGCTGACTCAATGCTGTCTCTATAATTATCTAATCAATACTTTATATGGATTAAAGCATATTTTTATGTGCCTTTAGAGATTGATATGTTGCAAGATATTGGATATTATAATTTTATTATCCAAATAATATTGGCTCTTATTTGTGCTAATGTAATAACAAGGATTAATAAAGGAATATAAATTATGAGAGCTTTTTTCTTCTAATGTAGCAGCATTTCATGATTGAGTCCAAATTGAAATTGTATGTATGTCCTTGATCACCATTCTTTGTATCTTCAACACCATTTTGCTTCATCTTATTTGCATGTAGTCTGAGAAAACTCAGAGAAATAACTAAAATCGTATCAGTGCAGTAAACCAAGAAGCAATTATTGCAAGACAAAAAGGCCTAGTTTCACTTAAAAAGCAATTACCCTTGAAGAATATGACATGATGAACTGGTCTCAGCCACAACATTTGGTGACCAGAGGGTTGTTGTGCTTGAAAATATAACATGGCTATTGTTGCTTATATCTGTTCCAGACTAGTTATCATCACATGTTGTGGCTCAGTTTAAGTTAAGAATGGGAAGTATGGCTGGCAGTCAGGGAAAAAAGAGAGAGCCATGTACAAGGATATCTAAGATGCCTATGACTCCCTGTTATGTGTCATTTCCGATATTCCCCACAAAGGGGGGAGGATACATTTCTCTTCCTGTCTGATGTATGGAGTGTAAAGCAGAAGCACTGAGTGGGACAATAGCGGCAGCGAAGTCAAGACTGTGCCAACAAACACAGAGCAGCCCTAAGATTTGCCAGTCCATGTGCTATGTTAGGAACAGCAATGCTACAGACCATTTTGGTGGAAGAAGATGGGTTTTCTTAGCGAATGAGGTAAAGCCTTATCAGAATAAAAAAGCCCAGTCTAGCTGAGTAGCTAGAACGGCATGGTAATAATAATACACACAGGACCAGGCGAGAGGAGGGAAGAGAGAGGAGAGATGAGAGAGAAAGAGACAGAGAGACAAAGAGAGAGACAGATGGAGAGATGGAGAGACAGAGACAGAGATATTCTTATTTGTGCAAAAGGCAGGAAAGATTGTTTTGTTAGTGCTATGTAATACCCTTGAGAAACTCCACATTGCAGAAGAATGGCAAATTTGAAAATTGTTGGGTTAAGGAATTGCAATTCTGCTTTAAGGTTCTATAAAGAAAAGAATATCAGGCATACATATTGATTTTCTCTATGTGTCACATACTGTATAGTGAAGCTCGGCACTTGTTCAAACACAAGTATTAAGTAGTGGGTAAAATAATGTTATAAACAGTGTGCAAAGTCAACCAGCAGTTCCTATGAAGCAAGAACAAGAATGTCTCAAGATAGGTAGCAAAGCAGAAAACAAGAGTATTAAATCAGTGAAGATTAAAGAGATTTTAGGAGGAAGCAATCTGTATAGAGTCAGGTAGGGAGGGATCAGGGTTACTTTCCTGGAGTTCAGAGGTGACAATTAGATCTGACAAAGAGACACTAATTTAAAATTAAGATTGACCCATGAAAACAGTTTGCTTAGCAGTAATCTTGATTTATTGAGATTTACCAATGTACATATTCACTCCTGTACAATGTACATATTCGTTCATATTTATAAAGGTACATATTGAACTTATTATAATAATACCCTGCTAAAACTTATGGAGGAGATTTGCCCTGAGAAAATCATGTGCTTAAGAGTAGCCATGCACTGTATTGGGGAATTTTAATGCTACTAGTCACATCAATTTTCATAATTTGAGAAAAAGCAAGTCATTTTGAGAATAAAAATAAATGACACAATTCTCTGCTTACAGTAAAGACTTTATAATTCAAATTAAATTAATTTAACTTAATTTTTAGAAAATCAAAATTCCGTTACTTAAAATTGAATCACATTTTTTGTCTAAATGCCTTAATCACTACTCAGTAGGTGGAAATGAGAAGAAATGATATTCTCTTTTAATAAGTATTTATAAAATAAAAGTATTTAAAATGTATTAAGCTAAACTAAGTTGGATAAAAACACAATTAAAGGAAATTGTATGTAAAATATACCTTAAAAGTGCTTACATTTCAAGCTAAAATATTTGAATTATGTAGCAGGGCTTTAAAATAATAGCTGATCATTATTAATTTCCTCTGGTATTTATTGTCACAATATTAATCATGATGAACTCATTTGGTATTAATGTGCATGTCATAACTAGTTCTTTGGGATTTCAACAGTGATTTCAGCAGTGATTAATTGCACAATTATTTTAAAGGGTTACCAATTTTCTTAATGCCTCCTACCTGACAGAAGAGTTTGAGCTGCATTTTTGCAGGTATAGAGTACAACAGGTACATTTGTCTTCTATCCATGAAGCCAAAATTAATACCTGTGTTTAAATCTCATGTGGCTACTTGAACTCATTTCTTGCTATTTTCATTCATAATCTCAATATGCCAACCTGATTAAAATACCATCTTTTAAAGATTAATCATCTAATACAGGTGACTATATTTTAAATATGAATGGGAGTTGGGAATGTGAGGAAATAGATCATTTAAAAAAAAAAAAAGGCAACCAACAATAAAATTAGGTTCTCAGCTAAAAAGTGGGAGCAAGCTGGGAAACTATAAGAATGGTGGTGGTGGCTGAACAAAAAAACAGAAGGAAAAAAATGTTACCAGTTGGAAACAAATCCTCTCAGAATTCACAAAGCCTTAATAAGGTCTTTTGACTCTCAGAGGGCATGAGATGGATAAAGTGAGACAATCATCTCTAGATTATTAGGACATAAGAGAATATGATATGAACGGCAGGCCTATTCATGGAACTTCAGACCACAGAAATGTAAAATATTTGAATTATATGGGGAACTTAAGTATATCCACATTATTATGTTAAAGTAACATAAACTTATTTTCTTACATATTATGTTGTTATGCCTTTTCTGTTTATTTGCTTTTCTGCTAGTATTTTTTCTCTAAGAAATGTAAAACTGTTTCAGCAAGTTCTAATTCCAAAGGAAAATAAGTGAAAATAGGGTGCATGTAAATGACTCCATATCTCTTCCTTATGCTTTTATCTTTCTTCTCCCACTGACCCTAACCCAAGCAATTACACACATGAAGAAACAACCTATTACACACATGAGGACACTGTTTCTCCATATTTAAGTATCATTCCTCAACTCTTGGTTATCTAACTTCCAAACTAAGCTTTACAATATATTCCAATTCTTCAAGGATGACAGCTCCTGCATTTATAAATTATGAATTTTTATTTCCTTCACATTCTAATAAATGAAATTTTAATCTACCATCATATAAGTTAGGGAATATTAGATGATTTGGGGTCAATGGATAACCACTATTATATCAGTAGATCATTTCAGCAAAGCACATAGTGGCAGTATACAAATACCTTTTTTTGGTTATTATTTCCATATTTTATTTATTTTAAAACTAACTTTCAAAAATGTAATTAAATTTGCTGCATTTAAGACAAATATTCTGTAAATTAATTCCATTTAAAATTAAAGATGTGAGAGTCAGTGTAGTAGAAAAACCATGAGAGAGAGAGAAGAGAGAGACTTGGTAAAAATTATGTCAGAATAATAATAAAAATTATTATTAATAAATTAATAAAATTAATTTATTTAATTTTAAAAATTAATAAATTAATAAAAATTAAATAAAAATAATAAAATGGATTCTCTTCCATTCTAATCACATAAAAATAGAAAAAAAGATGTATATAGCAGAAACCACATCAAAACACATTATCTTAGAAAACATGTTAGTTTTAAAGAAAAAAATTCTTAAGCACTGGAAATATTGAGAAATCTCTATGAAGTGAGCACCAGTTATTGGAATAATTAGTAACTCTAACTAAGGTAGTAGAAAATCTGAAAATATTTCTTAAATAATTAAATAAAGTAAGAATATATTTTAAAAATAACAGTAAATAACAAGATAATATGGAAACAGGCTAGCAAAATTTGCCAAGGAATTATTAGAGCTATGAAACTAATGATAGGTGATGAAATTAAAAAATAACATGATGATAAAAATCTGAAGATAGAACAAATGAAGTGGAAGACAAATTTGTATAACTTGCTCCATAATAAGCACAAAAAAACAAGAAAATACTATTAAAGTAAAAATAAGGGCCCCTGGGTGGCTCAGGAGGTTAAGCAACCAACTCTTGATTTTGGTTCAGATCGTGATCTCAGGGTGTTGAGATCAAGCCCTGTATCAGTCTCCATGCTGGGTGTGGAACCTGCTTAAGATTCTCTCTCTCCCTCTGCATACCTCCTTTAAAACAATAATAAAGGGAAAAAAACAGAATTAGAAAGATTCAATAAACATCTGATTTATCAATAATAAAGCATTACTGAAAGAAACACTAAAGGAGAAATTTTAATAGGAGAAAATTCGTTTCAGAAGGAAAGTCTGGAAACCAAGACATAATGATTAGCAAATATCAGCAAATTGGTTGACACATCACAAAGCATATTGGGTTTTAAATAATTTAAAACAAATTGGACCTAAAATCCTAAATAAAAACAACAGGGAAGACTCAAAGAAATCTTTGGTTTTACCACATATGAGGGAAATACATTTAATAACCAGACTTCGCTAAAGCATTTATGCATGCCAAAATTTTAAGAGCACTCCCTACGGTGAACGAAGAGAATATGTAAACTATCATAAAAGTGAAGGAAATAGAATTCAAAAAAGGAAGCAGGGGCGCCTGGGTGGCACAGCGGTTAAGCGTCTGCCTTTGGCTCAGGGCGTGATCCCGGCGTTATGGGATCGAGCCCCACATCAGGCTCCTCCACTATGAGCCTGCTTCTTCCTCTCCCACTCCCCCTGCTGTGTTCCCTCTCTCGCTGGCTGTCTCTATCCTGTCGAATAAATAAATAAAATCTTTAAAAAAACAAAAAACAAAAAAGGAAGCAAATAGAAATCACAGTAAATAAAACTAAAAGTTATAAAATTGCAATGTAATATTTTAGTAACCATAATAACTATAAGTAGTCAACACAAACTAATTATTAATAGATTCCCAGATTGGTTAAAAAACTAATATCTGGCTGCATCTATTTATGAGCCCCAAAAAGTATAAAATAGGAGCATTACACCTTTTCACTTCTGAAAAAAATGGAGTGACAATAACCAGGTTCACGTCACACCTTAAAAAGTAGAAAATGGGGAAAATTGTATGAAAATAGTTATTACAGACATTGTAAAACAGGACCATGTAGAACTGTAATCTATGAGATAAGGAAAATGAGAAAGGCGAGTGTAATCATATTACTAATTTACTCCCTGGAGACAGTTTCCAGGCTGTGGAACAGGGAATGGCCGTTCAAACTGTCCAAAGCCAGCACAGACCAGCCGTGGAGTTGGAAAGCCGGTGATGAGGAAAGACAAGGAAGCTAGAGTGACAGGAAAGTACTACGGAGGAGGAAACTGCAAAAGAGGAAAAACAATTTAATATTTCAATAACAATGAATACTACTTCTGGTTAAAGTTGGGAGTTATAAAAACATTCCTTGATTAACCTGATCAAAGAATGTCTTCATACCCAGAGCCTTCCTAGATTACAAAACTCATAAGAATGTTATTTCTATGGACTCAGTTTCAGTGTTAGTCTTGCCTGAATACACACACATACACACATATTTTTTAAAAAGATGTAACTTTAAAATACACATATGTGTAGATATTGAATTTAAAAAATCACCTCTGGATTTTTTTATGCATGACCAATTATTTTCACAAATTCATGCATATGTCTCTTGCAGGTGAATCTCTCTAGTAAGCCCCTCTCTGTACCCTAATCTAAACTTTTTTTAAAATTATTCTTGGATAAGTAAAGAATAATATGAATAATCTTAGGCTTCTTTTTTTAAGGTTTCTTTAAAAAAGTGGAATAGTTTCAAGTTCCAATGGCAAAATTGTGAGCTCTAGTCTGCTTTACCCTTTTATTCCTTTAAAACCAAAGGTTACTCAGGGTCACCTGGGTGGCTGGTAAGCGCCTGCCTTCCCCTTAGGTCATGATCCCAGGGTCCTGGGAGCAAGCCCTCTTCTGGCTCCCTGCTCAGCAGGGGAGCCTTTTTCCCTCCCCTTCTGCCCCTGCTCCTGTGCTCTCTCTTACTCACTCTGTCTCTCAAATAAATAAATAAAATCTAAAAAAAAAAAAAAAAAAAAGACATAGATTTTAAAAATATATAAATAAAAGCGTAGATTACTCTCTAAAGAGAGTTGAAGATACACATTTCTGTGTATCATTAATATTTATCCATTGCCAGCTAATTCCCAGAGAGACATGCAACATGCACCCCTGTATTTGAGCTCTGAAATGCATTTATCCCTAGGACAAATTTTCAGAGCTAGAATCTGTAGAGATCCAAGATCAGATATAAAAATAACAAATATTTTATTTTAAGAGTATGTCAGAATAGTTTTGAAAAGACTATAATTCAGGCAATTTGGCAAATTGGTTGCAAAATGTTTATTAACAAAATAATCACAGCGATTAAAGTTTTATTACAGGTCTGACAATATTTTCAGTGTGTTACATATATTGGCTCATTTTAAACTCACAAAAAGCCATAAGATGTTAATGTCCTTCTCATTTGTGAGTCAAACACATGGACACAGGAAGATTAGAGAATCTGCCCAAACTCACATGATGAGTTGGGAGTGTGGGTAGACTCCCAGTAAGTGATACTCCAGAGGCCCCGGTAGGAAATATGACTTACAAACAGAAGTACTGAATAGCCAGATAGTGTTTCTACCAATGGTGATCATTTAAATTGTTATTACCACTTTTAGAATCTCTGTCACTATGAGAATAATCAGGCTTATCTCTATAATGTATTATAAAGGTGAATGTTTTGTTTAGAGTGGTTATTAATGAAGTTGAGAAATGGACATTAAGCATTGGATTGGCAGGAAACAAAATGAACTGTGTTATCTAGAGATGCATTGAGGCATTGAAATGTAATCTGCACAAAGAAAAATATTTCAATTTGAGTAGACAAGCTTTATCTATGTTCTTAGTGTAAAGCCAATTGAAACTTGGCAGGTTTTCTGCCTTCCTTTGTTTTGTATTATTTTCAAATGAATGAAAACTGCTAATATTACTGAGTTGGCTAAAATTATTAGGGGAACAGTGTTGCTTATGAATCTTTAAAGCAAAATTTATTCTTTATTTTATCTAATTGACATAGTTAAAATAATATCAAATTTCTACTTCAAATGCATTCTTTTATATATAATTATTCTCTATGAAAAATGCCTTTCCCCAAACCATGAAAATTAAAAATAAATTCACTCAAAATATATGTTTTAATTTCATTTCCTAAATATTTTTCTCTTGATAATGGCAAAATTTATAGTATATGTGGTTAAAATCATACCTACCACCTAATATTATTTCATATGTATGCATTTTAAATAAATAGAAATAGAGTGGGAAAAAATGTAAAAGATATACTAAGCTTTAAAAAATCTTGGGGCGCCTGGGTGGCTCAGTCGATAAGTGTCTGCCTTCGGCTCAGGGCGTGATCTGGGATTGAGCCCCACATCAGGCTCATCCACTGGGAGCCTGCTTCTTTCTCTCCCACTCCCCCTGCCTCTGTTCCCTCTCTCACTGGCTGTCTCTCTCTCTGTCAAATAAATAAATAAAAACTTAAAAAAATAATAAAATAAAAAGTCTTCTAAATTTATTATTTATTTGACTTATGTCTTTTTGTAACAATGAGTATGTGTTATATAGAGCATACTATTTTGGGGACACCTGGGTGGCTCAGTCAGTCAAGCATTCAACTTCTGATTTTGGCTCAGATGATGATCTCAGGGTCTTGAGATAGAGCCCCACACGGGGCTTGACACTCAGCGGAGAGTCTGCTTGAGATTCTCTCCCTTTCCCTTTGCCCCCTTCCCCGTGGTGTCTCTCTCTTTCTCCTAAATAAATAAAATAAACCTTTGAAAAAAAAATAATGCATGCTATTTTTATTTTCATTCCATCTGCATGTGATGAAAATTTCACAAGCTTTATGTCAACTTGGCTGGACTCCAATGTCCTGATATTTGGCCAGACATCCTCCTGGATGTTTTTAGTGAAGCTGGTATTTAGATGAGATTTACGGTTAAATTGGTAGACTTTAAGTGAAGCAGATTAGTCTCCATAATATGGTGGGCCCCCCTCATAGAACAAAGACTGATATTTCCCAAACAAGAAGGAATTCTGGCAGCAGACTACCTGTGGGTTCAAACTGCAGCTCAAACCTTTCTGTTTCTCTGGTGAACTCTAATAAATGTCCTTGAAGGTAAGTCTGTATCAAGTGTCTATTTTTGTTGGACAAATTCGGTTGCACTAAAACTTGCATTACTTTTCTTGAAATTATGTTCATTTTTCCTTGAAAATTATATCCATGACTTATCTGTCTAGCGGCAATGTGTTGTGGTGAAGATGAAATACACACACACACACACACACACACACACACACACAAACATTGAGACAAGAGTAATGATCTAAATGGAGGTGGGTGTGAAAAAGAAGAGTTGTGAGGTGCTACCTCATTAATTTATGATGACACTGTTTTCCTTTTACCTTAACATTTAGAAGCTTTTTCCCAGTCTGTAATTACTTATCCAGTAAACTTCATTGCAACTTAGATCCCACAACCTATCTCAGAAATCTTCTAGCAAGGACTAGATTTCCAAAGAATAACTTTCCTTGCTCAAACAATCAAAGGATTCTATGAAAGCACATAAAGACCACCCTTCACTTCACTTAGTTAACCTGAATGGCAAATTGAACAGAATTTTCCTTATCTGATGTGCTTATTGGCCTAACTTTTCCCCTGTCTATGAGAAACATTTAACATGGTCTTATGTGAAAATAATTGCATGAAAGAAATAGATCAGTTGTATCAGACTCTAAATTCTATTTTACTTTCTATTTTCCAACTAAGCATTCATAGGTGTGCTATTAATTTGATTTTTGAAACATGACTTTACTAAGTCTTTTTTAAGCTACTGTAATCTCTCATTATTGTATCTGCATTACTATACTGCTTTATTTTTAAGTAGCTCTGGGTCATTACACACTTCAAAGTGTGATATATCAGATTAAAATAGAGAAGGTATTATAAAAAATAAAAAAAATTCAAATTGCACTCATAATTAAGGGTGCAACATAGGAAAACTTAATTTAGAAATAGATGAGCATGCTACCTTAGGGAAATTTGGAAAAGGTCATACAAAGACTGATTATTAAAAAAACACTCTTCCACAATTCCTATGTTGTTTGACCATGATACTTTAGTGATCAAAGGTTTAGGAGGAACTAAGAGAAAATAGTATATATAAGATTTTTTTCTCATAATTTTAACTCCTTATCTACCATATTGTTTTTAATTTTTGCTCGGAACAGTATATTGAAAGCAGGGTCAGTAAATTTAAATGTCTATATGATATCTTAATTATAAGCATGAGAACTATAACAGTCACAAATGCTAGACTAAGGAATAATAGTCACACCCTGGAGATAAAACAAAGTATAGCATAATTTCCTAATAGGCAGGCGGGTAGAATATACTATAGTGAATGTTTACTGAAATTTATTTTGAAATTATCTATTATTTCTCTTGAAATTATTTATTATTAAAGTCATCGTCTCAGGCATTCGGTTAATTTAGTGAGCTACTAAACCAAAACCTTAGAGTTTGATGTTCTATTCTGACAATACTGTTTAAGAACCAATTGATCCTTCCATTAGATGTCAGGTGTTCTAGGCTCTGCCGAGAGAAGACTGTTCTATTTACTTGGTGGGCCTTGAAGATCCTGAGGAGATTTTACACACACACACACACACACACACACACACACACACACACACTTTTCTGAACAATTTTCTTTTTTATTAGAATACAATCAAAATCATATAATATCCATTTTAAACCTCTAGTTTGAATCCACATCCCAGTCTACAGCCATACCACCCTGAACGCGCCCAATCTCGTCTGAATCCACATCCCAGTTCAAACCCGATGTCAGATTTCTTGTTTTCTGGCTTGAATTAAAATCATCAATATCAGATTCATTCCTATCTTCATTGCAGTAACAGTTAACACCACCACCAATAAATAACACGTGTAGGGCGCTCATTACATTCCCAGCACTGTACAAATAGTTCCCATGCATCGTTTCATCATTTCATTGAATCCTGGTAGCTCACTTACAAAGCACCCACTGCAGTAAACAGGGATTTGGTAGATCACCCCGGGTTTGTATCTAAAATGTGATGGAGCAAGGATTTGCTCCCAGCCTTTCTAATTTCAAAGTCTGCACTGTTTATCACTCCATGTCTTATACACAGGCTAAGAGTATGATAACAGAACTCCTGGTCTGCTATATGAAATTTACTGTCCTCCCTAGTTTCTCTGTCTTACCAAACAGCAATAACCAGGGTCTTCTCAGTCCATGTTCTCATTTCTCACCTAGATGACTACAGTTACCTTTGAACCGCTATTTCTCTTCAATCTATCCTCCATGTGCTGGTAGATTTCATGTTCTAAAATGCAAACATAAACTGGCTCTTTTACTGCTTGAAATCTATGAACACTTTAGAAATTCATTTAAAGTCTTTAGCATGATATCCAAATACTTTCACTGTGTGGCCAATACTAACTGTTCATTGTCATCTTTCATATCTTTGCTGGCAATCATTAATATTACGCTCACAGCACACAGGACTACTTGTCCCCTGAATGTGCTGGGGAAATGAAATTGCACAAAAGAGACAAAACAAAACAAAAAACAAACCACCACCAATAACCAAAAATACACTGCCAAAGGTCACAAAATCCCTGAATGCAAGAATTGAAGGAAGGCCAGTTCCAACCATCTCAGCTACCTATAACATTAAAACAAGTGATTCCCAGTTCTTTCTTCAGAGAGCTTGCATGTGTTTATTCACAAATGTACCTGCTGGTGTAGAGGAGAAATAATGGCTGATAGCTTCTTTTTGTCAGTTTTTCAATTTTGTATCAATATAAGTCTTGGCAAAATCTTATACACTGCCATGTAACTGACTATGGACTCCTGACCATGCATTTACCTCATTTTAGGGCCCGCTCCAGAGTAAGGAACTTACCAGGCTAGAGATGGTGCTAAGTATCAACAGATTCTATGTTCATAATATACACAGGATTTAAATTTCTCACTCCTTCCTGATACTTCCCTGGTCCAAGCTAGGATCTTTGTATCATAGCAATTGACTCTGACTGACCCTCATATATCTGTTTTTGCCTCCTTCCAATGCCTATTCTTAGTTGAGCAGCCAGAAAGTTTCTTCAAAGATGTAACCAAATCATATCACTCCCTGGGGATTAAAGAGCATACTTATTATGACAAGCACAGAGTAATGTACAAAATTGTTGAATCACTATATTGTGCACCTGAAACTAATAGCACACTCTATGTTAACTATCTTAGAATTAAAATAAAAACCTTAATAAAAAAAAATCTCATCACTCCTTTGATCAAAGCCTTGCAGTAATAGCTCTTCATCTTATTCAAAATAAAAGTCAGTCCTTAAAATATCCTGCAAAGTCTGCTATGAGTCAGTCCACAGTTGCCTTTTTGACTTTTTGCTCTTAGTCCTTTCCCTTCTTTTCACTCTACTCAAGTAATACTGGCCTCCTTGAGATTTCTTTAACAGCCTAGACATTTTTCAACTATAGGAATTTTTGTACTCAATTCTCTTTCACCAGTAACAGTCTCTCCAAAGTGTCCTTATTCATATCCTCACATCATTTACATCTTCTTTTCCCCAAATGTTAACTTCACAGCAAAGTCCTCACTCAATATCTTTTTTTTTTAAAGATTTCATTTATTTATTTGACAGAGATAGAGACAGCCAGCGAGAGAGGTAACACAAGCAGGGGGAGTAGGAGAGGAAGAAGCAGACTCACAGCAGAGGAGCCTGATGTGGGGCTCGATCCCAGAACGCCGGGATCATGCCCTGAGCCAAAGGCAGACGCTTAACTGCTGTGCCACCCAGGCGCCCCCCTCACTCAATATCTTATTTAAAATTGCACCAAGTTCCCTTTAGCTACAGCTACAACTTTGTCTCCCTTCTTGAGATTTTTTCCTCCATAGGATTCATTACTTTCTAATAAATTATATAATTGTATTCACTTTCTCCCTATGTCTCCTTATATTGTCTTTTTTGCGGGGGGGGGGGGGNNNGGGGGGGGGGGGGGGGGTCTTGTTTTATTTTGTCTTTTCCACAAACTAAATTCCTCAAGAGTCAAGATTTGAGCTCCACAATTTCCTTAACAAAAACAGAGCTTCATTCAGAGAAAGAACACAGTAAATAAAACTCAGTTGAATAGAAGGGATTGAGTGAGGGATGAAGTATTTTAAATTAAAGAGCACAGATTTTTAGGTCAGTGAAAATATTCTATGTGATATCATATTGATGGATAATATCATCATATATTTGTCCAAACCCATAGGATGTACAAGAGTGAGCTCTAATATAACCTGTCAACTTTAGCTGATTGCAATGTGTCAATGTAGGTTCATCGACTGTAACATGCATACCAGTCTGGTGGGAAATGTAGACAATGAGGGAACCTATGTCTGCGTGGGAGTAGGAGCTATTTGAGACATCTCTCTTACTATTCTCTCAATTTTGCTGTGAACCCAAAACTGCTCTAAAAAATTTTAACTCTTTAAAGAAAACAGGAGTCTCTTCTCTTTTTGTCTAGTTATGAATCCTTTTTTCCCACTCCCAAAATGGTATTTATCTTGCAAGAAAACAATAACTTCCTGTATTTCTTTAATTCAACATTTACAGATTTATGACTACCTTCTTCAGGCTTTCCTTCCTGATATTGTAAGTCAAGGTTTCTAGAATACCAAAACCTCTTTTCTCTAAGTGTTTTTGCTCTTGCAAGTGAAAGCCACGGCTTTCAAATCTCTATCAGTCTCTGAAAGGTTTAAAAGGATAAAAAACAACATTTGTGCGTGTGTCTGTGTGTGTGTGAGGACTGATGGAAGTGAGCGATTAATGTTCATTTTTACCTTATTATGCTCAGGTAAACGTAACTAGAAAACAACATTAGGAGAAAAACAAGATAGATTAAATTTAAGTTTCAAAATATGTTTTGTCCATCTGAGTGAAGGGAATTAAAAAAATAAAACTATTTTTCTGTAAGTCTTTAACTGAAATTTAACATGCACTAAATGCTGACTGAAATGAACTTGCGTTTTATATTTTCATCATAATACATCCAAATCATTAAAACTTCATCTTTTCCTGTTTAAGTAGAAGACCTGGATTTTGGTGCTATGCAGAAAGAATCTACACAGTACATTGTACAGGCTTAGTACACAAAAATGATGGGGTTTAATCTGGCCTTGTTCCACTAGCAGAAAATAATTAGATATCAACAGAGAAGTAGTGAAGTGTAGCTATGTTTTTTAACTAGAGTTTCATTAATTCCCTTTTCTTCTTATATTTAATGTGATTTCAAATTCAAAGTAATTATATTTGGACAAGGCTCTTTGGTTAAGAGTGAAGTTGATTATAGGAAAGCTAGATTCTTAGGTACTTAAAAACAGTAAACAATTATAGCCCATCACTTTATATGTCCTTTTCCATAGAAAGTCACAAAGACCTACATCTATTTATATGTATTTTACTACATTAATAAGAGATTTATAGTCTATTGTCCTCAAGATCTTAGAGGGTTATTTTTCAAGAAATAAAAAATAATAATTATTTTAATCTAATTCATATTCCAATTAATAATGCTTTTTACAAAATTAAAAATCTCATTTTTGTTATAAAATAAAAAACATTCTCTTTTTGAAATATGAAAATGTAAGTTATTTTACAATAGGAAGCATGTGGAATATAAATAAATGAATAAATAGATTGCTTATGTTGTACGTTAATGGACATGTGACTGAGCAGAGAAATAGAGCTAGTACGTGAGCGATGTTGGTTTATTCTCATGAAGAGTCTTTATATGTTTGCTAGTTGCTAGCTAACATGGGCTGAAATCAAGTTGGAATAAATTGATGTTGATTCCTAATACTTCATTGGAGGCAAGCATTTAAGAATACGGAGCAGACAAAATCGAAGACTTGGTCAGAAGTCTGCAAGAACAGATTGGGTAAGCTAGATGTCTGCCAGTCAGCTTATTATAACCTCTTGGATAATGTACTCTGCTTATGTTTCTGAATAAATGAAGTCATGGAGCTCTGTACAGGTAATATCAACAAATACTTAGACCACTTTAAAATAGTGCACTTTATTCCAGTAGGTAAAACAAGAGTCAACATTTTGTCCCACTCATGACAATCACCAGTATCAATGAGACTCAGATAACTTGAGACCTATTAACATGTCCACTTACCGTATGGAAGATAAGTAGCACTGAATTGTAAATTTAAATAACAGATAGTAATAAACGCTAGGCTCTGAGGTGAAAGAAAAGCAGAGACATGAATTTAGAAAGGTCACTGGATACAATATACAATATACAAAATAATTTGATTACATGCATGCAAAATTCAATTATTTTTTGATGTGACGACAACAAATAGAAATATGATTTTTAAAATAACTTAATTTCCAAAAGCATAAAAAACCCAACCATTTGAGAATAAATCTAAGAAGAAATATGAAACTTCTGCATTGAAAACAATAGAACAGTACTGACATAAATGGAATTAAACCTATATAAATGGAGAAATTTGTCATAAAATATAGATAAAACATTCAATATTATAAAAATGTTAATAATCTCCTAAAGCTCATTTTCCAGAAGTTGTCAAGCTGATTCTAGAATACATATGGAAATATAAAGGACCAAGAACAGTCAAAAAATTTTGGAGAACAAAGAACAAAGAACAATTTGTAGAACTCACACTACCAGATATCAAATTATTAGTATTCTATAGTAATTAAAGCAGTGTGTTATAAGCACAGGATAGACAAACTGATCAATGGAACAAAACGGAGTGTCCAGGAAAAGATTCAAACATAGAGATAACCTGATTTATGACAAATGTTATGCTGCAGTTCAATTGAGAACACTTGAACTTTTAAAAAAATTTTGCTAAGTCACTAACAATTTGGAAAAATGGTGGCATGAACCATAAGTTACATTACAATTAAAAATCTATCCCAGATGGATAGTAGATCTTAATGTGAATAGCTAAACAATAAAAAAAAAAAAACTTTTAGAAGAAATAAGAGATTGTATCAGCAACTCTGGAGGTGGCTCAAATTTCTTAAATAGAAAAAGAAAACTGGACTATGTTAAAACTAAGTATTTTATTCATTAAAAGATACTACCAGGAAAGTGATAAGGTAGCATAGAAAGTACTAGAAGAAATTTACCATGCATATATCCAATTTAGGACTAATATCCAGAGTATATAGAAAACGCATATAAGGAACATAGTGTGTGTATGTATGTATGTATATAGAATTACTACATTAATGGGGGCCCAGGTGGCTCAGTTGGTTAAGTGTCTGCCTGCAGCTCAGGTCATGATCTCAGGGTCCTGGGATTGAGCCCCCTGTGGCGGGCTCCCTGCTCAGCGGGGAGTCTCCTCTGTTGCTCCCCCTGCTTGTGCTCTTACTCTCTCTCTCTCTCAAATAAATAAATAAAGTCTTAAGAAAAACAATTACTACATTAATAAGAATGTCAGAAAACCCAACAAAAAATCAGAGAAAAGACTTGAACAGATATTTTGCCTAATAATATACACATTTGACCAATAACCTATAAAAAGTAGCTCAGCTTCATTAATTATTAAGAAAATTTAAGTTAAGGCTATTTTTACTAAATAAACACAATGACTATAATGACAATAGATAAAAATATATAATTCATTTTCATCTACTGATGATGAGAGTCTAAATTGGCAGAAAATCTTGAGTATAGTGTTTGACAATATCTATTAAAACTGAAAATGTGCTCAGAACCAGTAAATCCTTTCCTAGGTATATACCCAACCGAATTTAGCACATATTTTTACCAAAAGTTGTTCACTGGAGTATTTGTTAGAAGCAGTCATTGTGATAATTATGACATAAAGCTACAAATACTCATCAACATTAAAATACATGAATTTATTGTGGTAGAGTCACATAATGACATTTCCACAAAATCATGGAAAACCTCACAAACATATTGTTGAACCAAATTATCCAAACACTAAAGAATATATCTGGTTATATCTCATTAATTTACATACAAAAACTGGTTAAAAAAAATAAGTCAATGTTTTTAGAATTTAAAACAGTGGTAAAAATTCCTGAAGTAAAACATCATTTACCAATGTTACTAGGTGCAGTACTATTTCCAGAACAAAAGAAAATGAGAGAAATGACACATTATGTGTAATTTTACCAGCTAGTTATTGGTATAATTTCATATTTCCTTGTTACTATTGGTACAGCCTGGCGGAAAGCAGATGGGCTTTCAAAGAGGAATTATTTTGTTTTGAATCTTCTCTACAGAAAATTCCCATAAATAAAAAGTGCTTTCATAAAGATATTCACAATGAAACATATTCCTCATAGCAAAACTTGAAAGCAACTCAAAGGTCTCATAGCTGTGGTATAGAAGATCCCACTCATTCTGCTTGGGAGACTTGATTGTGAGGCTCTCTTCCCACGTTCACACCCAATGACATCACATTCGCAGCTCTGTTCTTTGAAGTGCTGGTTTAATATTGACCAGCACATCATTGGGTGAGAACAAATGAGTTTTTTGATCTAGCATATATTTGCCTTATTAAACAGCAGTTAAAATTAAGTCTTTGCACTATTCTGCTGGAAAAATGCTTCAGTACAGTTGTTTTTTTATATTGCTGTTCAGTTGTACATATAGGTGATGTAGTCAATTAATATGATATATAAAGTAAAAAAAATAAAGGGAAATGTCGCATGTTAAATCTCAGAGTGTATGATTTTATTATAGTATTCTTATGCTTTCCTATATTTTTATTTAAAAATACAAATGCAAATGCATTTTTGATTTTATAATATTTGCTTTTTTATTTTATTCATAATGGCTACAAAAAATGAATATTCAAATTCTTATTTATTATGAAAAGTATAAGACCTAAAACCTCTAAAGTTTCTATCAACTAATTCTTGTTGCTTAGTTTAAAATACAATGTCAATATCAATCTTTGTTTCAAATGTCTTAATTGTACTGCATTATTTGCAATAACGTGAGATGTATGTTTCATCTGGGACGCTAGCACAGTTTATCTTAAAAGAGAGACAATTAATAAAGAAAGGATTAACATCTTGTTATGTTGTTGTAAAATTCAAGAGATATGTGTAAAACAGTAAACTCTATTAAAGAGGATTAAATCCATTAATTACAAAAGTCTGTGAATACTTCTGCAGAGACCCAGTATGATTTATTTTTCAAATGTAAATTAAAAACCATCAAACCAAACAGAATTATAAGCTCATAATTCTATGAGCTTCACAACACCAAAGCCAAGCAAACAATTCCAGTATTAGACTGTCTCATTTGTAGCCAAGACTATTCATTGTGATTCCACTTCAGTTTTATATTTTCCAGTAATGTAAGACAGTATGTACTGTAATATTTAGGTAACTACAGAGTTAATTAAATAAAATATGATATTTGTTTTTTATCTTCTGCTTAAAACATAGCCTTGTGGCTTACTTTGCGAGTCATACTATTTAAATTTTTTATACTATTTAAATTATACTATGTAATACATTTTAGTAGGTCTCCATTTTGAAAGTGGAAGAGAATTTATAGGAGAATTTAGCAGTTGATGATTTTCCGTGAAAATGAAGTTATTTTAATATATTCTTTCTCAGGGCAATGTGGAGAATTGTGAACTAATGATGTTTCTAGTAGGGAAAATGATTCAATATATTGTAAAAGTGACAGGGGTGGGACAGTACATAATCCAAGTCTAATGCCTTGTAATTCACTTAAGCCTTCAATATGGGTCAGACTCTTCACAAAGACATCACCTAACAATATATTGCCAAAGAAGGCACTTCTAAGGATACATTTGCTTCATTATTGCCTTAGTGCCCCTCTTAACACGCTTTCTGCCCCTCTAGCTCCTTTCGGTGTACCTCATTGGATCAATCGAAGCTAAGTCAAGTCATGCTCTCCAAGCTCCCAGTTATTTGTAAGAAAATAAAAGGTTTTCCACTGGCACCAAGAACGGAGGCTAACATGCTCTGAGGTATGGTTTCCAGTGGGAATTCACTAGAATTAAGTAAGCAGTTTCCTTAAAGCGTAGATTTACTTTTAAATCAGAGCTAATAAAAAGCTATAGTGGCATTTTCATTCTCCTTAAGTTTTATTCTAACTCTCTGAAAAAAAATTAGATTTTCATATTTGGCATTATGAGAAATATAAATATTTTTTTAACCTGGTGATACAAAATACATAGAGATTCTGGATCAAATATAAATTGGTTTTTGTTTTTTTGTTTTTTGTATAAATAGCTGAGCTCAGGAGATAGCAGAAGTCACCAAAACAGAGAAGGGAAGAAAAAACAAACCAAAGTGATAAGCAGACATAGAAGTATTTACACATCTTAGCAAAGAGGATGTGACATTTATTTATCTATCATCTATATCTATCTATCTATCTATCTATCTATCTATCTATCTATCTATCTATCATCTATCATCTATCTATTTAATAGGCTCCCAACTCAGGGCTTGAACTCAGGACCATGGGATCAAGACCTAAGCCAAAATCAAGAGTCAAACACTTAACCAACTGAGGCACCAGGCACCCCAGAAGCTGGAGCTTTTAAAAGGCACAGAGAAGAAGAGAAAAATCTTATAGGGCTAACTCAGGGTTGATTGAAGGTACTGAGACCCACCCTCTATCCTTGTAATGCCTGGAGACTTAACATGGAACTTAATGACCCCATGCTGGATTTGTGAAATAAGGAAGACAAATCCCTGAAGAATTGTATCCGCAACCTAGTTTTCACACTGAATTTCTGCAACTTGCCTGGTGTCTGAAAAGCTGAACAAAAAATATAAGTGATCTGGATTTATATCAAGTATGAGTATCATACAATTTTTTTTGACACTAACAAAAATGAATGAGAATTCAACCTTCAAAAGATAATGAGGAAAAACAAAATATAAACTAATTTGGGATGTAAACAACACACTGAAAAACAATTTGCTGATAAATGATGAAATTGACTAAAAAAATAATGAAATTATTGCAAACATGCAACAACTTGACATTTGCACTTGACATTTTAGTTTTAAATACATGTAATAGAGAAGAAAAATTACAAATTAAATAACCATTTGACAGATTGGAAATTGAAAAATAGAGTAATTCAAAAAGAAATTAGGGGGAGGGCAATATTGAAGAAAAAGCTAGAACATAATGAAATGGAAAACAAAGTACAACTGAAGTATCCAAAAACCTAACAGCTTTATGTAAAGAATAATAGGAAAACTTCTGGCGAGAGTGAGCAAGATTCGTGAAAGATGTATAGATAAAAATGATTACTTTATAAGAATAGACATACATTCAAAAATTTGAAATGGAACAATTATGAATGCACTTAGGAATAATTTCCTTGAAAAACATACATTCCCAAAACTGGCACAAAAATAAATACTGTAATGAATAACCTTTTTTTTAAAAAGATTTTATTTATTAATTTGACATAGAGAGACAGCCAGGGAGAGAAGGAACACAAGCAGGGGGAGTGGGAGAGGAAGAAGCAGGCTCCTAGCAGAGGAGCCTGATGTGGGTCTCGATCCCAGAATGCTGAGATCACACCCTGAGCCAAAGGCAGACGCTTGAGGACTGCGCCACCCAGGCGCCCCAGTAATGAATAAACTTTTAAAACCATTTTGACCATTAAATTAGTGGTTAAAAATCAATACACACATACAAACACACAATTATGAAATAATTTTATATATGAATTATAAGAGCAACTTATAATAATTTAATGTTTGGAACAATTCAGAGCATAGCAAAAGAACAATATTCCTGAACTTATTTTGTGGATCTAGTTTATAATAGATAGTTGTACCATGCAAGAAGAATCTAAGAGAAGGAAATCATAACCAAAAGCTGTTTATTTTGCCATGACAGTGGTTTTGCTTTTTTAATGTATTTTCTAGGAATTTACCACACATTCCATTTTGTTTGTATTTGTATTTGTTTGTATTAGTTTCTTCCATTAGTTTGTATTATTTTTTTTCCATATCTATGTCTATGTTTATATCCATGCATTCATCTATCCATCCTCTCTTATCTTCTTCTGTATTATTTCTCAGCGTAAAATGCTCTGCAGGCAGCTGAGAAGTTTTCCGATTCTCCTTTCTGCTCCTATCTATGTATATCTTATCTCCTATGTAATTATTTTCTACTCTTTCAGGCAATTTTTTTAGATTTTGTAAGTAAGTCCTTGTTTTAAATAATTATCTCCACCCTGACACATTTTCTCATTAGATTTGAATTTGGTCTTCTCAGATATTTAGACAGAAGAAAATGGAAAAGAAAAAAAACTAAACAAAAATTTTTAAAGAAATGCAGGATACCTATCTAATGGCATAGATAATTTTTAGATAATTATATTCTGTAACTCTCAATATTGCACTGACATAATTTACCTTCAAAAATCCTTCTATAACATCTTCCTATTCCCTTTGGTCTGGAGGACATACTCTGCATACTCTTCTCTGTGTATGAATGTACTGCCCAAACTCTTAGCTAAGCCACTGTATACCACTGGATTCCATCCTCTCTTATCTACTGAAGAACATTACTCTAGCTGTTTTCTTCTTTTCCTCCTGCATAAAAGTTTTTCTTTCTAGAAGAGTCTAGCTCCTATCACACTAATGTGACATATGGCATTATTTATCCCAACTTAGGAAAAAAAAACCTTGGCTGAGTTTTTGTCCTTTTCTCTCATCTCTTCATACCAAAATTCTTTGAAATAATTTGCCTTTATGGGCTACTATTTTTATTTCTCAAATTTCATTTTCTGTTAAACCCATTATAGACAGGTATTTACCCCTACCACTCATCCAACAATGGCCAGCATCATTGCCACCTGTGATAACCACATCACTGAATCCCATGGTAACTCAGTTAATCTAACAGCATTACACACAGATGATTGCTTTTTCTTAAGACTTCACTGGGCTTCCAGGACACACCATTGTCTCAGTTTTCTTCCTGTCTCTCTGGGAAATACTCCTTAGCCTTTTTGCTGATTCCTTCTCTTCTCCTTAGTCTAAATATTGGAGGGTCATTAGATTCAGGAATTCTTCTCTTTTCTGTTCACTTTCATTCTCTTAGTGATCTCTTTCAGTCTCATGATTTTCTATGCAGACTTCTGATTTTATAATATCCAGCCCGATTCCTACACTGAGTGCATAGTTTGTTTTGTTTTGTTTTGTGTTATATTTTTCCGAGCATCCAAGGAAGATCTAGCCTACAATTAAAAAGTACGTACTTTTATATTAAAAAAAATCACTTCGTGTCAATGTTACCCTTTTAAATGTCATGATCATCAGGCTATTTTATTTGTTAGTATATGTGTATGGAGAAGTATGCATCTGTGTGTTTATTCATTTTCAAAGAGAATAATCTTTCCAGGTTCTAAGTTTATCAACATAAAATTGTGTATATTAAATTTGATCCCAATCACTGTCAACCTGGGTACTATGAAAATCCCCTTTTCAAATATTAAAATTATAGATTAGTGTACATATTACATCTTTAGCCAAATTCTCCATGCCAACCAGATGCTTATCTAGTATAATTTTTCTAGATTACAGTAATATGCTCCTGATTTCATTGTTAAACCTTATGGCTATGAAGCAGAAACTTTATTTCTAGATTACTGGGAACAAACTTTAGGGTTTTTTTTCCCCCTAAATCTTTGTTTAAAAAAAACTCTGTTTTCCAAGATGTACTGCTGTTAGATCTCTTCCTTTGAGACAACACTCAAGAGATTTATAATATAGAATGAAAAGATTCCCTTTTTGTTTTATTCTTTCCTGGGCAAATACACATATAAATGGATGTAAAAACTGAGGCATGGATTTCAAAGAACAAAGGGAATGTTTCTGATGTTTCAGAAAATAATTTTCATCAACGTATATGATGTGGATTGCACAATCAAGTGCACAGGTTGGGCCTAAAAGGGGGAGATAAAGAGTAAGAGTAGGTTTGTAAGTTTGTTTCTTTGCTCTCTCCTGTCAATGATCAAGCATGTGTCAACCAATGACCATTTAAATTTGTCAACGTGATTGTCAAATTGAGAGTATAAACTTGACCCTAAGGGGAGCTCTCTTACATTGTACCAAATCATCAGTCATCATTCTACTTATTTTTTTTCTTTCATAAATATTCATGGCAATTTGAAGTACAAGCATATGAATAAACCATATAGGTAATACTAACAAAAATAGTGAGAAAGCATATTACAGCATATGTTAATGATACAAAGATGTGTGGGAAATTTTAATTAGTTTGTGCTGCAGTTGAAAATTAGAAAAAGAAAAAATCAGCATCAGTATTGCTAATATGGTTTTATGTTTCAAATGGTTTCACACTGTTATTTACACTATTAAAAAATAGGTTTATATTGTTTCAAGTAACTTTTTTGTGTGTGTGTGCAAATTTCCTTCAAGGTGCACATATTTAGTAAATCTACTAGTTCATAGAAATATTAGTAAAATGTTTTTATGGATACAATATTTAACTTCTTTTTGCATTTTTGAAAAATTTCAAGGTGAAAATCACTGAAGTCTAAACTATGCATTGTGGTAAATCTTCCAAAATATTTTATCCAGATACAGATAAAGTGAGAATAGACTGATTATTACAGTTGTGTCTTAGAGGATGGCAGAATTTGCTTTCACAACTTCTAAGTTTATTTGTAGTCCTCTGCTTTAGTCATAAAATTCATGGTAACTTTATATTCTATTTATGATAAAATCCCGTTTTAAAAACTTACTAAGCTATTAATGTAAGTTATCTAGATTTATTTTATTTCCCAGGCAATAGGTTTTGTCTATTTCAATGCTTCACACAGGGCCTGGTATCTAATTTGATGTGTGCATGAATATCAGCTATTCCTCAAATATATAAATGAAAACTGACTACATTTTATGCTAATAGAAATGATCCCTTTCAGAACTTCTTGCATGTTAATAGTAAAACACATAGTAAAATAACAATTTAAACCCAAATAAAATACCATCCAATACAATGTCCTTAAAAACAGAAAATTTTTATAATAAACCTAAGCGTACAATGTGAAGATTAGCACAGATGCTAGACCCAGGTTGCATGTATGTAAATTCTACTATATACCTATGCGGTCTGGAAATCACAAAACCCCCTAAGCACAATTTCTGCATCTTTAAAAATGTCTCTTTCTTTTTTGGGTAATTGCAAGAATTAAATGAATTACTATATATAAATTTCTTAGAGTAGTGTTTGTCACCTAGTAAGCCAAAGTCATATCATTTTCGTTGCTATCTGTATCAACTTTTGAAAATAAGTAACTTATGGATAAGTATATATTGTATTGTATTCATGAAACATACCCAACACACACACACACACACACACACACACACACACACAGAGTAATCACATGATCAAACAAGATGGATAAAAAATTATTGTTCAAAGATAAACTTATTTAATAAAGGACAAGCTCATAATCTTTAATATGCTAAAATTAAAATGAATTCCAAGATATCAAAAGTCTAACCTGCTTCAACCAAAGCACTATCCTTTGAGACCAGTGTTTTCAAGTGCATCCATTTTAGGAAGAATATGACAGAATGTGTCTAAAATTTAAATAATACCACTGTTGGTTTTAAATATTAATCTTTATTAATTTGATCTTAAATGAGCACAGAAGGTGTTCTAGGTCAGAAATATTTGTCTTATTAAATTTCTCACAGTAAACAATAGAGTGTCAGCACCTCCTTGTCCTAGACCTTATCCCTGGGGCAAGGGGATGCAAGCTGATGGTATTCTTTCCTATATAATTATCCAGACTCTCTATAGATGAAGGACAAGGAAAAATGATTTTTCTCTGTTTATAAGAAAGAATGAAGGACTTGCCCTCACTCCTCTCCTGAAAGGTTATTCTAGGAAAAATAATGACCCCTCATTTTAATTACAAAGCTTTCGGTAATGTCAATATCATTTCTCCAGGAGTGACATGGTCCTCTCTCTCTCAGCCTCTAAAACTTGGAGTTGTCTCCAAGTTCTGAGGCTTCATTGATTTTGACATGTATATACTTAGGAAGATAACTACCCATTCTTCCTGTTACCCAGAGATTTAATTTAGGAATATACACCAAGCTCCAAGAGTTGACCCCATCCTTGAGAAAAAAACAAAGTTTATCATTCCTTGAATCAGAGCAATTAACTAGACAAAAGAGTAGAGATCTAAATCTCCAGGTATATAAAGAGTAACAGGAAGTTAGGGATTTTTGCAGGAACCCTGAGGAATCCAGAGAGGTTTTATTTCCCCACAAATTAATTAAGCAGGTTTTGAAAAGTTAAATAATTGGCAATATTAAGACCGTACCATATGGAGACAGAAACAAAGTTTTTTTTTTTTGTTTTGTTTTGTTTTGACTAGTTCTAATGGGAATTTTTCTATTGTTGGACAAAATGATAATTTTGAAGTTATTTGAATCTGCCTCTAGCAAACAACATTGTAGTTGTGGGTAAAAAAAAATTACAAATATTTCAGACATCCATTTTTGTCTCTAGAGAACTATGTGATTTCAAACCATATCACTTAAAATTACCTCTAAATTTAGGCACTTAAAGCAATAAACATTTATTATCACATTTTCTCATGGTCAGGAATCTGAGTGGAGCTTTGGTGGGTGATTCTAGTCTGAAATTTTTCATGTTGCAGTCAAGCTGCCTGGCGAAGGCTGCACTGTGGTTGGGGAGAGGGGGACATGTTTCTAAGTTCTCTCATAGTTCCTTTCAGGTGGCCTTTTCACGGGACTGACTCACGACAGATGTGGCATCTGTTCTAAGTGAACAGTTAGAGCAAAAGAGAGGTGGGAGAGAGAGAGGGTGCTCAACAGGGAAGCCACTAGCTTTTAACACTCTAACCTCAGAATTGATATCCTATCCCTTCAGTTCCGTTTGAGTCAATAAATCCAACCCACACTGAAGGGAGACCATTGAACAAAAGCTGGGCAAGCAGAGATCTTAGAGACTTGGTAGTATTTAGACCTGGTGAATGTGGCTGGCATTACGCTCTTGATGGATGGTCTCCTGGGCAGAATTTGGTAATAGCTGAAGTACCTACGTGAAAAGGGTTTGCAATGTTGTAACTGTTGTTGATGCAGTTTATAATTCCCTAAAATTGCATGATACATGAATATAAAAAATTTGAAATGGAGGGCTATGTTTATACAGAGAATGTCTCCCAAAATACATGCATTGTAAAGTAGTAGAGTGTAGCGGCCCCAGCCGAGAGCTTATGCTAAAAATATAGGAGAAAAACGTGTTTGCGAGCCCTGCAGGATCTGGCATAGACGTCAGAGGATGAGCAGCTGGGTAGCCTGGACTGCTCCGGGGGGAATGTCGCCCACCCAGATACCTGATTGTTCCTGCTGATAACCCGCAGGGCCCTTACAAACATAGATAAGAATATGTTTTGCTTTGTTTGCTCGACCTTGATGTACTATAAGCTTCGAGACTGCCTTTGATTACTTTTGATTATCCTACACCAATAAATAAGCGAGGCTGGAGCTACTCGGGACGAGTGCGTTTCTTCTGGTTGTCCCCTGCTCCCTGTTTCTTTTACAGTTAACTTGTCTGTGCGTTGTTCTTTGTGCCTCATTCTTCTTTGAATTGCTACCGTTCCGTGGCAAGTGGGCTCCGAAAAGGGACCGGAAACGACGACGGAGAAGGAGCCCCAACAGAGAAGCAAGGCCTTGCACATTGCCTGCTGGTGAGTCGTGGGTACTTTTCGCAGGGTATGGGTAATTCTGAGAGCACGGATTGTTACCACCTTTACCTATGTCTTTTGTGGCAACTCCTAAGAGCGGCAGGAGGTAGGGTTAGCGAGGGCAGACTTTTTGAATTACTAAAAGTCATTGAAGAATACTGCTCATGGCTTTCCACGTCAGGGATCCTAGACCTGCAAACATGGGAAAAAGTAGGACATGAACTTAAACAACAGCATGCTCGAGGAAAGCCTATTCCCCTTACTATTTGGTCTACCTGGTCCCTGATTCTATTTTGGAAGCACTTCAAACTCCAGACTCACAGAGTGATACTGAACTTGAGAGTCATAGTGATAAAGATGAGTCATCAACAGGACCTGAATACGCTGTCCCAGAAGGAGGAAAAGTAGAACCTGTTCCCCCCCATCCCCCCCTAGAAATGGACAGTTTACTACCGCCACCTTCACTTACAAACAGAAATAGTATTTGCCTTTCACAGAAGCAGGCAAAGGCTCCACCATATAAAGAACAGTCTCAATCCTCGCTTTCAGTGGTTCAAAAAGGCCTACTTTTAGCTAAACAACAAGGAGATTCAGATGCTCTACAATTCGCTATCCCTGTAACTGTAAGGAACATTTGGCTCCCAGAGTAGATCCTAACCACCCGGAAGGAATATATGAGGCCAGGCCTGAGCCATTTCCCTTCAAAGCTCTCAAAGAGTTAAAACAGGCAGTCCAAATTTACGGTATTAATTCACCCTTTACCTTGGGCATTGTTCAGGGTGTTGCGGAAGGTAACCGATTAATTCCTAAGGACTGGTCTTTGTTAGCAAAAACCGTCCTATCCCCCGGGGAGTTCGTACAATTTCGCACATGGTGGCAAGATCGCGCGGAGACTGCTGCGAATCATAATCGAGCTAATAATGTCCCCATCTCTCTAGAACAATTGATGGGGGTAGGACCCTGGAGTCAAGTACAGGAACAAATGCAGATGAATGATCAGGCCATAGAACAGCTTCGCAGATGTTGCTTACGTGCTTGGGAAAAAATTGAGTCTAAATCCACAGCTAATGTCTCTTTTCAAAAGATTTTTCAAGGAGCTAAGGAGCCTTATACCGAGTTCATAGCGCAGTTACAGGAAGCTATTAAGAGACAGATTAATAATACAGAAGCTGCAGACACACTATTACAATTATTGGCCTATGAAAATGCAAACTCAGAATGTAAAAAACTTATAGCCCCTTTTAAAGGAAAAGGCAAACTCGCTGATTACATCAAATTGTGCCAAGGTGTAGGCACCGAGACTTACAAAGCTGACTTGCTAGCTGAGGCCATGGCAGCCTTAACAACAAATACTTTCAAGGGATAATGCTTCAATTGTGGAAAAAATGGGCATACTCGTGCCCAATGCCATCTTAAGAATAAAAATACAATGGGAAGAAACAATCGAAATAATAATTCTCCCAGTCTTTGCCCCCGATGTAAAAAGGGGAATCATTGGGCTAATCAGTGCTGCTCTAAATTTCATAAAGATGGTACTGCCCTGCAGGGAAAGGGTTCACAAGGCAAGCCCTCAGCCCTGAACGCAAAGGGGGCACACCCCAACTTCAGTCTCAGACAATTTTAGATCTGTTACATGCCACACCGGGGAGCACTGGACTCGACCTTCTGTGCAGAGAAAACTTCCTATTGCTACCAAATCAGACTCCCCAAAAGGTTCCTACAGGCTGTTTTCGCCCCTTACGGAATGACACAGTAGGACTAGTTTTGGGGCGATCTAGTTTAACTAAAGAAGGTCTGCTGGTTCTTACAGGAGTCATTAACTCAGAATGTAAAGGAGAAATCATGGTCTTAATGTCTTCAAATACCCCGTATGAATTCTCTTAAAAGGAGACCGCACAGCACAGTTGATGCTATTGCCATACATGAAGGGAAATTTTAAAAATCAAATGCGCGGTGACACAGGTTTTGGGAGTACTGGTTGATCGGGAGTATATCTGCTAATTTTTAGAGAAAAACTGACTTGCTACATAAAAATACAGGTTAAGGCCTTTCATGGACTTAATACTGATGCAGATATATCTATTATTGGAACCAAAAATTGGCCTAAAAAATGGCCCTTGGGCCCTGGAGCAGTAACTACCTCTGGTTTAGGACAAGCCAACAGTGTAAACGAGAGTCTTCATATCCTTCCTTGCAAGGGACCCGAGGGACAAAAGGAGATATGTTCAACCTTATCAACCTTACGTAGTAGACATTCCTATTAATTTATGGGGCCGGGGTTTACTCCAACAGTGGGAGGCATTATTTATGATGACCTCCCCCTAGAAAGAAAATGAATACCCATTTGCCTTTTTCATAGGGGCCACTGCTCGACCTCCAATGGGTCCTCCAAAACCAATCCTCTAACCGTGGAAGGATTAGCACCCCATTGGGATCGAGCAGTGGCCATTAAAGAAAAGGTAGAGGCTTTACAAGGTTTAGTTCAAGAGCAGCTTCAAAAAGGACATAACAGAGGAATCCTTTAGTCCTTGGAAATCACCAGTTTCTGTGATCAAAAAGAAGTTTGGAAAATGGCAACTGCTTACAGACTTCAGAGCGGCCAATGCAGCAATTAGCCTGCGGGACCACTCCAACCAGGATTCCCTTCTCCCAATATGGTGCCCCTAAACTGGCCTTTCACTGATTTACCAAGACTGTTTCTATACAATTCCACTTGCACCAACAGGATTGTCCCCACTTTGCTTTCACTATCCCTAGTGGTAATTTTACAGAACCCTCCAGGCAGTTTCAATGGAAAGTGCTTCCACAAGGAAGGCTAAATAGTCCTACTGATGAGGGAACAGAAGGCAAGCTGAGGACAAAGCAGAAACTGATGACCTGCAAACCCCCCCCCCCATGTTTGTGACTTTCCTCAGGCACTCCTGGCTGCCCTAAAGGAAAAAGAACTAGTTAACTATAGAGACCACAACCCTGCAAGACTTCAATCCCTCAGTTTACAAATGTCTTAGTGATCTACAAGAACAAAACATTTCTATCAATAACCTGGCTTCCAGAAGGAAATGGAGATACAATTAAATGGCCTTATAATCTGCAGCCTCCAGGAGGTTCCCAACTACCTTCATGTTAATGCCTTACTAGAGGGGTAGACAAGCTTGACAATGGTAAGGCCTATAGTATTCTGTGAGTCTTTAACATATGAAAGTACTTTTTCAACCTCCCTTTCTCCTTACCTCCCCCAACCCCATAGTATATAATCAGCCACCCCTTACAACCCAGGGCAGCAGCTCTTTCTGCCCATGGGTCCTGCCCCCATGCTTTAATAAACCACCATTTAGCACCAAAAGCATCTCAAGAATTCTTTCTTGGTCATCGGCTCCAGACTCCACCCCACCGAACCTCACCTATAGTCCAAAGCCGCGAACGTGGGCTTTGAATCTTTACATCTGGACTCTTGGGCTTCGGTGCAAAATTGGTGAGTACTTCTCTCCTCTTCCTTTACTCTCATTCCAGGGGCTCTACAAGGAATACTGTCTTACTGGAACATGTTCATGTTGATAGGTCAGGCTGTAATCCTCTAGCCCATGGCTACTATGGGGAGGAGAAAGACTGCATTTTGGCTGGAAGTTATTACCCTGGCCAGGATGGTAATACCCAGAAACTTGATGCCCTCTCTTTACTGCTGTGCATACACAAAATCGTCTGTCTTGGGCACGGGACATGATCTAATGTTATCCTTTCCACATCCCTGATCTAGCCACTTCTGGCCACGGGACCTCCACTTGGAGCCGGCCGGAACCAGTACCTGATGGAATTACAACCCACCAGGGACCATTTCCTAGAGAAGTTAGCTGTAAGGACCGTATGTGTTGGAATGTTGGCTTAGACCATGATGGATTTCTATCTTTACTGTTTACCGTTAGTGTCCCCTACTAACTACTTAAATTACAGAACGGAGTATTTTTCCTTGCCAGATTTTTCTAGTGTCCACCATGGGTTAAAAGCATCGAGTTCTTAAAGGCAAGGTAAGGCATGACCTTGAAAGCAAGTTAAAATGCACTTTCAAGGCAAGGCAAAAAAAGGCATGACCTTCATGGCACGACCTTCAAGGTATGGTATTTCAGGCCATACTCCAGGCACCCATCTGCAGCCTAGGATGCAATGGGGAAGGGGGGGAGGGCAGGCCTCCTTCCTACAGGGGCCTTTAAGGGTGGCAGTGATAATAGCAATTTTAAGGGATGCCTTGGATCACTTTGACATATGCTGCATGTGGGATACCACCCAGGAGTCAGGAGGGGATTTTCTTTGGTAATGGACTCTCTCTAGCATGGGATGGGAGCTGCTTCCTAAGGGTTCTCCCTGGGATGCCTTTTAACCCATTGGAAACAATTTGGATTGCAAAATTTAGGAAAGTACTTAACTCCTAAAACTACTGCAGTGGGATCTGCCAGATCCCTTCTGTAAGGAACAGGGCAGACCGACCTAGGGTACCTTCATGCTCGTACCTAGGCCTTCATTGCTCTACACCAGGACTCCAACCCAAGGGCCTCTTGCAGAATGTGTTTGCCCAAATGGGTCAGTTACTCTCTCCTGACATATTGGATGATAGTTCTCTAAACAGGCCGCCTCCAAGTAAACCCAGGTTGCTGGAGGAAACACAGGTCATCCCACAAAAAGGGGACTCTTTGACTGTCATCTTTCTCACTGTTCCTTCTAACAGATGTGGGGGCATCTCCTCCTCTCATTTCCTGGGTTAATGGCTGTAACTGGAGCCATCTGTGGTTAGTATACTTTGGGACTGGGACTTTAAGGAATATTCCCCAGCAGCTGCCCCAACTCCCTTTGTTTTGGGAAAATTCCCTGTCGTGTCTGGCCCAGCAAGGACTGCCTAATCCCCCTTGTTGGCAGGGAAACACGGCATCTGCTCCTCTGTTGGAGCTGATGAGCTCTAAAACGGGGAACCCTTTCTCTGCCTTCTGGCAGCACTCTTCCTCTACTGTCTCCCTTTCCCCCCTTCTTTGTGCACCACCTTGGGTACAGCCTGCATAATTGGATTATGTACCATCCTCGGTGCCTCCTGCACCATGGCTGCTCCCCCCCATCAAGGAGCAAGAAGAGCACCCCCTGTACTTCACCACCCACTCCAGTATTTCCCCACCAGTGTCTCAGGTAAAAATTGACAATGGGGAGGGTCCAGGTGGAACATAATTCAGTATATTAAACTGAGTTAAGTTTGTTAAAGATAGGATGTGAAACTTACTCTTGAGGTTTACTAAAAGTCAAACATACTTGTTACTTTTGTTGTGAGTTGTTAGTAAAATGATGACTAAAATGATGGGTAATTGTCTCATCAAAGTTTTTATGGGTAACTGTTAAAATAGCTTTCAAAGTCTGATAACCTGAATCTTCAAAGTTTGCTTGGATGAATTCATTGAACATGTAGGTCTTTCCAAACAGGATAAAGTGCTAAAGCATTACTGTATGTAGGTTTGTGCTTTTGACTTCTTGTTGGAAAAAAAAAAAAAAAACAACCCTAAGGATAAATGTGTTGGTAAATATTTTTGTGATTAATTGGTTCATAAATTTGCCATCTAAAGAATTCTGGTGTAACAGTTTGCAGTTGGTTACTACTTAGTTTTCACTGGAGACTGAGGTTTCTAAAAAAAAAAAAAAAAAACTCTACTAAGTAAAGAAGGCTGATGGAAATAAAGGAAGCAACTCTGTATGTAGAAAAGTAGGAGATGGTTAAGAAGAATAAGGAATGGAAATGCATTTTTTTGTTGAAGGTAAAAGGTAATTTTGTCCCAAGACTGGTTGGTTGGAAAGATGGCATGGGATAAAATCAGAATGCTAAAGAAAGTTGTAGAGGGGCGCCTGGGTGGCGCAGTCGTTAAGCGTCTGCCTTCGGCTCAGGGCGTGAACCTGGCGTTCCGGGATTGAACCCCACACCAGGCTCCTCCACTGGAAGCCTTCCTCTCCCACTCCCTCTGCTTGTGTTCCCTCTCTCGCTGGCTGTCTCTCTCTCTGTCAAATAAAATCTTAAAAAAAAAAAAAAAGTTATAGAAGGAAATCCTTGGAAACGAGTTTTAGGTGTGGTCAAGACGGACTAAGATTGAAATGAATGGATTTTTAAAATACAGTGGTATAAGATACGTAAGTCTGCTCTCTCCTGTTGAGAAGAAGTTTTCTTGAATTGTTCAACCGCTCTGGATAAGAAAATGTACACTTTTCTTCTCCAGAAAACAGTTTGTGTTTTGTCATAATCAGGTCTTCAATCACTTAGTTAACTTCTCAATATTAAAGGAGCTAACTTTTGCTAACAACTATAGAACCCTATGTATTTGCCTTTCAAATCTTACTGTCACCTTCGTTATTGTAATCTGTAATCCCATTCAGGCATGTGCTATAATTTTAAGCTTTTAACAAACTTTACCAAGATTAAATTGTAAATGAAGTGTCTCTAACTCAATAGGCCTTTTTCTTTGGTACGCTATGTTACTCTGGAAGTACTGTTAAATGATGAGCCTTCAGTTGCATTTGGGTAAATGGTGTAACTCTTCTAGAGATAATGCAGTTCTAAAGCTGTAATGTTAGAAGGTCATTACTTTCTTCTTCTGGCATTGAAGTGTTACGTGTTACAGAAATAACCTGATTTCCTGGCCAGCTATATTGTAAACTCTGATCTCATCAGATCTCTAACCATGTCCTGTGTTTTTATTTATAATGGTTCTTATTCTCTTGTAAAATGAGTTTCATCTTCAAAGAGATTCATACAAAGGACAAATACAGGTATTCAATATCTTTATAGAATCCTAAAACTGAAATGGGTAAGAATTTCCAGAACTAACTAAAGGTCCATTCAAACTAAGCAAGAATTTGTAACATGGGACTAAAACTAAAAGATGATAGTGTTGTGACTCTTTAAAACATTACTGGTTCTCTAATATTGCTCTTCCAGATGAGGAAACTTTCTCTTAAGACATCAGTGATAATACAGAAATAATAAAGCAAATAAAAACATTTAACTTTTCTCTCTACCTGAACTCTCTGAAATTAAAAAGGTCTCAGTAAGTATTCTTTCTTCACGGCAATCATAATCTTTTGCATAAGTTCAGTAAGAATCTGTTCTTGTAACAGGACACCACTGGAAACATTGGTTATTTTACCAAGGCTTTGACTGGAATGTCATATTTGAGAGACATGCATAGACTCAGATATGACTGAACAGCTTTAAGGAACTAAGGTGGACTTCATGAAACCTGGAGCCATAAAGCCCCTTGGAAATGTTGGCCTGATACCTTGCTTAGAGTTCCCAGAAGCCTCACCAGGTGAGTAAAGAATGTCACTTCCTGGCAGGTGCAGGAACCTCAGGATATATTGGGGACCTTGTGAAGAGGAATCCGCCCAAATCTACAGGTATCGCAGGCATGTCTGATGGCAAGTACTTGGCTTGGCTTCTGGCCTGGAGAGGCTACTAAATGTTCATCCTGGAGATTCCTTATATAAGAGTTCCAGCAAAGCAGATTCTGAAAGATTGATATGCAGTAGCTATTTTTGCTGAGCTTATGTAAATAATTATGCCAAGTTTAAAATTGGACTTGTTTTGCAAAAAATAGTCCTGATTTGGCTATCTCTGGAAATGAGGGTTATTTTAGAGAGAGAAATTAATGTTTAAATAACACACCTTTGTTGATGTTAAATTCTAAATCTGATTGTCGTTAAATGATTTAAGCTAGACAACTTAAACTTCAGAGAAATAGCTTTTTTTTCTATACAATAGCTCATGTATAGATCATCTTCATGCTTTTTATTCTGTGGGGCTAGTAACAGGACCCCATGGGGGAAACAACTGGGAAATAAGATGATTCCCCAACAATTGTATAACATGGCTATCACCTTGACCAGTTCTATGTGGCTGGGATGATGAAATTGCTCCGTAAAAAGCCAGAGCATACCCCACTCCATAGGGTTAACTATGGGCTTGTGGAGATCATGGATGACCCCACTTTCCTTGTGATTGGAATGGATGTGACTTGGGGGTACCTTTATCTCTTGACAAGTCTTCCCCCACTTGCCAGTGATTCCTTGTTAAGATATTAAGGCTAGACCTCAAAGAGCTTTTCTTAATGGTTTTGTTTCTTAATGGTTTCATCCTACATAGGTAAATTTATCCTAGAAGCCACCTCTATGGATATACAATTACAAGGAGAGGCTTTAGGCAAGCATACAACAGCCCTCCTGGTAAAAGGAGCCTCAAAGCTCACTCAAGACAGTCCCTTACTGTAGTGACTTCACACCAGGTCCAAGACCGGAAGCTGACTTACTAAATACCAGGCTATGCTTACAGATAACATGCCTGAAACAATACTGGTAACCTGTCAGACTTTAAACCCAGCTACCCTTAAGCCTGGACCTGACCATTGTACTCCTATAGAGCAAAACTGTTCAGAGGTTATTGATCTTGCTTGTCCTAGTTAACCAGGTTTAAGATGTCCCTTTCGAAAATAGGATGGTTGGTTCACCAATGGTAACAAACTGTTAAGAAAAACTGGGTATGCTATAGTCAGGTCTAACTCAAAGATACTGGAGGGCAAAGCCCTGTCAGCAAACATCTCTGCCCCCAAAACAATAGTAGCGCCCACCTGTGCTTTGCAATTGGCAAAAGTGTTAAAAATATTAACTGACTTCAAATATATTTTCCTGGTCCTCCATGTTCAATGGTGCAATTTGGAAGAAAGGGGATGATTATCAAGCCATAACTCCCCAATCAAATACGGGCCTGAAATCACTGAATGTATGGCCCTCCAAAACCAAGTAGCCCTTGAAATCCTGACTGTAGTTTCAGGCCCAGTATTCTATGACTGGCTCCTGGCTGGGGCCCAATGACTAGCAGCTCAAACCTGTGGCCATGGCTTCCCCCAGGCTGGATAGGCCACTATACTCCTGGGTTTTGCATGGATGCATTATTAAAACCATTACCAGCCCAGTCAACCTTGCAAATTTAAAACCATGGTGGACATGTTCGTGTCTCATTGGTAGACCACCTAGCATCTATCTCTGTTACCTCCTTGAGACTGGAGAGTGTTGTTAGGCACATGGAAACTCTTAATTACATGGTCAAAGCCCTAAATGACACTTGGAATAGCATTTCTCTATTAAATGCTAGGGTAATAGAAATAATGTAAAATGACTTTGACATACGATGTTTTTAACTGCTATACAAGGTGAAAGGTGTGCTAGCATAAAAACAATACTGTATATACAATCCACAGATTACCACAAAATATTTCTGGGTTTCTACCTGACATGAATGCTCAAATTGGTGCTTTAAATGACCTCTTCCTTTAGTGATTGCTTTAAACTCATAGACTAGAGGAAAATAATCGAAGGTCAACTATCAAAGGTATTCTACTCAGGCTTCTTTCTCCTTACTCCAGCATGAAGATGCTACAGAAGATGAGACCTTCCACCTTCAACAACCTTAAATATATGAGTCAATTGTCGAGAAAAGAAGGCAAGCTGAGGATGAAGCAGAAACTGATGCCCTGCATCCCCCCCACCCCCATGGGATGTATGTGACATTGCTCAGGCTCTCCTGGCTGCCCTCAAGGAAAAAGACTAGTTAACCTATAGAAACTGCAATCCTGCAAGACTTGAGTCTCCCTCAGTTTACAAATGTCTTCACGATCTACAAGAAAAAAGCATTTGTATCAATCTAGCTTCCAGAAGGAAATGGAGATAAAATTAAATGTCCTCATAATCTGCAGCCTACAGGAAGTTCCCAGCTACCTTCATGTTAATGCCATACTTAGAGGGGTAAACAACTTTAACTTGACAATGGCAAGGCTTCCAGTATTCTGAGAGTCATCTTTAACATACGAAAGTACTTTCTCGTCTCCCTTTTTCCTTATCTCCCCCAACCCCATAGTATATATAATCAGCCACCCTTCACAACCCAGGACAGCAGCTCTTACTGGCCACAGGTCTTGTTCCCGTGCTTACTAAACACCATTTTGCAGGGTGCCTGAGTGGCTCAGTCATTGGGTGTCTACCTTCGGCTCAGGGTGTGATCCCGGAGTCCTGGGATTGAGCCACATCTGGCTCCTCAGCTGGGAGGTGCTGCTTCCTCTCCCACCCCCCTGCATGTGTTCGTCTCCCGCTGGCTGTGTCTGTCAAAACATTAAAAACACCATTTTGCACCAAAGACAGTCTCAAGAATTTCTTCACCATCGGCTCCTACTCCACCCCATTGAACCTTAGGTATATTACAAAACCTCATCACTGCCATGTGTTTAAAAGTATGTGGCTCTGGACCTCCCTCTTGCAGATGGGAAGAAAACAATTGGCTTGGATCCTTAATCGTTCCTGTAAGGCACGGGTGGAAACCGCCCTACAAAACGTTTATCTTCACAGATTGCTATTAGCCAGTTTGGGGGGGATTTATCCTCCACAGATGGCTCTGCAAGAGGAAAAGCGTGTTACTATGGGCTGCAAAGCAAGATAACTGAGACCCCTTGCTTACCGCTCAGAAATCGGAGTGAATGGCTGTTATACTCTTTTCAGAAATCGGAGTGAATGGCTGTTATACTCTTTTCGGGCTATCTCCAATTCATCTAACCTACTTTTTGACTTTGTATACAGAGTCTATGTCGTTAGTCACATTGAGAGAGCCTCCGTTTCAACATCGGATATCCAGCTTACGACCTTTTTTCAAGTTGCAACTATACGTTCCCATGTTTCACCATTTTATATTACTCAAGTATACAGTCATACTTGTATGCAAGTGAAGAATCTATAAAATTATTAGATACTATGCATTCAACTTTTTTAAGATTCATTCATTTGACAGAGACAGGGAACACAAGCAGGGGGAGTGGGAGAGGAAGAAGCAGGTTCCCAGAGGAGGAGCCCGACATGGGCCTCTATCCCAGAACTCCAGGATCACACCCTGAGCCGAAGGCAGACGCTTAACGACTGAGCCACCCAGGCACCCCTGCATTCAACTTTAGAAAGGAAATATACAAATTAAAGTTTTATTACAGTGGTTGACTTTAATAATGCTGAAATTGATTCCCTGTGCAGTTTGTCATTCAGTTTGGTAGTTCAGTAATTTTCTCTAAGCGTTATGGACTTGGGCGAATTTCTAGTTTAAAAACAATGTGGCATTTGGTGCTGTAAAAAAAAAAAGCAGACTGACGTAGACATAAGTAATTAGCAACAACATTTAAAAAACAAACTCTCTAAAATTCCCATTTAATGTTTTAAAAGACACCCCACATAGAATGATATTTTGAAAAACTTGGTAAAGTCAGTGTTTAAGGTCTGATTTTCTTCTATGTAGAACTGCTAATGTAATGGATTTTTTACGTGGCAGTTCTTTTCTTTTGAAGTTGATATTCTATTTCAAGGAAACATAGGTTGGCTTCCTGAGGCAAGGTATTTCTTTGTACACAATCTCATATATATATACGTATTTGTAAGTTTAAAAAGGAAGAAAAAGAGTGGGGGGAGAGGAGGAGGAGGATTAGGCTTCAATGAACTATATTTCTTATAGTAAATTTTTATACAAGCAAAGAAGTGATATAACCAGCCACATTTGATAAAATTTCAGTTAATTTAATTTCACAGAAATAATTCACAAATATTTAATATACATCTTCATGTAGCCATATAATATCAAATTTTGATTTATTGAAAACATGTTCATGAGAAAGGATCTTGCCATGTGTGACCACAGATAACTTCAGTGCACTCCAAATTTAAAAATGTTATCTGTAAACTCAGAAAAATGTAAAGCTAGAAGAAGGTTTATGTCTGATCAGTGTCAGCATTTTGTCATTGTGGAAATTCAAGCAGAAAGAGGTGTATTCTAAGGAACCTGAGTGGCTCAATTAATTGACTCTTGATTTCTGCTCAGGTCATTATCTCAGGTTGAAATCAAGCCCTCCATTGGGCTCCCAGCTCAGTGAGGAGTCTGCTTAAGATTTTCTCCCTCCTCCTCTGCCCTTCCCCCTGTGCTCGCCCTCTCATTTTAAAATAAATTAATTAATTAAAAAATTAAAGGAAAGGGTGCATTCTCCATATCTAGCAAAAACTTAAAGGCTGAATTTTCTTATTCTCAGTTAAATATTATATATGCATTAATTAATTTGAATACTTCTCCTGACTTACATCTTCTAAAAAACTGGCTTAAGATATTTGTAAAATCAAATTGGTCACCAAAGGGTACAAACTTGATGATCAAAAGGTACAAATTTCTTAGTTATGAAATAAATTAATCCTAAGGATGTAATGTACAGTGTGGTGAGTATAGGTAATAATACTGTTTTGTATATTGGAAAGTTGCTAACTTAAAAGTTTTCATCACAAGAAAAGAAGTGTAACAAATGTGTGGTGATGGATGTTAGTTAGACTTACTGTGGTGATCATTTCATAATATATACAAACACTGAATCATGTATACCTGAAACTGTTACGTATAACTCAAGAGAAAAAGAAAAGTATCATTGATTTAGGAGTCTTAATCAAGAAATACTTACAGAATCAAAGTGATAAATTTTTTTATATATTCAAATTCTCTGTTGACACTTTTATTTCTCACACTTTAAGGATATTACAGATTGTTTAGTCAAGTAATGTTGCTACAGCTAATAGATTTCAAATTGTAAGCATATACGGATGTTCAGATATGACAATGAACATTGTGGATATTTTATAAATATATATAAATATTATAAAATGCATTCAGAGCTTTTTTTCTCAGTTTTTTAATATAAATATTTTAAGCTTGTGTGGTGGTCTTATTTTTACAAAATGGATTAGTTTTTAATATTTCATATTAAAATCATTAACTTGCAAAGAGTTTAAAATATTGAGAAATTATTAGGGAAACCCATTTATTAAATAACTATGGGATAGAATATGATTTGTTTTCTCTATAGATATTTCGCTAGAACTTTTACAGTTAGTAAAATATCAAATTTTTGTTCAGCATTATGCCAAATAATGAATAAAGTCAAGGCAGAAAAATAATTATGATTGTATACTACCCTGGAGATAAAGTATGAATGTTTCTTTTTGGGTTTATTTCCTAAGAGATTCTGTTGCAATCCCTGACTAACATAATTTTACATTCTTTTGGATCATGCTGGCAATTTATATTTTATTACTAGATGCTTATTTGAACTTTTAAAATGACATATTGAACTGAATAACTCATATTTTGCCAACTTGACTTTTTGAAACATGCATTTGCATTGTCTTGAAAGATTTAATAGTTATTTGTGAAAAAAATCAAGTATTGACAAAATATAATTATTAATTTTGTGATTTAATTTCTTCTATATTAAAATTAAATGATCTGATTCTTCTGATTGTTTTTAAGAAAACAATATTGTATCTTTTTTTTTAATCGGGTGATGATAGATGAAAATTGACTACTATTCATTTTAGAAGTAAGCATGCTTCTCTGACTACTGATGTTCACTTAAAATGGAATTCAGCATATTTTTACAATATTCAAAATTATTTTTAATTGCCGAAAAAAGGGAATTATGATGCCAAATCATCCAGCCAAAAAGTGGAACTCACCTTTATATTTGTATTACTATACATCACATGAAACAAGAAGAAAATGAATATGTTGTATGTTTATTTTACTTTTGTCTTAAAAACTATATCTTTCAAGATTATTCTGTTTTTATACACAGACTTGACTTTCTAGAATTTTTAGGTTCTGAGTTATCTACATAAAACCTTTTGAAAAATGCATACAAGACATTAAATTTGATATATAAATATAGTAATTAATAATCATGTAATGTCAAAATATGCATTTTATGTATCAGTTTTCACAGGAATCTTTTTTTTTTTTTTGAAAATTACTTTTTCTATTTACTAAGAAAATCTTTGCCTTGGGGGGAAAATATCATGTAGCACTTTTTATGTGTGAAACTTTCCAACTGTAATTATTCCAAGGGATAACTAAACATGAATTCTGCCTTAGGGTTAACACATATCCAATTTGTTTCACAGATCATCTAATTATAAGCAGATTGTCCACCCACCTCAGCTCTAATCTCTTTGCATTTTAAAATAATTTCAGTACTAAAGAAGTATGTGATACTTTTATTAGGTCATTGTGAGAGTACACATATTATAATTATCTGTTTTTTGATTCCCCTGTCAGTAAAGTATTAACAATAAATGAGTTATTAGCAGATTATAGGCATATGTGGGATAATAAGAACAGTTTAGGGGGTGGGGGATTGGGATAGGCCAGTGATGGGTATTAAGGAGGGCACATATTGCATGGTGCACTGAGTGTTATACGCAAATAATGAATCATGGAACTTCGCATCAAAAACTGGGGATGTAACTGTATGGTGACTAATATAACAAAATAAAAATTATAAAAAAAAAATAAGAACAGTTTAACAAACTCAACTGTCAACTTTGATTTCTTTCTATAAAAGTACCTGAATGATAGACACTTATTTCTGTAGACATTATCATGACTTAAAAAAAAAAGACATAGCCATAATTGAAAATTTGTTTCTGAGAGACATATACCTGCTGAAGAAAATTGAACCCTGAAGGACACACAGTTCTCTTTAAGTGTACAAAATAATACTCCATCATAAAGTGGTAAGCAAAGGCACATGAAACAGTCATCAAGAGAATTCTATAGAATGTTTTCTTCATTTACTAATTTTTTCCAAGTGTTTACTTAAATTCCAGTTAATATATTGTGTAAGATTAGTCTCAGGAGTAGAATGTAGTGATGCATCACAACACCCAGTGTTCATCATCATTTATTTTTATGTCACAATCTTATATAACTTCGGTGTCTTTTAGAAAAAGTGACTCATAGTAGTGTAAGAAGTCAGATCCTCTTAGATGCAAATTTAATTAAAAGTTCAATTCATTATAAGGATATTACCATATGAAGTCCAAGAATAGAAATTCATTGGAACAAGGCTCTGTCTTTTACTTTTCTTCTCTCTCTTTCTCCCTCTGTGGGCATATTTTATTCTTTGTATCTTGCTTTAAAAATTTGTCTTGATTTACGGGCATCTGGGAGGCTCAGTCGGTTAAGCATCCAACTCTTGAGTCGGGCTCAGGTCATGATTTCAGGATCAGGAGATTGAGCCCCAAGTGGAGCTCCACACTCAACATGGAGTCTGCTTGAGATTCTCTCTACCCCTCTGTCTCTACTCCTCCCCCAACTCATGCTCTCTCTCTCTAAAATAAAATCTTTTTTTAAAAAAAAAGTCTTGATCTGCAGCCCATGGGAAGAAAAATGCCCATTGGCAATTCCATCTTACACCTCAAGTCATTGAAAACAATTTGCCTGGGCCAGGGCTCAAAATCTAGGGAAATAAACTGATTTACCTAAATTAAATTAAATGCTGCTTCTGGGCCTTTCAACTATGACCAAGAGATGAAGTCACATTGTGTGAAGTTGATGACTTCTGCTTGAGCCATGGGCATTGAGAATGCTTTTCAGAATGTGGGAGGATACTGGTATAGTTTTTTGCATTCTTATCCCTTGACTTAAATTTCCAATGACCTCCTGCTAGCTTTTCTACTCACTCTCTTGCTCATATTCTAAAACTTCAAAATACATTGCTTCAGTAATTACCAAATCAAACATCCCTTTGTATAGTCTTATGTTTTAATTTATTCTCTTCTGGTTTTACTTCCCACCTTACTCAGTTTAGATTCCGTGACCTAATACTATAAACACTCCATTCCAAACACTTTAAACACTCAGATGTCTCATCACACTCACCTGGCAAACTGAGCTATGGAAAAATACAACCAATAATTTTCTTCACTTATTACCCTACCAACTAAATGTTGCTGTATTCAGATTACATAATCTGATTGATTGGCCATGCCTACACATTTACAGTAAATGAATTTACCCTATTTCATTACCTCATAATCCACTGTATTATTATCAGAGCACTTATTACAGTTTGCAGTTGTATATTTAATGACACTAAAATATACTTGTTACTAAAATTTAGCAGTGGATAAAAGTTCGATCTTATCAATGTGTTATAAATATGTTTCTATTTTTTTTTCTGTAGATGAAATATTCTATTTTTTAAGGTTTCAAGTTTTTATTTAAATTCTAGTTACTTAACCTATAGTATAATATTAATTTCAGGAGTAGAATTTAGTAATTCATCACTTACATATAACACTCAGTGCTCTGTAGATGAGATATTCTTAATTGCTAGATTGTATATGAATCAACTGGGCTGCTTTTAAACTATATAATTCTCAGGATTTATTTTGAGATAAGAACCAAAAATTGCAAATTTCATGCATTTTTTACAAGCCCTTATGGTGATTCTGGTAAAAGTTCTTTTATGGTTACATTAAAACAAACAGACACATAAAACCTGCTCTAAAAGTATATATACTAATACTTTTAAAATGTAGAAGAAAAGTACTTTTTACATTTTACTGTAAAATATCAATTCAAATTAGCTGCATTTTATATGCAATTGCAATATTTGGTGTAATAATTTCAATTTTCAGATATATGTCAACTAGAAGAATGACATATAATACATGATTCAGATTGAATCAGTTTACCATTTTTTTTAAATGGGATAATTTTTACATTTTTTAAGTGAAGCTACTTCTTGAAGAACTCTGATGAGTAAAATAAAAGAAAAATCATTTTTTTCTACCAAAGTGTTTCTTCACCTTGGCGCTGTTGACAATTTGACCTGGAGATTTATTTTTGTAGGGGCTGTGCTGTCCGCTGTAGGATGTTTAGCATTGTCCCTGGCTTTTATCCATTAAAATTCCCCATTTGGGACAGTCAAAAATACCTCCAGACAGTGTCAAAATTTCCTAAAGGGAAAAATCACCCCAAATGGAAAACCATCACTCTAATGGAAAGATCACTTTAGTGATACTGAATTTGCAATCCTCACTATCCCATGAAATAGCTCTATGACCTTGAGCAAGTCATGTTTCTGGCCCTCAGTTTATTCAATTTCAGTATGTGTACTGCCAAAATGAACACATAGGCTTCAGTTTATTCATATGTAATGTGAGAATACTGGAATAGATCATTTTTAAGTGTCCTATAACTTTTTATTATTCTTTCATCATGCAGATAAATTGAATATATATGAATAGGAGAAGACAATTAGTATTAATATGTTGAACCCTTATATACACATACACACACACATATACAAAGAAACAGAGTGGCTTGAATTAGCTAAAATGATTCAGAGGCAAATGATAATTCATATGTTTGATGCTTAAGAAGCCCTATTATACATTAACATATCAATTTGTGCTAAATGCCCTTGCTTAGAATATATGGGAAATAATATGCAATTTCTACATTAAATGTTAAAGATTTCTCTGAAGATTAGAAATAAACTTAAAAATATGTTGACATTTTCTCAGTGTTTTAATTTTATAATTAACGTGTGTGTACGTGTGTATGACAAATTGAGGATGGGGAGAATCTTAAATATTTTTCTAATGTCAAATTCTCTTAGTAGTTTTCTTTTGTAAGGAGTTGACCTCCTTTTCTTCCCATTCTCATGGTGTCACCAGGAAAAATCATCTTCATACAGTGTGACACTCTACAGCCCCCCATGCAGTTTATTGGTGTTGAGAGAATCCCTGAGTATTTCCAGTTCTTGTCTTGCTGTTCTCTTCAAAAAGGTTTTGTAAATTTGGGTATCAGGAATGATCATGTCCTGCTGTGTGTACTGTACACTAAGAAGAGTGTTTAGTAAACAAAAAGGATGGAATTAGACAGAATGCTGAAAGTGGAGAGAGATGTTATAAAAGGGTTTTCTTTTTTTTTTTTTTAAGATTTTATTTATTTGACAGAGACAGAGACAGCCAGTGAGAGAGGGAACACAAGCAGGGGGAGTGGGAGAGGAAGAAGCAGGCTCACAGTAGAAGAGCCTGATGTGGGGCTCGATCCCACAATGCCGGGATCATGCCCTGAGCCGAAGGCAGACGCTCAACCGCTGTGCCACCCAGGCACCCCTATAAAAGGGTTTTCTGATCCCCTATGTTGTCCCTCCCTTTAACCCCCACCTTGAAAAGGTAATAAATATGTTGGATAAAGAAATGAAACAGTATTCTTTCTATAGGAGTCCCCAAAATGTATCTTAATCCAAATCCTGGCTCTGGTTCCCATTATCTGAGTAACTTCGAGAAATACATATAAGACATAAGCCCTCTCCAGGTCTTAGTTTCTTGATCTGTGAAATGGGACTTTAAAAAAAGTGTTAACGTCATGGGGTTACTCTAAGGATTTAAAAAATTATACAGAGTTTAGCTTGATCCTTGCCATTAAACAAGTGCACAGTAAAATCTAATTATGAGTTAATAATATGAGTGAGAACAGATGTATATGCTGTTTGAGTATAAAGCCTGGTTTCTCTGTGACCAGTTGTGTAACTTTGAGGTCGTTCTCCATCTCTGTGAGCTTGTATGTTCCCTACTATAGACTGGAATTAATAGCAAAACCTTCCCTGTAGAGTTCTTATGAGAACTCAAATACCTAACTTGGTGCTTGGCATAAAATAATCTAAAACGTGAACATTAGCTATTATTGCCATAATTAGAACTTCTGGGTCTGACTCTGCAAATCTTTGCCGCGGTGGAGGAGGCTGTGTTCAGTTTCCCAATCTCTCCCTCCTTCTGGAGTTTTCATTCACAGGTCTCAGCAGTTTCACTGGGTAGAGACTCCTCTGATTGTGCTGGAAAGCAGGGGATCCCTGTTAGCATCTATCTTGAGTTTCCTTCATAACAGTCATCACCATATGTAGTTATTATATTTATGTTTTTACTTATTTCTATTTTTCTCCTCCACTGAATTACAAGCTGCGTGGGAGAGAAAGCATATCCATTTTGTTCACTTAGAACAAGGGTTGATCTATACCAGCACTCAAAATTGTCTGCTGAATGAATAGATTTGTTTTTTCTAAGTCAGTGACAGTTAAGTAAGCTCGTCTGCCCAGATGACCCAGATAGTCTTTCCAAAGGGTGACTGAAACTGAGAATTATTTATCCAAGTCTTTGCTCACAGTTAACCAAGATACTGTTATATCAACAAATAAACAATAGAGATACTCTTACAATATCATACAAAACAGGTTTATAGTCTCAGTAAAAATAAGACATATAATTTCCAACAAAGGTAGTTTTCATCGTGTGCCTAACCCTACTAAATTATTCAATGGGACTAATCATACAAAATATCTGTCTATCTATCTATCTATCTATCTATCTATCTATCTATCTATCATTTATCATCTATCATCTTCTTCCTTCTTCAGACACTAACTGATAGCTTTATTGGTTGTTGTTGTTGTTGTTTTTTATGGTTACAGTATACCATAAAATTGAGGAATAAAAGTAAATTAAACTTTTTTTTTCCTTTTCCTTTCTTGGACAGTCAGAAAAAGAGTATAACCGTAGTCAAAGTGAAATTGTGGTTTATGGCAGGGTAAAAAATCAAAAGTTTAGGAAAGAGCTTATGAGAAGCTTCAGGATCTCAGGATTTGTGGCAGCCATTCGGCTTGTAGATGGCAGTAATTTTAGGTACTGCTGCCACCACTTGGCCCCAGACAATCATAAGAACACAGAAGACAGCCTTGAATTAAATTCATTGAATTTCGGGAGTTTATTCCAGAATCTTTTCATTATCCTTAATGTCTGTTGTGTTTGGCAAATACAGAATAATTAGTAGTCAAATGTATTAGCATAAAGTTCCATCCTATTTCTGTTTATTTTCTTTTCTTTCATGGTCAAAAATTTTCTCTGTAATTGTGTAGCCTAAAGATGGGCAAACTCTCTGTTTTACCCCTATGTTGATATATATCAAAGATATATTTCACTACTACTGACATTGTAACACTATCTGAGCATTGTATGTTTCTTATAAGGCTGAAAATCTCTAGCAACTTTGCTTCCACAGTCTAGAGTGCGTTTTAGGTCTGTCAATTTACTGAGATTTGCAAGTTCAGATTTTGTTTTTTACTTGACCCTACCGTTGAGGGAGCAGAAGGCTAGCTGAAGGCAAAGTGTAAACTGACACCTGCAACCTCCCCCACCCCTCCCCCCACTCCTGGGTGGGATGTGTATGACATTCTTCCAGGAATCTTCCAACTATCTTATGTTAATTCCTTGCTAGAGGGGAAAACAACCTTAACTTGACAATGGCAAGGCCTCCAGCATCCTGAGGGTCTTCTCTCACAAATGAAAACTGTTTTTAAACCTCCCTTTTCCTTTCTTTCCCTAACTCCCCAGTCACCCCTCACAAACCCAATGCAGCAGCTCTTTGCCCGTGGGTCCTGTCCCCTGCGTTAATAAAAGCACCAGTTTACACAAAAGATATCTCAAGAATTCTTTCTTGGTCGTGGGCTCTGGACCTCACCCCACCAAACCTCACTTATATTCTAAAACTACATCACTAATGTGTCAAGTACAAAAAACAGATTTATTCTTCCATTTCCACATAAATTCTATGCTTGGAATGAATTTCTCTTTTCTTTTTCATTTTTTGAATGAAGTTGTGCCTGTAAATACTCTACGTCATCATGATGTTATTTCACATCTATGTTCAGTGCGCTCTGATATGTCAAGTTTTACTTCATAGTAAATCTTGTTGTATAACATTAAAACAAAAATATTTTGAAGGACAGGTTAAAATAAATGTTTTCAAATATACATCATAAAATGTTTTATGCTTATTTATAAAATATTTGATCTTGAAATTATATTTGGATTTTTTGTTAATAGATGTCATTAGTTCTGAACTTCATAATTTCAGATAACAAAAATGAAACCTGATTCTTCAGCTTTTTTAAAGTATGTAACATAAAGAAGAGCTTAATTGTTGCACATTGATGAAAAAGAGATTTTGGGGGAAGGGAGAAAATTTCTTCAAGTGTCCTATAGAAAAGAGCTATTAGGCTATTACCCAATCTAACTATCCAGTATTTGGGGACATGCTCCTATGTACTCAAGTAAAGTGGATCATCCCTCCATTATTACAGTTGTCACTGAATATCCATTTCTTTGTTAACCTTTTCCTTAAGATTTTTTTTTTCATTTATTTGAGAGAGAGAACATGTGCAAGAGAGCACTAGAGAGCACTAGACGGAGCACGAGAGGGGGGAGGGGCAGAGGGACAAACAGTCTTCCTGCTGAGCAGGAGCCCACCCCAGGACCCTAGGATCATGACCTGAGCCAAAGGCAGGAACTTAATCAACAGCCACCCAGGTGCCCCAGAGACCATTAACTTTTTGAGTGGAGTTCTTAGGTATTATTCTTCCATTCCTTCTGTCTTATATAATATCTGGGATATAAGAAGCACACAGATAGTATTTTTTACTGGATTGAATTGAAATCTCGCGATGTCTGGTATGGTAACTTGCATATGGTTGACTTAAAATATTTGTTAACTTTGTGAAAATAAAGTCATATCCTATCATTACACTTTTTCCATTTTGAATTCTTGTAGAAAATTACCTTCTCTAGTACTAATCTCACACAGTATACTTCTGGGATAAATTATATGTGTGTGTGTGTGTGTGTGTGTGTGTGTGTGTGTGTGTGTTTGTAGAAAGCAACTTTCTTTTTTTAAAAATTTTTTTTAGTGTTCAGTAATTTATCAGTTGCTTATAACACCCAGTGCTCATCACATCATATGCCCTGCTTAATGCCAGTCACCCAGTCACCCCATCCTCCCACCCACCTCCCCTCTAGCAACCCTCAGTTCATTTCCTAGAATTAAGAGCCTTGCATAGTTTTTCTCCCTCTCTGATGTCTTCCCCTTCAGTTTTCCCTCCCTTCCGTATGATCCTCTGCACTGTTTTTTATATTCCACATATGAGGGAAACCATATGATAATTGTCTTTCTCTGTTTGACTTGGATAAATTATATCTTAAAATTTAAATAAAAACTTAACTCCAAAATAAAATTTAAAAATATGTAAGTTCAAATACAAGTATTTTTAAAAACATATTTCAGTGTGTTTTCTCCAAGCTTCATTTATTTGGGGTGTTGCTAAACAACATATTCTTCATGCATAAAATAATAAGCTTATATTAAATATGTATCTATAAAAATGGTGAAAAACTAGTCAATCATTTTTTACTAGGCTTAGAAAACAAATTATTTGAAATATACCTTGAGATGTTTTATTCTCTTAACTCATAGGATTGAATCATAGGGAAGGAGTTACAAAGGAAGCTTAAATATTCAACTCCTTTGATGTCACATATTTAATGACTCAAAGTGGTATTGTAATAAAGATGTGGTGGTAGAATCAAGTATATCACCTTTTTGATATCCAGATATGATATAATTATTCTTTTATCGTGGAACAATTGAAAACAGATCAGAGTGTTTTTCACTTGCTAGGATATAATAAGAATTCAAGAGGCAAAAAAAAGGAGATTTTGAAAAGCATCTTCATATAAATCTTAATAATTCTCGCAATTATGTTTGCTGCATTTTGAATGATTCTAGAACAGCCGAGCGGAATATCAAATGTGATAGATGGTATTTATGACTGTGAATATGCTGAAATATGTAGGCTGGTGATCATTAAAGTGTGATGCTTCTCTTACATAATAAAAATAAGAACATAATAAACTGTGAGCTAAATGGGATGCATTGTGGGGTGGCCCATCTGTCTTCCACATGTTACAGGTATATATGACTGGTTTCTTAACTGTGACTTACCTGTAATAGGTAAATTGAAACCCTCTAAAATGCCCTTGTAACACCCTAACCTTTACCTCTATGGGACCCTGACAGAGGATATGGTTCAATTGTTAATAATTGCAGTATTGCTCCCGATATCTCGGCAATGCTGGCTTCAATAGTTAGGCAAGGAGAGTTATTCCCGGGTGAAATTTTTCTTACTAAAATCTGTGTCAGCATCAGTGTGCTCTTGAATATTGCTGTCTCAGTTAAATAGGCCACAGTATTTGTGGGATATGATGCAGTTATCTCAGTCATATATTTCTTAGCAATGGTGAGGAGATGAAAAGTGATGACAGTGGGAAGAAGGCTAATAGATGTAAGTAATGGAGGAGATTTAGATGCAACATACACTGTAAATCAAATATTAATCACAAGCTGCCAGTGATAAATATTCTTTATTTGTTATTATCTCTTTTTCTAAATGAAGCTACTTGTATTCAAGAGTACCGTTCACATTTTACTTCTTTGATCACACACTCATGTCTTAGCAATCAAATTAGGAAGTTGCTGATGCTTTGCTTGCAATTAGTCTGAAGCATTTTCTATTACTAGAAAGCTAGTTGACATCATTCCACAAGGGACTTGTTTGTCTTATCTTAAATTGTAGACAACTTATTATTGCTTTTTAAAATATTATTTATAAAGATAAGTTACTCACAGGGCTTCCGATTGGCATTTACTTTGTCTCTTTGCAATGGTAACAAAGACAATTTAATAAATCAAATTATCTAATTTCTATCAAAACCATACTCCAGATTAACTAAAGCCAATTTAGTTTTTAAAATATGACCTGTCGCAATTGTCCTAAAAAATTGGTACTTGAGTAATTATCTCCAGATTTCTCCTTTGTCATTTTTCTTAGATCTCATATGACATGAGAAAATAACATTTTCGCATGCTTTTTGTAGGCCCATATGGGCAATGAACGACAATTACCAAAATTACCACTGTGTTTATCACTATTCTTATTTAAGAGCTTAGCAGTGATTTAAGGTAATAGGTAAGTTCTTTCCAGTCCAGGAGTGAAAAAAAATAATCAAAGTCAAGTAGTGATCTCAAAATACTTTAATTTGACTTTGGTTTAAGCCTGACCAACCATAGTCCATGAAACATTGCACCAGCATCCCCAGAGTGAGTGGTCCAGAGTAAGACCATGACAGGTTATTTAGATGATTACTTCTTCCTTATAGGTTTTCTTTTTTTTTCTTTTTTCTTTTTCTTTTTTTCAAGGCTGAGGGCTGGTTTTCCTTTTCTTTGCCATGTATTCTTTTTTTTTTTTTTAAAGATTTTATTTATTTATTTGACAGAGATAGAAACAGCCAGTGAGAGAGGGAACACAAGCAGGGGGAGTGGGAGAGGAAGAAGCAGGCTCACAGTGGAAGAGCCTGATGTGGGGCTCGATCCCACAACGCTGGAATCACGCCCTGAGCCAAAGGCAGACGCTTAATCGCTGTGCCACCCAGGCGCCCCTTGGCCATGTATTCTTAATACCAACCCTTACAATGCCCCACGAAGATTTCCTATCAGTATAGCTTCTTTTAAATTGCTTGTGATCAATTAGGCATTTGTAAAAGGATTTTATTTATTTATTTATTTGAGAGAGAGCAAGAGAGTGAGAGAGAGAGAGAGCAGGAGTGGGAGGGGGGGCAGAGGGAGAGGGAGAAGCAGGCTCTCCACTGAGCAGGGAGCCAGATGTGGATCGCAGGACTCTGGGATCATGACCTGAGCCAGAGGCAGACGCTTAATCAACTGAGCCACCCAGGGACCCCTGAAACAGGCATTGCTGTATTTCTCCATCATTGGCTTTGGGAATGCTCTTGAGTGGAAATCACTATTGTCTTTCTGTTCATAATATTTTTGTCAGCTTTTGCCTCGTTCTTGATCGCCTACATGAACATAGCAGTTGATTAACTGACATTCACTAATTTGATAAGATCTTGGTCATTTATCAGTTATTTATTGTAAGTTTTCCACAGCTGCTGTCTTTTCAAAAGTCTTAATTCCTGTTTGCATATTTAAGGTTAAAAATTCTTATGTAAAACTTAATTAGTCAAAATACTCTGCATCTGTGAAGGGCTTCCCTGAAGCCAACAAGATAAGCAGACAAAACTAGCTTTTGATGCCATTCCCTGAATATGATCTTCTGATACAGATTCACTCTATAAATGTTACCTTTACTCCCTGAGCCCTGCACTACTATGAGAGAGACTCCCTGACACTGCAAGGCAGAACAGCAGTGAGCTACCTAGCTTCCCTATGGCACAAATCTCAGCCAGCAACAACTGTGTAGAAAGGGTCAGTCAAAAGACTCAAAAGAACTTTAAATAGAAAAGTCCTGACCAGTTTGACTTGGAGAATTATCTCTAAGCACAATACTAGAGAAAGGGACAACATGTTCTGGATTAATTTCTATCTCTGGGGCAAAACGCCATCTTAAAATTCATGGTCACTGAAAGACCAGGGAACTTTACTCCAGTATCTAAATTCCAAACATAACACCTCAAGATCTTCTGTTGTAGAGGAGAAAGTTCTTCTCTGCTACAAATAGTACACTAGAATAGGATGGAACTTGTCTCTCCCACAACAGTGAAGATACTTGTTAGTACTTTGAGGTTCCTAGCATAAAGAGTAAGAAGTTGGAGACACAGTAGTATGTGTATCAGAATTTGGGACTGTTTATACTTACATAGGTGGAGGTTTAACCATTATATCCTGGAAACTGTTAGGAGTATTTGAATTTTACTCCCAAACAATTACATAGAATATACCAATTAATCTGAATGATGTTTTACCAGGCACTTTCAGTAGTAAGGAACAGAATTTATTAGAGGTCAAAAATACTAAAATAACCACAACCACAAAAATATATTAATGGTATACAATATAAATAGATGTAAATTTTGACATTAATAACATGTAAAGTGGGGGAGGGTGGGAGAGAGGTAAAAGTGTAGAGATTTTGTATGCAAGTGAAGTTAAGCTGTTATTACCAGCTTAAAAGAGATTATTATAACTATAAGATATTTTATGTATGCACACTCAAAAAATATCAGTTATACAAAAGAAAAAAAAGAAAAGAAATCAAAGTCTATTAACACAAAACAAAATACAATAAAACACAAAGACAGCAAGAGAGAAAAAAAGGGACAAGAGAGGTATAAGACAAACAGAAAACAAGTGACAAAATGACAAGTAAAAATCCTTTCCTATCAGTAATTATTTTATATGTAAATTAATTAAACTCCCTAATCAAAAGACCTGAAGTGGCTGAGTAAATTTAAAAAAAGAAGACCCAATTATATGCTGTCTATAAGAGCTCACTTTTTTTAAAAGATTTTATTTATTTATTTGACAGAGAGGTAGAGCACAAGCAAGGTAAGCAGCAGGAAGAGGGAGGAGGAGAAACAGGCTGAGCAGGGTGTCCAACGCAGGGCTCAACCTCAGGACCCTGGGATCATGACCTGAGCTGAAGGCAGATGCTTCACCGACTGAGCCACCTAGGCACCCCTGTAAGAGCTCACTTTAGATTTAAGGATAAATTTAGGCTGAAATTAAAGAAATCGACAAGGATATTGCAGCAAATGGCTATCAAAAGAAAGCAGAAATGTCTATACCTGCAGCAAACAAAATAGACTTTAAGTCTAAACTGTCTTTGGAATCAAATAGGGTCATTATATAATGATGAAAGTGTCAATTCAGCAGAAAGATATAGCAATTATAAATACATATACATCCATCAGCAGAGGACCTGCATATATTAAGTAAATATTGACAGATCTGAAGGGAAAAAGTGACAGCAATACAAAAACAGGAGACTTCAATAACCCACTTTCAAAAGTGGATAGAACATCCAGAGAGAAAATTAATAAAGAAACAGTGTATTTGAATAGGACAATATTCTAAAAGGACCTAACAGACACATATAGAACTTCCCAGCCAACAACAATAAGATACACATTTTTCTCAGGTCCACATGGAATATTTTCTAGGATAGACCACATATTAGGTCACAAAACCATCTTAACAAATTTAAGAAGATCAAAATCATACCAAGTATCTTTTCTGAACAGAATAGAATGAAACTAGGAACTAATGACAGTAAGAAAATGGAAAAATTCACAAATAAGCGGAAACTAAACAATGAATTCTTAAGCAACAATTGGGTCAAAAATAAAACCAAAAGAGAATTTCAAAACTATCTTGAGACAAATGAAAATGAAAATACAACATGCCAAAATTTATGGGATGAAGTAAAAACAGTACTAAGAAAGAACAAGTTTGTAGCAATAGCAGCTACATTAAAAACAAACAAACCTCAAATATACAACCTTACTTTACACCCCAAGGAACTAGGTAAAGAACAAACCAAGTCCAGAATTAGTGGTGGGGGAAAATGAGAAAGATAAGAACAGAAATAAAACAGCTAGAGAATGGAAAAATAGCAGAAAAAATTAACAAAACTAGGAATAGGTTTTCTGAAAAAGTAAACAGAATCAATAGATCCTTAGACTGAGGAGAAAAAAGAGAAGAACTCAAATAAAATCAGATGTGAAAAAGGAAATATTACAATGGATGCCTCAGAAATAAATAATAAGAGATTATTTGAACAATTACATGCCAACAAATTTGATAACCTAGAAAAATTAGGTAAATTCCTAAAAACACACAACCTACCAAGACTGAATCAAGAAGAACAGAAATCTGAACAAACTAATAACAAAGAAATTGAATCAGTAATTCAAAAACCAACAAAGAAAAGCCCAGGACCAGATGGCCTTTTTAGCTTTTAAGGCCTATTTCTTCTTTTATTTTTGCATCTCGTTGAATATGCCATACATTTCCCACTTTTTGAAGATAACATTTGATATACATTTTTAATATCCTTTTGGATGGTCTCCTTGAGTATCTATTTCATCCTAAATCATTTACTTTGTTTATACTTATTCTGGTTTATACTAGTAAATAAAAATCTTTTATGCATGGTGGTAACTTTTTAAGAAAATATGTAATAATTATTTCTAATCTATAATTTTTTCAAATGAAAATATGAAGACCTTTCTTCATGGACATGCGTATTTTTAGGGTGGGCGTTGAGTTTGTTTCTCTTGCAAGGTTGAAATGGAATGGTGAGGAGCGTTTTCATCTGAAATGTTAGTACTCACTAAGCTTTTTGAACACTCCTTGTACTTTTTTTTTTTTCCATATCCTTAAGCAAAAATGCTGGCTTATTCCCTCTGTGGGTAAACTCTGGGCTGCCTGCACTATGCATGGAGAATGGAGGGTAAATTGTATATATATATTTTTAAAGATTTTATTTATTTATTTGACAGAGAGAAAGCCAGTGAGAGAAGGAACACAGGCAGGGGAAGTGGGAGAGGAAGAAGCAAGCTCCCAGCAGAGGAGCCCTATGCAGGGCTTGATCCCAGAACGCCGGGATCACGCCCTGGGCCAAAGGCAGATGCTTAACGACTGAGCCACCCAGGCGCCCCCTGGGTAAATTGTATATTAAAACAAAGCAACTTTCTATTAATCCATCCATTTCCATCTCTGGTTTTTTTCCTTGTTTCACTCTTCCTCTCTAGCTTCCTCCACTGTTTCTTAGACTCAGAATCCAAAACCTTTCCAGGGCAGATTGACTTCCTCATGCTTTCATTACCTCTACTTTCAATTGCCAACACAATTTTATAACTTTTATCTTCCCCAAATCCAGAAATCCTTTGTCCATTGCTGACCTTGTTCTGACTCGGCTTATTATTGGTTTATATTTTTTCTATTTCTTCATATGATTTTAATGAAATTTCAGGAGAGAAGAAAGGCAAGTTCATGTGTCAGATGAAATGTCTTTAAACACAAGCTCCATAAAGATTTGTGAAATTTAATTTTAGTTTAACAAAACTAGTTATCTCTATGATTAAAAAAAATCTGTTGTTAAGTATATTAAGCAGTGAAATAAAATATAAAATCATATATTTTACCTATGTGTCATTTGATTTTAAAATTGTTTTATTTTACCCTTTGGGTGATATGGTTTTTCAAAACAAAAAGGCCATATTGTACCAAATCAATACAGAAAATGTTCCATTTTTCTCATCCTTTCTTCACCTTTTAAAATACTGAATACTTTACACTCCAGCAATCTGTCATTAATCCATCAGCGAGTTTGTCATTTCTCAGACGAACTTCTAGCTAACAACTTTCTTGGTCAGGTTAAGAAGGTGGAGGTGAGATGGAAGAGGGGATGAAAAGAGGCAAAACTTTAATCTTCAACATCAAACAATGACTTTATTCTCCCTAAGTATCTATTCTGAGAGATCACATTGACAAAATAAAACAAAACAGTAAATGTAGAGAGGGAGTTTTGAACACCAAAGTGCAGTTTTTATAATTCTCAAAGCCTTTAATTTTAAGAAAGCCCACTAGTGCCATTATTTTGCAAATGTTTAATTTAGAGAATTGACTCCCTAATCTATAATGTTTCAAGCACTCAGTATTTACATAACATTCACATAAAGCAAATATTTCAAAACCACCTAAGTCTCCAAAATTCTTTCTTATTATGAAATAAAAGGGAAAACCCTCCAGAGATTCTAATACTCCCAATGTTGAAAATGCAGGAGGCATGCAGATGTAGGTTTTCCTGAGGCTATTCTTGTATAGATAATGAGTGCCTTCCAGTACCAACATGTATTTCATAATAGCTTAGAGTTTTAATAGCACAGGAGTGGGATGTTTGAGGACTGAAGATTTATCTACTCTTGGCTGAAAGCATATGGGATTTAGCTTTTAGTTTCCATTCAATCTCTTTAACCTGTTCTTGTTTACTGAAAATCTGTTACTAGATTCTGCTTTGAGGCTTTTTTTTTTTTTTTTTATGAATGGCTTATATGCATGGCATGGCATGTATTATTCAGTCTTAGTGAATAATAAAAGCTCACTAAGGAAGGAATTAAATACAGAAAGACAAAGAACTGTTATTCTGAAACTCTCTTCTGCCAAGGATCAGTTGCCCATTTCTCAAACTTCTTTTTCAGTACTCACACCTAACCATCTCTATTTTTTCATAAAACAGTTTTACTTGTAGTTACGTAATATATCAACTCTCTTTCCATTCCCTTTTTCAATTCCCATCCAGCAAGTGGAAAGAAAAACTACTAATATTCTAGTATGATAGACTTAAAATGACCACTTGAGTTTCTAGCCTCTTTCTAACTCTAAGCACACAAAACAAAGGTAAACTTATTTGTATGTAAGGAATGGGGGTGGAAATCAAAGTTATGAGCCACTAGACTTGTGGCACTAGAGGCACTAGACTTGTGGATCTCTGGGTCCAGAAGATAAAGGCAATTAGTAATTTGTTTCCTATAAGAAACAAAAAATAAATAGTCTCTGGAGGAGGCAGAAGTCAGGAGTTATACAGTAATATATAGACGTTATACAGAACTCCTGTTTTTAAACAGGACCTATCAAGAGGCTGAAAAGAAAATGCCCAAAGCTCTAGACTAAACCAGCAGGTTTGAAAAAGGAGGAACAGAGTCTCATACACAGCAGCTGAATTAAGCCACACCACCTAATTGCTATCCAGTCTATTATTAGACTGGATAGCAGTTAACCATCACAGAAGTCCAAATTCCATTGTTAACCATCACAGAAGTCCAAATTCCCAAGATAAGATAAAATCATGGCCTCGATATTTTTGAAAAACGGTAACTTGGTTATTGTTATATTGTTATAATCTGATCAATCTACCGATATTAAGATTTATTTAAAGGTATGGTTTTGACATTGTCTTAAATAATGAGTTTGATTGAAGGCCAAGAACAAACCATATATATATATATATGTATACGTATGTATTATAATACATATAGAGTTATACATACACATATATAAATATACATGTATGTATTATACATACATATATATATTAAGCAAATTCCAACTGAAGGTCATTCTACATATATATATATTATATATATTATATATATATATAATATTTGAGAGCAATAGCATATAGATGAGTTCATGATTGGAGTCTACTTAAGACTTTCTCTCCCTCTCCCTCTGCCCCTCCATCTGCTCAAGTGCTCACTCTCTCTCTCTAAAATAAATAAATAAAATCTTTAAAAAGAACTCAAAACATGTCCAATTAGAGACATAATACAGAAGTGAAATTTAAAGTATTTTAACATGGTGCAGTTGAATATGTTTGCATTCTAAGGGTACTAAAAATTACATTAAAAAAACAAAGTATAAGCCAAAAAAGTAAAGGAGAGATCCATTTGTTTACATTAAACAAGTGTTAAGTCTGTACAGAAAAAAGACACAAGTAACAAAGTTAAAAGATGAATGAAATTCTGAGAAAGATATTCACATGCTATAAAATCAACAAATATTTGAACTCAAAAGTTATAAAAATATTCATTTATAGAATATGAAGTATTAATTCATTTTAATATTTCATATGTATAGCTTTAAGTACCTAAAATATAAACTAATGTGTAAAAATAACCTATCACTCACCACCCAGATTTTAGTTTCTAATGTCATTCTCCAATAAAAGGAACCCTTTGGGGAAATCACTGATTCTAGAAATGGACCAGAAATTATACAAGATGAGCTTGAAAATTCTATGGTGCAAAAAAGTAAAGTGCTCAAAAATCCTATAATGAGTGGCATGTGTTAAAGGGACACAGGAACCAACTAAAAAGAAGTCACAAGAACTGAAATGGGAAAAACTTGACAAGAGAAAGTAATATTGCATCATTACTGAGAGTATAAAATAAGTATCCATGACTCTATAATAATATAAAGGGTGTAATAAATAAATAAACCAGGAAGAAGATACAAACCTCCCATGTATAATAATTTCAAATAATTTTTGTAGATACTTTGCACTCAAGTGTGGACTGCATATCAAAGAGTTTGAAAGGGGGAAAAAGAATAACTTCACAGTGAAGAACCTTGATAAATACTACCTCAGCCAGATGGTCAAGGTTAATATTAATATAATAAATTATGTTGATAGTATGTACCCTTGATATTATGTGATGAAAATGGCATTGTACCTCTGTGCTAGTCTTCTTTAAAAAACTAGATAAAAAATAATCCTAGTCTAATCATTAGAAAAATATTAGATAAATTCCAACTGAAGGTCATTCTACAAAAAAGAAATCCTGACAACTACGCCTTAAAACTTTGAAGATCATGGGGCATCTGGGTGGCTCAGTCCTTAAGCATCTGCCTCAGCTCAGGTCATGATCCCAGGGTCCTGGGATCAAGCCCCGTGTTGGGCTCCCTGCGTAGTGGAGAGCCTACTTCTACCACTTCTCCTGCTTGTGCTCTCTCACTTGCTCTCTCTGTCAAGTAAATAAATAAAATCTTAAAAAAAAAAAAAAAAAACTTTGAAGGTCATCAAAAACATGGAATGTGTGAAAAATTGTTTTCATCAAAGGGAGCCTAAAATGACAAGCCTGCAAAATGTATACTAGCAAGAAACAAAAAGGAGACAGAACTTGAAGATTTGGGAAATTCTCCAAGTGTATACATATTGTAAAGTGTATCCATATTGTAAAAAATGAGAAAGCACGCTCTGGAGGGAACACCAAAGGTGTTGTTGGACAACTTTTGTTAAAGAGATTAGGTGTGTCACACATGGATTTAACCGAACATCTTAGCAGAAATCAAGAATAGAGATGTAGTTACCCAGGAAAGATATGTGGAAGACCCACTTATCAAAAGCTTGAACCTCCCTGAATCGCCCAGGAGACGGACAGGTTTCAAGAATTTTATAGCAACAGGAATGTTGCCAGCCTGGGCTGAAAGAGACAGAGAAGGGATGACATCAAGAAAGAATGACTGAAGGCAGAGCCACAGATGCAAAGGACTGAGCTGTTGGCTCCATCTGGGCTAAGAGAACAGGGCTGCCGTTGCATCTGGACCAGAGGAGAGTCCTCTTTCACCTGCCCAGAATGATCCAAAACCCTTCTGATTTGGGCTTTTCTGACAAATGCTGGAATAGAAAAATGTCCCTTAAGATTTAGAGAGGAGGTCTAGAGGAAAGTGACCCTAATTTGAGTTTATATTTTATTCCTGGTAAAGCAAGATTATTTCTTCCAGAGCATTTAAACTATTATGCAACCAAATACAATATATTTTCCTTAAAAATAAAGATTACATAAATATGCATTACTTACATTATTTAGAGAAATACAAAAAATACATTGAAATATTAACAACTGTATCGAGACCAATTTTCTTCTGTTTTTTTGGTTTCATTTTCTAGAATAAAATTGTTATTTTGTATTAAAAACATTTTATTTATAAGAAGAATATATCATTTATAAATTATTATTATATTATATTATATTATAATACCACATTATATGAATCAATTTTTTTGTGTGTCAGGTCCATTAGAGTATTAGTGTGGAAAGTTCAATGACCTTATCTGAAAAACCCAATTTCTGGATTTATTGCTGCCTCTTAATACTTGGACCTTGGACAAGCCACTTAACCTCTCAGAGGCTATTTCCTGCCCTACATACCTCACAAAGTAGGTGTAAGAATCAAATGAAGTTATTTATGAAGGTTCTGTAAATCTCAGTTTGAATGTCAGGAATGATTATTGAAAAATTTTTAACACAATTCCCAGATTCATATGTACCAGTAATAAGCATTTTTCATTAAATAGATATTGTAAAGTTTTTAAACTGTCATCGATCTTAAAAACATATTTGTGTTTGATCATAAGAAAGCATCACATTTCTGTAGGATTCTGTAAAAATAACCAATGGATCATGAATGTTTATATTTAAGTGAAATATTACACCAACTTTCTGTATCTAAGACAGTTTGAAGGTTTATTTTAAATTAACAAATGTCATGTTTGGTGAAAAGATTATAACTAAAAATGCGGAGATTTTCAACCAAATTACTTGCTCTTGATAATATCTTTGGAATTGAATAACATTTGGAGAGTTTAGTTCTTATTTATTGTGATTTGTTTTGAATTGGTTTTGTTTCATGAAAGGAAATATTCCAGTCTCCATCACATCAAATGAAAGCTCAGGCTTCAGTCTTGAAAGTAATTCACATAAAGTTTTGGACTCCAATTTTCAAAAGCCCGCACAAGTCCTGAGCAGTAACAGGAGGGGAGAGAGAGCCTGGATTCCTCTCCAAGACCTAGGTGCACAGAGGACATACAGCTACACTTTTATTTCTCAGAAATTTATATTTTGTATGTGACATTTTTCATAGTTTTCACATGAATTCTGGGAAAGAAAAAAGGATGTGTAACTGTAAAAGCTGAAATCTCTAATTCATCTTTTATACAATGTAACACCAATAAGAGTTCTTTGAGCATAATAAAAGTTCCATAAATACTTTCTGAATTATGTAATTAAGGAAATTAAAAAAAAAACACTGGAAGGGAAGTTACAAAGGATATATCAAGCTAATATTTAATGTAAGCTCTCATTTATTAACTTCTGGCAGGACACATTTTATACCAATGAGACAATGTGATGGTGTGTCGTTTACGTAAGAGTTTTGATTTGGCGCTTGTCTAGCAGCGAGTAATGAAGTGGGAAAAATGTTATTTTTGTGTTTTTAATATTTCATCTAAGGCCAACCATCATATCTATGCCTGAATAAAAATGACTGACAACACCTTAGAAACTATTGATGCTACAGTCTTTGAGTACTAATGTGGATTGCCTGTACTTACAATCTAGACTATTGGATCATACGTTTAAGGTAATAGACTAAGTTCTGAGATGTATTTGTAGAGAAGTTATTTTGGAAATATGCCATCATTGTTATCAATGGTAACATTAAGTCATAGAGTGATTTTTTTTTTTACTCTATATGTGTTATTCTACCCATACTTTATTATTATTTGATATATACAGCATAAACTGGCCCTATTAGTATCAACGAATTTACATGGTTCTTATGTTTGATTCTGTTGTCAATTAAATATTGGAGTGAGTTAATAAAATTAATAACTGATTGAAATTATGCCCCTTAAAAGAAAAAAACATTACAAATAGAATTTACAAATTTCCATAGACCTTTATAAGATGTTCTTTATTCTAAGGCAGCCAATTTACCTCGTAATTTGCTATTTTTTAATTATTATTACTGCCATGGCTGCCATGGTGGCCAAGTGCTACAGTAATTTTATACACACTTACACTGCATTCCTAGCAGCCACTGATGTTAATTTAAGTAATCATGAGGTTACTGAAAGCCACAAATGAGCTCCTACCACCGATACCAGGAGGTTTTCTGTGTGCTCTTCACAGGAGTAGCAATCCAATCTCAGGATACCATTTTGAGGGTCTGTAACAAGAAGTTCATTTATCAGGTTCCTGGCTGATCCTGTCTCCTAGTTAAACATTTATGTTTCTTTTTTTCAGGCCTAAACATAGGCAATTACAGAGGCTTGATTTGGAGGGCCTTCTGGGGAGAAGCTGCCCACTCCATGCCAGACTTGGTGCCCAGCCAAAGCGTTGTGGTCTCTGAAGGGAGAGGTTGAGTCAAGGACTTGGGCACCTTTGGCAGGTCATGCTGTTCCCATATTTGCATTCCTAGCCTAGGTGCCTCAATTCCGAGGTCCCTTTATCTGAACCTTGAGGAAATCTTGAAGACACTTTCCCCACTCTGACTCCTAGCCCTTCTGCATCCTTCATCTGACCCTGAAGTTCATAAAACTGCCAGAGCTCACGTCTGGGGCTTTCTCAACAGTGAGATGATCTCAACGTCTATTTGGATCCACCTGACCCTCAACTTGTACTCCATTCTATGGGGGAAAATGAAACAGGAGGAGCTGACCTTTCTAGAGTTTTAGGCTCTTGCTTATAGCATCACAATACATGAGTAAAGCCTTAACTCTTTCACTTTTGGCTTGCTGCTTTAATTGACTGCTACTCCCACACCTGGCAACTCAGCTCAGGTGAGCTCTTGATGAAAAAGATGACACATTCAATCTTTACAAAGTTTTGGGTTGAGGAAAAACATGCAGGATGGAGAAAGGCTCACTCAAACAAAATTCTGAACCTCTACTAGACCTGGAAAGACAACAAATAGGTGAGGTACCAGAATCCAAGAGAGAAACTAGAGGCAGAGCTAATAGCATTTCATGGAGACATGGACCTCCTCTCCAAGAACCAGCATGGAGAGTGATGGAAAATAAATACCCCAATTTGACCATCCTGCTTTTCCAAATCCCATGCTAGTACCTCCCAGTAACCAAGCCCAGTAACCAAGCCATGATCAGAAGCCCATGATAGAGCAAATCCATTAGCTAAGACCTCCAGAACAGAGAGTAGAGTGGAAAAATGTGGAGAGTGGATCTAGAGGAAGAAATGGAAAATATCCAGTATGTAATTTCAAAAGGTTTTTGTTGCCATACCTCATATATAAAACCAATTTAGTGGCAGCTCAATCTCAAACTTTGTCCTCTACAGTCTGATAAAAGTAACTTCTTTCTAATCTGAAGTGCCTGTGTGCTAATTTGAAGGGGAGCATTTTCTGGTTATCTCAGTCTGGAAAGTTCCATACTCAAATCAGTGTAAGGGGTTCTCCTATTTGCACTTCTGAGCACTATGCAATTTTTAAAACCCCTTGTCTTTGAGAAAACTTCCCTGATTTTTCCTAATCCCATTCTATTATGAATACTTTTAGTACATATTATTTGTGGAAAAAAAAAAAAGCAGAAAGAGAGTTCGTATGATGAATGGGTTATCTATAAATGATTGCCAAAGCTAAAGGTAATAGTGTCACCAAAGGCATCTATTAGCTGTTGGGCTCCCAGCTGGCTTTCAGTCAGAGAGTATCAGAAATTACAGAAAACTGCTGTTGGTGGTCACAGTTGCTTCAGCAAGAGAGGAAAGTGGTTCACAGAGAACATACATAGGTCACAACAAAATCATGTCTACCGAAGCCCCTATGCCCGCTGCCAAATGTTGGAGGAGTACAGATGAAGCTTGCACTCTTCTTCCATTTTCCCCATCTCACCTAGTGCTGCTCAGGGGCACAGGGTGGAGGAAACCAGAGGAAGGATCTTCCCAGGCTAGAGGCTCTGACTGATATCCATGTACTTTGAGGATATGTTTTATTTGTATTATTCCAGCCTGTTAAGGCACTTAAACAGCTTTTTTCAACTGCTTGTTCAGATAATTTATTATTAATGCAAATTAAATAATTGTGCAATGCCTTGTTTAATTTACCCTTGCTAGTCATAGTTCTATCATCCACCCATCTACATATGCTGAGTATACAAGCAAAATGATTATGGACCCCTGAAATCAACTTTTAATCTCTACCCCCCAAAGGAAAACAAAAAACAATAACAACAACAACAACAACAAAACCATGCAAATGAATGCTGATTCTATTAGATTTCCTTTTCATAGGGTATACTTCTGTTATTTTTTCAGTATCTACTCTGTTCTATTGAGTGGCTTGGCCCGCAGTCAGTATTCAGAGGAATCACTGCCACATTTTAAAGCTGTGGCTTCAGGACACTAATGGCAGCATCTTGAAATTTGAAATCTATTTTGAATCTTCAGCATATATGCCAGAATTAAATTTAAAGTAAGGAGAAACTGATACAAGCTGCATTGATTTTTTTTTTAAATAAAATATAGTTATAATTTGAACCTGGCTAAAATTCTAAAGCTGGCTTTGGCAAAATGATAAACAGTTTTTATTAGTTCCAACCATTTACATTAAAATGAAATAAAATTCAATCCTGGCTTATGGTAAACTGATATATTTTGTTTCATGATATGCGGTACTATAAATCTTTAAAATCAGGCAACTTCAAAATTTCAATAGAGATATTTTATTTTATACACTTCTAAATTTGCTAACACTATGAAATACCTGGACCTGGTTAAATCTACATTTCTATTCATTATGCTGCTTAATTTACTATCAGATAAACACTAAAACGCTTTCATTTTTCCTTATTGGCATAATAATTCAGTTTTCTTTTCTAAAAAAGTACAATGCATCCACCCTCTATTATTTAATAACTCAATTGACCTTGCAAATCTCTTCTCTCTAAAAGTGATATATTTTTACTTATGCTTTGTGAAAATGGATATTCTTCATTAGTAAAATTAATCACAAAAGTGCATTAATGCAATAACAAACTTGACCTGATTTTTAGAAATATGGGATACTTCTGAGTAAATGTCCCAAGAAATGTGAGTCAATTGAACATACTCACCTTCTTGGCAGGGATTTTAATAATACAATTTTCTCCTTTGCTCAGTTCAAAGCTCTACTTCTCTTGCTATTAAATTATACTTTTGGCTCATTGAAATGTTTATGAATCAGCGTTACTTTAAGTCAATCTATCTTCACTGGCATTCATTTTAAATATAGAGTTTCAGTGAGTAGAAAAATAATAGTTGAATGTGAATCAAAAGTTTCAAATATAAATGATCAATTCCATCTCTTTTACAATCTACTGCTTTTCCTCTTGAGTCCTTGATGGTTTCACGAGTGATAACATAGTCATATTTCTAAGTGTACTAGTACGTGTAGGAAAAAAATACTACATTTATTTAAGATTTCTAAATACATAATGGATAAGGACAGAACAAGTAATCCTTTGAGTATTCAAGTGTAGAATAACTGGGTTTTGTTCACCTGAAAACAGAGCATGTATCTCTTACAGAAAAAAAAAATTTTTTTTGAGAATAGAGTTTAAATAACACCCAGAAATTTATATATGCTAATAAAATAATTGCATACTTATCATATTTATTTATTTTTTTAATTCTCAGATTATTGATATTTTTTACCAGAATTGTATATGTAGAGACTTTTCTTTCAAAGTAAACTGAGCTTCAGGACAGTAAAGTGGTTAAAAGTTTTACAAGTCCTGTCATAGAATATTAATGAGCCATGGTCAAGTTTCAAGGAAAAAAATTACCTTCCTAAACTCCCCACCTGCTTTTCTTTCCCTTGTTTTAATTAATTAGTTTCTTGCAGTTTGAGTTACAATATCAGTGTACCAAAAATTGAATTTACCCCTTTATTCTGCCTACTTGCAAGAGGATTTCTTTTAAAATGTTTTGAGATTTATTATAATAAATGTTAGCACAATGAAACATTTTTCTTACAATAATTTCATTAGTTCAGTTATTTCCAGGGGAATTTGTTGAAGCTCCATCATATGTATTACATCAAATTTGGATCTGCGAACTGCCTGGATATAGCATGCCATCTCATTTCAAGTCTTCGTGTCAGGAGTGAGTTTATTAAAGAGAACACTGGCAGGAAGGGTGAGGAATAACACTTCTGTCATTAACTTTATTATTTTTTATTCCACGCACCTTCATCTTCTCCCATACTCGTCCTCAAATCCTCTGTGAAATTTTGTTTAATATCACAAAACTGTAAGTTTTTGTTTGTTGTAGTCTTAATATAGTTGATCAATATTTGTTCTCATCATTGTTTCTCACATACCACCTTTTTCCAGGAGTTTACTTTTCTTCTTACTGAATATCCTTTAATAAAATTGTAATGAAGGTCCGTATGGACTAAATTATGCTATTAGTTTTATGTCTAGAGATGAATTTATTTTTCTTTTACTTATGAATTATAGTCTAATTGGTAATAAAACTTTAAAGAGAAAGTAATATTTGCTCAGCAAATCTCATAGGTTCCTGAATTACACTTTTGCTTATGAGATACTCACTGTCAATCTAATTGTTATTCCATGATAGGTAGTATATTTGCCCCTTTGTTAGCTTTTAGGATATTTCTTTGTGGACTACGGTTTGCATCTAAGTCTACACGTAGAAGGATTTTTATTTTTCCTATTCAATTTGTTTGCCTTTTCAATCTGAGAATTTACTTCTTTTTCTTTAAGTATGTGTTCACCTTAATTTTGCCTTTTGAATTTGGTCTTTAATCCATTTGGAATTGATATTCTAATAGGGTGATGTATGTAACTGATCTCAGGACTTCTCATTTGCTCTTTTTCCAAATGGACACCAACCGTTTCTTATACTTTGCTGAAGGCCCAACTTTCAACCAGGTCTGTCGTAATTTAAGTTTCCATATTTGTTTAGGTCTATTTCTGTGCTTTCTGCTGTTTCATTTGTCAGTGTGTTTGTTACCAATTCCACACTGCCAATTATTATAGCTATAATTTTGACATTGTAGTTCTCTTCAACTTGTGTTCCTTCTTAAAACGTTCCTATGGTATTCTTAACCATTTGCTCTTTTTTAAAAATAAAATCAGTTTGTCACTTTTCAGAAAGACTGTCAGAATTTTTATTAGACAAACATGGAATTTGTTGATTAATTTTGGGAGAATTAGCATCCTTTTTGTGGTGAATCTTCCTGTGATCTTCTCCATTAAAACATTTTGGTCAAATTTTATTCTATTCTCCATTGACCTGTCTAATTTCCTCCCCCAGAATACCTCGGTTTAGGTATCTATTATGTTCTTGACAACTGTTCTCTGCTTTCTTGTTTTCCTTCTCTCTCCTTTTACTCCGTGCTCTGGGAGTATTTCTCAAGTTTTTCTTTCATATTACCATGGGATCTTTAGCAATAGCAATTCACTATATTACTTTTTGAAGATCTATTCAGACTTGGTGACTGAAAAGAAAGAAATTATGCAGTTTTCCATGTTTCTACTCACACCACACTATGTATTCGTTGATCTCTGAATTACAGCAGGTACATACATACAGTGCTTGCCCAGTCACCATTGCATAGCAGGTATCCAACCCACAAAACTCTGTTTTACTAAGATATAGATTTCTCCTACTATCTGATCCTTCTTCCAGAACCTTTTATTCTCTGGATTATGTTAAAAACTACAATTCTCTCTATGGTTTGCTATTATGACTTCAATGCTTTTGTTCCTATTATAGTGTCTCACTTTGCAGGGATGATGCCTTTTGAGATGCAGTATGTTATTCTGCTTTTCTCTGTATTTTGCTCTTTTACTTAATCATTTAAGAATGTTTGATAGAAAGAAAATGATTGTTCATTAAAGAAATAGTTATTGTATTTCTCTTACATATGACGTACTGCACAAGACTCTGGGGATAGGCCGATGACCAAAAATAGATCTTCCTCTTGCTCCTAAAGGAGCATAAACATTGTGAGAGAGAGAGAGAGAGAGGAAGAGGGTAAGATGGAGGTAGTCCCCTTGACAGATATGAAATGAACACTTAGATAAGCAGTCTGAAGGAAAAAGCATCTGAACAAGGGACTCATTATTTGAGAGGCAAATGTCTTCTCTGAAAAAGTGATACTGAGCCTGTGCAATGTTTTTGTTTTTTTTATATATTTAAATAAGCTCTATGCCCAATATGGGGCTTGAACTCATGACCCCAAGATCAAAAGTCACATGCTTTCCCAAATGAGCCACCCAGGTGCCCCTAATCTGCACAATGCTTTTAAAGACAGATTGAATCTGTTCATTTTTCTGATTGATAAAGTCCTTGAATTTCTTAGAGGGAAGATTTTCCCTTCCAAAGTTCATCTTCATAACCATAATAAGTTAGTAAAAATTCCTCCCAGTATCTGACAATACTTTGTCCTGAATTTTAAGTTTTTAAGGTTGTAAGTTTTCATCTTGTTCTGTGTTTCCATAGGTACTTTAGTAGGAAGATTGGAGAGACTTCCCCAAGGGCTACTTGTTGTATGCCATTTAAATCCAGAAATCCTGAATTATTTATTAAGGAAAGAAAAAAAATTCAGTATGAGTGCATATCTAAACTGCCTTGTTAATGTGAATATAGAACTTTGTCATTTGACTGTATGTCTGATTCTTGGATACATTTACAATCACGTACCAGAGAGAATCATGATATGCTACCCAATTTGTAAACTCTTTCAATATTTGTTTTAAAATACTACTACTACTACTTCTACTACGACTATTACTAATGATTATGATAATTTTTATGTTATTGGTAATGATGATGATTCTAGCCAATATTTCTTATTTACTATGAGACAGGCACTATGTTTTTGTTTTTGGTTTTTTTTACTTTACTTACATAATTAATCCACTATCAACACTCTGCAAGAGCAGAGACAAGATTTAAACCGATAGCCATGTTTTGAAGCTGTGGATCTGTGGTCCTTGTTATGTTTCATTGCTTTTTTTTTTTAGTGAGTGAGCTCATTCATGTGTAAATTACACCACATTAATTAGTATCTATATCACAGATATATATTCAGTGATTTTCTCAGGCGGGAAACTTGCATATGACATAGTCTGTTTCAAAACTGCCCACCTAGAGATCCCTTTATCTTAGACTGGGATGTTTTAATTCGGGAAGTTTGGGAAAAGCAAAGGGAGAGAATCATTGTGATGAAACTGCGGGTGTGAAAGTATGCAATGAATACAAGGAGGCAAAAGATGAGAAAACAATAAACAATGGTTGGCAATGAGAACAGCTGATCCTGCCTGTATTTTCATATATTCCTCATGCCATTTAGAACTAAAACTGGACTGTTGTAGAGCCAAAACCAGTATTTTCTCAAGTTGTCATTATTGTCAGTCTGAACATTGTATGTAGGAATTTGTGTATTTCTAGATGTGTGTGTTTTGTGTGTGTGTGTGTGTGTGTGTGTGTGCATGTGTGTGTTTTGGGTGTTTTGACCCTTGGAGTGGCCCCTTTAGTGAAGAAAATGATTTCCTTCAATTTGCCCGTGCTGTCGTATTTTCCCAACGTGACCAGTGGAAGTCATCTAGATCTGGAAAATCTAAGCTAGTTCCCACTTGGCTAATACTCGTGTCAAAAGTAAATAAGAAGTTGCCATCCCCTGTCGAGCTCTATGATATTATTCACAACTGTTCCAAATTCCTGTGGAGTAAAATGACTGCTATGAAATAATGTATTGAGTTTTCAGGTGCAGGTATCTGTCTGAAAAGGGGACAAAATGTGGTGCTTATGATGAAAAATAGAAGGAATACTCTGAGGGCAGGTGATATTTGTATCTGTTCCACTCATTAATGTATTTTTAGAAACTAGAACATTGCCTGGCTCCCAGTACCTTCTCAATAAATAGTGATTGGCTAAATATTTAAAAATAGATACATATTTAAGCATCAGAATAAAAAGTGATAAGAAAGAAATGGGATAATATCTGCAATTCAGCCTTGGGCATGAAAAAGTTGAGTGAAAATTTAAAAGCTCAGTGAGAATGTCAAATGGACTGTATTCCTGAATGCCCCTGGGAAATGGGGCCAGGTGTGCAGAAACAGGTAGGCATGACTTGTTAAGTTGTGCTCCTGTCTGACATGGAATTGTTTTGGTGGTTAAAGCTATAAAATCCTGTATGTTAAGAAGTGAGAGTTATAGACATTTAATGCACCAATTTAAGTTTTCACCTTTATTTTAATCAAATGCAGGAGGATATTAAAATTTCATCCTAAGTTTTTCCCATCAAAACATGCAAATTACCCTTTCAGGTCTTTAACTACACTGAGATATAGGACCTAACAGGTTATGAAATGAAACATAATTATGGGCCAAAGACATTTTTCTTTCAAAACCTTTGTAATATAAAACTTTAACATGTTTTATGATTCTTCTGTATAAGTAGCAACTAAACTTTTAAAAAGTAAGGTACTTTTTGCAAATTATTGTAAAATTTCCAACTTGGTAAAAGTAAAGATGGACCCATTGTATTCAAAGGTCATTATTCACATAAACCACTTAATATCTTTTGCATTATTTTATTTCTGTCAGTCCATTTTTATTTCAGATTGAGTTTGCTATTATTACTCTAGACGGATGGATAAACAAATGGCCGGATGAGTGGTAGAGATAGATGGATAGATAGATAGATAGATAAATAGACAGAGACAGAAAGTTAGCTTAGGCTATTTCTTAATATGAAATAAGGATATTTACTTCTATTATTGTTATGATTTTTCTATGTTTATGTCCTTAAGTTCCTGATATTTTTTTAGTTGCCTAAGGGCATCCAGGTGCCAGTTTGCAGAGGCTAAGAAAGGGAGGTGAGGAGCGGTGTGGAAGTAAACTTGCAGAGAAAGAGAATACAGGTACTGTTCAGCTTCCTACACGTAAAACATATTTAGCTACCCTCACTCTTCCTTCTTATTCTTAAGATTTTATTCTGGTAAGAACAATTAACATGAGTTTATTCTTTTAATAAGTGTTTAAGTGTACAATACATCACGGACTATGATGTAAATATGGTTCTGCCCAGCAGATTTCTAGCTGTACGTCTTGCTTGACTGAAACTTTATGCCCCTTCGTTGGTAACTCTCCATTTCCCCAACCCCTCCCCCCGGAAACCATCATTCCACTCTTTGATTCTATGAATTTGACTATTTTAGATATCTCATATGAGTAGAAACATGCAGTATTTGTCTTTCTGTGACTGACTTTTTACACTTAGTGCAATGTTTTCAAGGTTCACCCATATTGTGACATATTGCAGAATGTCTTTTTTTTTTCAGGCTAAGTAGTATTCCATTATGCGTGTGTGTATGTGTGTGTGTGTGTGTGTGCATGTGTGTGTGTGTGTGTGTGTGTATAGTGATAGCTTTCTGTGCTATCCTGCCCCAAACTCCCCAGATCTTGGGACAGTCACATTTTATCCAGAGAACAAAATCATACTGAGAAAGTCTCTTAGGTTTGGCTTTCTTGTTCTACTTAAAGCTTCAGGTGGTATGAATGCTGAGTTGAGAGTGAGCATTTCTGAAGGTCCAGTAGAGGGGCTAGGTGACTCCACAGCATGGGCTGGTTATAGGTAAATGGTCCAGAAAGCTGGACAGTGAACAAAACACTCACTGTAATGTTTATAACTATCAGCAGTCATGGTTAGGCCAAAATAATCCAGAAAACATTTCAGGCACTTGACTCTGATAAAAAATGTGGAAGCATAAATTGTACTATTTGTAGACTACAAGCAACAATGCTGACAGAGCAGACAATGCTCCATAAACATAAGAAATTGCCTTCAATATCAGCTGTTCCAGCAGGGGGTGAGAGGCAGTTCTTCTTGGGGAGTCAGCTGAAAGGATGAGGAAGATACGTGAGAAATTGAGAACTTTCATTTAAATTAAAGCCTGGAATTTTAGAAAAGGATTAATTAATTATTAAATTGGAATAAGTTTAAAAGAGATTGACAAAAAGATTTTTTCCCCTAACAACAGATACGTGTACTGATGGAGATCATATCGCCTATAGAAAAAAATCCCTGCAGATTTTAGCTTTAATATGAGTTAAACTTTATTCCATTACAGACATAGCTTAAGGAAAATATTAATTGTAGTAGATCATAGACATTCTTTTGATAAAAGTAGTCTAACTGATTAACTCAAATACATGCGGTGTTCAGTTGGAGTCAATAATATCAGTTGTCAAATAAAAACAAAAAACCAACAAACAAAAAAGAAATCCAGACTTACATAAAGAGAGACATTATTCAAAAAGGCTACTGCAAAAGGGAGCATGCTCCAACCATAAGATTGGCAAAATCTCGAAATCAAACAGAAAAAGACTTTATTTTCATAAGGAGAGATAAACAGGGCTAGAGGAAAGTTTTGGGGAGGGAGGGGGGCAAGAGATAGTGGGTGAGCAAATGGAATGAGAGTGACAGTTTAACAAGAATTTTGGTTCTATGATTCTTGGGATGAACACTTAAAAGAGGATACACTGTGCCTCAGTAGTCACTTAACTTAGGTTTAAGCCAAAGTTTAGGGACATATGGGGAGAACAGCAGTCTGACTACAGTTTGATCAAGCACGTCCTCATGTAAGTAATGGGCAATGTGAACACCTGGTCACAGAATGAACTCATAGCAGGATGGATAGATAGATAGGCAGGTAGAGGTATGGATATATGTGTGTAAAGAGCTATAAGTATATTTTCTAACTCTGCCAACTAAGAAGGCCTGGAGCAGTGACATCCCAGAAACAACGAGCATTCTAACTAATAAATATAAAGGGGATGATGGAAATATAAATATCACCATTAGGCAAACAACACAGTAATAGTTAATGCAGACAAAAATCATCAATAGATACTAAAATTTGAGGGAAAATGTATGATGAGAAATAGGATATTTGCACAGTCTTACATTACCTCTCCATAAGCCAATTATTCACTGTAATATATAAAATAATAGCTTAGCTGGGAAGAAACTTGGCAGATACCTCCCTAACCAAATTTGGACAGAATACTCAATTTTCATTCTATTTCAGGTGTAAGCCTTCTATTTCATAAAATCCTAATGATACATTTCTACTTTTATTCATCATTCAAATTTACTTACAGAAGTTTTTAGTTTTCACTTTTATCTTGTTTTTAAGTATTTTCTTAATTTTTTCTTTAACATTTTCTCACTGTATTGTCATTTTTTAGTACTGATAAGAATATTTTAAAATGAGTGTACCTTTTTGTAATTTTATTTATTAGGCTGAGTGTGATCTATTAGATATTCATAGTATTTTCACAGAGGCAGGCATCTGACCGAATGCCACCAAATTTTCATGACAATCGCAAAATGTGTCAAAATACTGCTGTGCTGACTGCTGTTTTAAGACAGTTGGTAGCTGCATGAGAATGGATGCCAGCAGCTTGTCTTTCGGATAAGTGTTAAATTTGTATGATTAAAGATGCTAAATATAAAGATGGAAATTTTATCTTTCAGTTATCAGTGAAGATTTAAAATTTGAGCAATTGTGGGGGGAACTGGGTGGCTAAGTTGGTTAAGTGTCCAACTCTCAGCTTCAGGTCAGGTTATGATCTCAGGGTGGTGAGACTGAGCCCATGGTCTGGCTCCAGACTCTCATTAGCACAAAGTCTGCTTCTCCCCCACCCCCCCAATAGGTGCTTGTGCTCTCTCTCTCTTCAAAATAAATAAATAAAATCTTTAAAAAAAAAAAAACAAAAAACAAAATAAAATAAAATCTGAACAATTCTGTTTTTCACAGATATATAGGATAAAGAGAAAACTTAGTGCTTAGATAATGGCAACTATGTGTTTCATATTTTTATGGGTATAATGGTATACATAAGGCAGGAAACATTTCAAAATGCTCAAACACATTTTGAAATCCAAGTTGATTGCTTGAGATTAATTAGATACTACTGTGAAAGAATTTGATAGGTTGTTAAAAATGTAACTTATTTGCTTCTTTACATTTGGAAGAAACATAACTTTCTCTCTAGCTATCTTCTCTATTATTTGCTTGCTACAGTTTCAATAAATGAAAATCTCTACCCACTGCCAGTTATTTTTTATCATCTTGCTTTTGGCTTTGGACAATAAGTTTCTTTATTTGGCCAAATTGGTAATGTCTTCCCAAATTATTTCATAAAGTATTAGGAAGATCTTAATGGAAAAAAATGTTAAATTGCTTTATATAATGAAAAATAAACTATAAAACTTCTAGAGTATTTGTTCTCCTTTCTAATATATTCTGAGGTAGTAAAAGTAGATATTCTGGGAAAATCTCACCTCATTTTAAAATGAAGCCCCGGAAGGATATTAATGATAGTAGAAGGATACCTTGAGTATTTCCTGAGGTTAACAAGCTGTTTCCCAAAGAATTGAAAAGAAGTATCCAATCCTGGTTTATAGTGTCAAGAGCTCTAACAATGCTCCTTGTGGAAACACACACACACACACACACACACACACACACACACACGGAGAGAAAGAAGCAAGCAGTTTTTTTTCTTGTGTGTATATGTAGAGTTTTCTAGTCTTTCTCAGAACATACAACTTTTTTGGTACTCACAAGAAAAAAAATAGAAATTAAAATGTACACATTAGTTTTATCATTCAGTATCGAGATAGCCTGATGATGGCCATAGTCAGGACGGTTTGTGAAGTGCCTCAAGGATCTTGAATATTCATAACAATAATTCAAGACTAAGAGAGGGAGATGGAACATAGAAGAAGAAACTAGTCTTGACTCAATTATGTAATCTTCTCAATAACTTAAAAGTGTTTAAGGAAAAGCATGCTTTGATTTCATGTTTTCGTACTTCAAGGTCAAGAATTTTGCCCAATGATGTCCTGCTTCTCCAAATCATACCAACTTCAGAGTTTTTTGTTTATACAACCAACTAATTACATTTAAGAATTTATTTGATCGAACATGACTACTTGATCATAAGGTGCATTTTTTACTATTTAAAACTCAATCCATATTGTTATAAATGTAGTCATTGATATGGCAACATTCAACAAGCATAATTTCCTGGCACCAGGGCAACTCTTCCTATGACTGCTCTCAGTGAAAGAATACTGTCCGAGGGCAATAACCCGTCAAGCATTACTGTCCTCATGACTTCATAAACGGTTGTTGAAGTCCTCCTCTAATAAATAAGGAAAACACCACTGGAAAGTTTAAGAGAGAAATAATAATCCTTTCCTGGGACTTTTGAATTTCAAGTGGCAAAAAGGTAATACCCAAGTCTCTTCTATTCAAGATAAGGAAGGTGAGATATATGCCTGGAGTAACACTCCAAACCTGACAGGACTCAGGGTGCCTTCCTTGTCCAAAGTTCACATTGAAAGAAACAACAACAGACAGCTTTCTAAGAAATAACCATAGTCACTTAAGCCATGATGCTGAGTCAAAACGCATTTCTGTAGAGGCAAACCTGCCGCCTATGGAGTAGCCTCATAAGACCACTCTGTTTATTGAACATGGACAAATGCTCTCAGATCCTCTCTATTGGGGAATTTAGTGAGAGATAGAGAAGTTAAGAATAATGACACAAAGACTGTGAGGGCCTTAAGCAGAATCTATTAGGCAATAAAATCAATGTGTAAACAGGAGCCATAATTTAGAGTAGAAAGGAGGTAACAGGATTTAGAGGAAAAGGAGAGTAACTGGAAAAAGAAGCCATAGATACCTCTGAGGGAAAGAAGTATTGGAAGTCATTGTAACCTGAATGATTTTCAGATTCTCCTTCAGATATCTCTTTTTCATGTCCCCAGGCAGGTGTCCTTACAGAAATCTATCAGTTTTGGCAATCTGATTGTCCACACCTTGAAACTTTTAAGGTAATAGTACAAACATCCTGGGGCGCCTGGGTGGTCCAGTCGTTAAGCGTCTGCCTTCGGCTCAGGGCGTGATCCCAGCGTTACGAGATTGAGCCCCACATCAGGCTCCTCTGCTGGGAGCCTGCTTCTTCCTCTCCCACTTCCCCTGCTGTGTTCCCTCTCTCGCTGACTATCTCTCTGTCACATAAATAAATAAAATCTTTAAAAAAAATTAAAAAAAAATAGTACAAACATCCTATAATAGTGCAAGAGGGTTCACAAATTTTAAAAAAATAAAGATAATTAAAAAATAGTAATATGCTCAGAATTGTGCAGTATGTTTCTGAAGTACATGAAGCTTTTTACAGTGAACAAGACATTGAAACTTACCAACTGTAAATGTGAAATCTACATTGCCCCCTTGCCCCCAGAGGATATTTGGCAATATATGAAGACGTCTTTGGTTGTCACCAAAGTGGGTAGGCAGCTGCTACTGGTAGTGAGTAGAAACCAGAGATGCTGCAAAATATCCTAAAATGCCCAGGACTCTCTCCTGACAAAACAAAGAATTCTCCAACCCAAATGTCGGTAGTGCCAAGTTTGAGTCTCTGCACTGATCTAAACCAAGACAACTCGGATCAAAACAAATTACAACTTCCTAATTTGAATTAATTTCCATCTATTTCAAATCCATGTTTACTCTTTTACCTATATGCCTCTATCATAAATTGAATATATACATATAATTTCATAATTGAAAACATCTAGAACTAAACATGTAAGCCTTCAGAATATAATGTTTTGAGTATTTTGTTTTGAAAGAGTCTATCCTTTATTCAAGAAAAATAATATTGTGAGAAGTTTCCCTGAATTGCATTTTTGCCATTTCGCTGATGTAAGTCAAAGGAACAGGCTGAAATGAATGCTTTCAGACAACAGGGAAATCAATGAAAATGATGAACTTGCAGAATCAAGTGTGTCCTGATTTTTATAAAGCAAAATGCCCAAAGTCTATTTTCTTGAGCCTCTGATAATCTACATGTGAATAGTTTGGCCTCGTGCAGACTGATTATTCATTTTATAGCTCTTTGCATATAAGTGCTTAATAATATTATACTATAGACACCTTAGAATCATACACAAACAGATAAATGTTTACCTAGCATGATTTCAACGTCAGGGAGTAAAATCTTTTCTTCCCTGACAAAGGAAAAAATCAACTGATCAATTGTCATTTCATAATCATTAGCTTTTATGATGAAAAATGCAAAAATCCTCAGGCTGTGAAGAAAGAAAGCAATTCAGAACAGAGGATTCAGGCTTTAGTAGGCAGCTTTACATATGAAAGGGGACAGCCAGAAGGCAACCTGAATCTTTCAAAATGTGGTAGAAAAATGTAATTCATTTAAAATACTTCATAATTTGAACTAATGCTATTACTGGTTTATACTTATTAAATAGTAATACATTTTTTTTCTTACCAAAGCTGTTAAGACTGCTATGACAATTTTCCATATGTGAAAATTGAGGCTTAAAGTTGTTCACCAGTGTGTCGAGGCCACACAGGGAGCACATGGTAGAAGGAGGGTTAGAATCAAGATCTAACTGAAAAGAGAGTATATCATTTTTTAAATTTACTTTTCAAAATCTTTTCAGGAAGATTGTAGGAACTAATTTTTAATGGGTGGTTTAAAAGTAGAGAACACGAACATTCACTGAATATTTATATGCTAAGTACTATGCTAATGTCTTTACATAAATTACTTTATTCAAAATAATAGCTGTATCATTTGTTACAGACGTGATCAAGAATAAATAATAGAGAACTAAAATTGAATAGTTTAGACAAAATATGTTTATTTTTCTGGTATTAAGAATCCTATGGTATGTAATCCAGCCCTAGTGTTTGTTGGCCAAGTCCCTAAAAAATCCACAAAATAGGGGCGCCTGGGTGGCTCAGTCGTTAGGCATCTGCCTTCTGCTAAGGGCCTGATCCCAGGGTCCTGGGTTGGAGCCCAGCATCCAGCTCCCTGCTCTGCTGGAGCCTGCTTCTTCCTCTCCCACTCCCCCTGCTTGTGTTCCCTCTCTCGCTGGCTGTCTCTCTTCACCAAATAAATAAATAAAATCTTAAAAAAAAAAATCCACAAAATACCTTTGTTGACCAAAGTCCCTGAAAAGTTCACAAAAATACCTTTCTCATAATGTAAAGTTTTTTACTCACTGCATAAGAAAGACCACTACCTTGAAATCATTTTAGTAGACACAGACAGAATAATTATAGATTTTTGGTGTCTAGTGTAGGAGGGCTCTCTCAGTGTCGGGGCCTATTTGAGAGTAGGTGAAATTCAACTGTGACTCTTTAGGGTTAGTGAACATCGGAAGGTAAGGATTTAGAGGCAATCTTGAAGGGTAAATAGCCAGTTGAGAAGCTAGTTTGCACTAACCGTTGTCCTGAGAACAGAGAATTGATGACTTAGTTGTTCAGTTTATGGCTCAGATAAACAGATTGGAGTGTGTTCCTGAAACTACCAATAAAGTCCTTTGCAATGTCATTTGGACAAGAGTTTCTTGGACTAGTTAAGTCGTACTAATTGCAGACATGTTGCTTCTTCTGTTCTAGCTCAAAATGTCATCAAGAAGTCAGGTTTCTTTTTTCTCCTCCCTGCCACCTTTCGACAGAGGCATGTATCTTAATAATCTGAAGGTAACTTGAACACTTCTAAACATCATACCCACATTCCAGGTATTTGGAAGAGAAGGGAAAAGAGAAGAAAGGGGGAAAGTCTAGATTATGTAAGTCTGTTTTTTTTTTTTAAACGTTTTCCCCTAAGTCCTAGGTTTTGCTTTCATCCCACCTGTCGCAACTAAGTCTCATGACTAGCTCTAACTAAAAGGAAACCGTGAAGGTAAATCTTTAGGCTTTACAGTCTCTAAGGCAGAAGCAGGAAGTTAAAAGAGGTTGTGAATTGATTTTATGTTGCTAATACACAGTGTTGGCTGCAACACTGATTTTAGCTGAATAATCTCCTAACTGGCACAGTTATCAATATTATTAAGGTATCATATTGAGCTGTACTCTATCCTCAGGCACTCTGCTGTATTATTTACATGCATCACTTCTTGAAACTTAACTCCAAGCCTATTTGGTAAAAAAATAGTACTATTCCTCTCACAGATGAGGAAACTTGACGGTAGGTAACTTGCCTAAGGACACAAAAAGCATATGTGTCAGATGGGATTTAGAACCCAGAACAATTTTACTCCAAAGCCTGGGCTATTCACATTATAGCCACTGTTTCTTCCAATGTAAAAATATAACACTCAGCTATAGTGGACATAATAACTGGGATTCCTTTTATGACTAGTGAATTATCCTATACTCTAATAATTTCTCATTTTAATCAGAACTTCCTATAATCAGATAAATTAAATTTGTCTAAGTATCCAGAATATGTTTTTTACATGATAAAGTCTGTTTTATTTTAAATAATAAATTCTACCTAATGTGGAATATATTGTAGTATTTTTTCATATACTGAAATCAGTGAAATGGAACTCATGCTGTAAACTACGTTTTTTGTTGGCAGCTGTTATCACCCAAGGACATATATTCAAAATAATTTAATAATTTCATCTTATAAGTTGCAGATTCAAAAATATTTTTAAAAACTCATCTAAAAACAAGTCAGCATGAATTTTTCCATTCTCATATAGCATCCCTACAGCTGATTATTTTAAATAGCAATGTCAGTAGAATTTCAAGTTTAGTAAAATCATTTTCTCCCAACATGCTGTAAAATCTTTCCATGTTTACATTATAAAATCAACTGATTCAAAATTAGAAACATAGTGTTGCCCGTTACTTTTTCTGAGACTGTTATGAAAACATAATTTGTCATTCCCTTAGAAAATGGTTAAACCAAAACCAAGTAATCTAACAATAATAAAATAGCTATTACAGCTGGTGCCTTGCAGATTTGTTTTTTTAAATACTGCTTCTTGTACGCTGACTGTAACTCAGAATTGAGAGTCTGACCATGACCTTATAGATTTGTTAAGGTAAGTAGATCATATGGGGATATAAACCTTCACTTACATTAGGCAAAATACTTAAAAATTAGACCACATACGTTGCTTCCATACAGTATTGGGCTTGTACATTCACAGAGCACACAGTTGCCACAAAATAGGACCTGAAAGATATTTAGAAAAGTCATTTCATCAATATAACAAAAAGAAGAAGAAGGAAACAAACATTGATCTGTCTCTGTGATTGCAATCCTTGATTTTTTCAAAAAATATTCATTTATTTATTTTAGAAGGGAATGCTCATGCAGGGGGAGAGGCAGAGGGAAAAGGAGAGAATCTCCAAAAGACCCCCCACCCCCACCCCCACCCCACCCCACAATGAGTACAGAGCCTGCCTTGGGGCTCTAACTCTTGTCCCTGAGATCATAACCTGAGCCCAGTCAAGAGTTGGATGCTTAACCAACTGAGCCACCCAGGCACACCTTGATTTTTTTTAGTATGAAGAATTATCAAGAACTCTTTAGGTATGAACTATCTCCAAAGAATAATACATTAGCCATGAGATATTAATCAATAGCTTGTTTCATGAACTATAGTTTGTTTTTTGTTGGTTTGTTTGTTTTAAGATTTTATTTATTTGAGTGAGAGAGAGAGAGCATGAGCAGAGAAAGGGTCAGGGAGAGAGGGAGAAGCAGACTCTGACCGACTGAGCCATCCAGTCTCCCCATGAACTATATTTTGCATTAGATTTGTTGTCTGGTCACTGAGCAGGGACCATTGAGGGTAAAAGTCAGACAGAGTCAATATGTTTGTAGCCTTGCTATTAGTACTCTTGTTGTTTATAGACTATCCTAGAATGGGCTAGCTAAGGGAAGAATTGACACATTAGGAAATCTGCCTGCACCCCAGGAAAGTTTGAACAGATAGGCAACACACTTTGACAATATAGACTTTATTTTCTTTCAATACTGGCAAATATGAATAGTATCTGTGAAGAAAAGTAGCCATTCAAGGTATTTTGTCCCCAGAAAGTTCCACAAAATAATCATGGGAGAACAATTAATTTGTTTCCCAAATTTCTGCTTTTAAAGCCTAATTTTGATACCTGCTTGCCTTCCTGCCTGATTGTAGTTTTTCCTGGTTTCCAGCCTTTTTTCCTTACCTCATTTTTTCCCTTCCTAAGCAGTTCACTTTAAAAGTCATTAGGTGGGATCAAGAAAGAATCTACCTGCACTTGAGTGGGAGCACAGCCCAGGAGTCAAGAGCTTAAGTGGAGTAAGGAGGATGTCCATCCCGTAGGTTAGTAAGAGGGAGGCAGCATGCATAGAATATCAGAGCATAGAGGACGCTGCTTGCTTGTATTGGAGGCCAAGCAAGATGAGAAGGCCATCTGCATAGGAGGGATTGCAATGGTGACTAGACATTAGTTACCTTCACCAGGGACTTATCAAAAAGAGTAAATACATTAAGGATAATGGAAGCCAAGTTTCTCTTTGTCAAAGAAGACATGGAAAGGGAAATGCTGGAATGATTTCTATAAAGTTGAGTTAAAGTTAGAGGCATCAGTGTAAAGGTATGGTTTTGAATATATAGAGACATAAATATGTGGGGAAGAGGGATGAGTAAACATACCCTTTAGCTCAGTCCACTGAGAGTCTGTAAAAGCTTGCGAGCAGCCGTTGCCCCATCATAATGAGTATACCTAGGGCCCACATCTTCCTTTCGAAGTACCATTGTCCCCCCAAAAGAACCAGAGCTCTGCAGAGAAATTACTGATCTTAAGGTTGGGACAGGAAGGGTATAAGATAGGCCTGGAATAACTTATGATACTAAAAAGTAAGAACTTTCTCTTGGAAAGATTAAGGGGCATCAAATACAACAGGAAGTGGAAGCCAGCTTGAAGGATCTACCACAGACAATATTGGGGATAATCTGATCATCCAAAGAAATACTGATAAGAATTAGTTGTCATAAACAAAGAAAACAGGAACCCATTATTTTTTTTTACTGAATATATAAATTAAGAAATTAATTTTCAGATGGGAAAATCTTTCCTTGCATGTTATGCCAATGGAAGAGTATAGAGAGGGACTGATGGAATAGATGATCGTCAACCGGCAGCCATCACAGTAATGATGAGTTCATCCACGAACCAGAAATAGATATTAAACTACTGGGTGGAAGTTTGATAAGTAACAAAAGAGTCTCAATTACCTCCCTGCAAGATTCTTATACAGACAAAAAGATGACTGTGCCATAGAGAAACTCAGCAGGGAACACTTTAATCAAGGTATCAAGTTTAACATCATAGGCAATGGGGTAAATTGAGGTAGTGTGCCACCTGATAGAATGGAATGGGAAGAGCACAGCATCACGTGTGTGAGACTCCTACCAAAACGATATAACTGAAATTTTGAAATGAAGACTTTTCAGATAAATGTTATCTGAGAGACATCCTGCAAAACAGCTGGTCTGTGATCTTCAAAATGTCAAGGTCATGAACGTCCAACAACTGCTCCAGAGTACTAACGGTTCCTGATGAGTAAGTGTAAAAGGAAATACTGGCCTGATCCCATTTACTAAAAAGGACGTTATTGAGAAAATCGCCAAAATTCAGATGGAGTCTGTGGATTAGATGGTAGTAATATACCAATGTTAGTGACCTTATTTAACGGCTGCATTGTGACTATACAGGAGAGTGTCTTTGTAACTTGATATATATTTAAGTGTTCGGTTGTGAGGGGGCATCATCTAAGGAACTTACTCTTGAGGGGTTTGAGGACAAAAAAGCTTTTTTGAAATATTCTTGGAATACTAAAAGCTTGTGGCTGTATCAAAATAAAAAGACAAAAAATTTTAAGAATTATAATTCCATATAGAACTTGCTCCAATACATTAACTCTGCAAATTTGACCCACTATTTTCCATACAAGCTTCTCTTGGAACTCAAGGAGAACAGAGTTATTCGAAAATGGGTGTATGATAATTGTGTCTTTAGGAGCCTATGTATAGTTGCAGAAGGCTTCAAAGAGGTTCTCGTTTAAAAATAATGTTTAAAATGTGTATTTCTAAATTACTCTAATATTACATCTACCGATTACTGGTACTTATTCCTTTATAGCTTCTAAAATTAATTTATTTTCCCATTACTCTCTTTCTTTTCTTGGCTGAAATCCATGTTTCCATATCTCCTTAGGCTGCTTAAAGAAAAGCAGAGTTCATTGGATTCTCTTTCAAATTATTTCTCTGCCATCTCGTGGGGCAAGTTTTAAAAGGGTAAATTTGCTTACATAAATTTCAACGTAGTTTGTAGCTCAAATTGTAGCAAAAAGGCAAAACACAAAAAAGTTTCTTTTTACATAAGAGAAAACCAATTGATATAAAATAAATAGTTTAAACTGCTGAGAATTAGAGTTAAAGTTACGTCAGGTTTAATTAATTAAAATAAATTATAACACATCCAAATATTAGCCCCTGTGACCTTAAATAATTCAGGATTGAATCCAAGAAAAATACATTAAAACTTCTGGTAGAAATATAATAAATATTTATGTATTATATTGCTATCTTACTAGAGGTACTTTGCAATGTGTTTTTGAAGTTGAGTGCTATATTTGTGCAAATTGAAAATTAAAGTATTCTACCCTGCCATCAATCCTACCTGTCTCCTAAGAATCATATGACTAACATCATACTGTAACACTCTCTTGGAGTGAGCTAACTTACAGCTAACAGTTTGCTCCATTACATCAAATGACTTATTTTGTGTACCGTATGACAAATACATGATTAATTCTCTGTGTGAAAACTTCTCTACTTGTGTGGCTTTGAAAGGAAAGGTGCCTTTGAGGATGAATGAGTAGAGCTCCACAGAGACAAATAGTCTTGAGGGCAACAGGTTAACCCACTCAATCCGTAGTGAAGCAGAGCTTCCCTGGAGATCGTCCAAAAAGCAAAGAATCAAAAATAAGGAAGCTTTTAATTTTAGTGTTCAAACCCAGGAAAAGTCAGTGTTTGCTTTTCATAATATTTTCAGATATAAGTGACCTGGAAAAGTAATAGTCATCTTACTATAAGATGTCATATAAATATTTTCAAATTCAAGAAGAAAACCTGGGAAACATTTGAAGATATAGTTGTTTTTTTTTTTTAAACTGTGCTTAAAATATTTTACTACACAATATTTCCCCTCAATGATTTTAAAGCATGATACTAAGGGGAAAAAAAATCTGTAAATCCATTAGCTGGACTTAACAGAGATCTTTACAGATGAGTATATTTGTCATTGAATTTATTAGTGTGACACAGAGATGCTGTATAATTAGATGTATTACCATTATTTTGGATTCGGTATATTCCTTGCAGAAATAAACTCAAAGTTTTCTGGGTATTTAGAAATCAGAGGAATTTCCTTTGGAAAACATTTTAGTGTTATAGGAAAAGTAAAGATTTCAGAATTGGAGATATGGTAATAGAATCCTGAAGAATGTAACATGCAAATAAAACAGCCTTTTGTAGAAGTAGATTCTTGAGAACTGGTTATGACATATTTGCCAGCCAATGTTATAGAAAGCTGCAAGTGTAAAGTTGCTTTGTTCCTCTAACTCAAAGGGTCCCCAGATTCCACACTGACTACGGAATTTCAGGTATGTCTGCATGAGGGACTGCATCCTCTCCCTGTTATCTTTCTGTGTGGATGTACGAGTATTCTCTCTGCTGCTTGTTTGCTGGTTCAATGTCAACTAAAGGAAAAACAGTCTTGGAAAGGGTCCATAGGCTCCATCATCTCAATTCTCAGACTAAAACCAAATTTCCTTTTCTACTTTATTCAGAGTAAGAAAGACCAGACTTTTGGCAAATTACCTAATTTCAGGTTTCTCATCTTTAAAATGGCTGTAATAAGATTTACTTTTTAGAAAAGTTACAGAATTAAAGTAAGCTAAAATAAAAAAAAACATTCTTTTGTATTTTAAATTGCAGCATTTATTAAGCATTATATTTTCTGTTTTTATAGTTTTTTGTTAGGCAGTAGTTTGCTTACTCTATAATTGTGATTTATGTGGCTTCAATGAGAATGAATATTCTCTATGTGAATGATCATTATACATGATGCCATTTTTTGGATATGTTTTATTTTTCCTTTCAGCTTCCTTTTTATTTATTCCTTCTAAAACCTTTTCACTTTGGGGGGCATGACAACTTCCTATAATGGTCCTCCTTGCACTTGTTCTGTCTCAATGACATTGCAGATTCATCGGTGGCAGTATGATAGACTGTTGTCAAAGATGACTATAATAATTTGTAGGATGCTCACTGGGAATGAGATTTGACTGCTCGTTAATGAAAAGTGGAACCCATCTTCTCTCGCCTTGCATCTGGACCGGGTTGTGACATGCTTTGGCATCATGTATATTCCAGGGCTTGAGGCTTGGCCTCAAGAAATCTTGCAGGTTCCACCTTTGACCTTTTAATACTGTGAGACCAACTCACTGTGAAAAAGTCAGACTAGCCTATTGTTAAATGAGATCATGGAGGAAAACCAAAATGTCCAAGCTGTCTGTTAGGTGAAGGTTATGGAAGGTGAAGGAGGCTTCTTGGACTCTCCAAACCCAGTTGTGATGTCAGATTACTACAGCTAAATGAGAAAGCCAGAAAAGATGACCCAAGAACTGCCTAGCTAACTTACAGAGTCGTGAGAAATAATAGATCATTGTTTTTTTTTTTCGGTGAGTAAATATTGGGAGTGAGAATTTAAGCAGCAATGGATAACTGAAATAAGCAGTTAATGAGAAGGGGAAGAGGATGAAAGCAAAATGCTAACCTTTGTCCTCCAATGCATAGGGATCAGTATCTTGAGACAGCTTTCCTCTTTCTACTTTCCTGCTAGGAATCACATTTTGTTTTCTACTGCAAACCCTGGGGAGAAATCATGTTCTTTTTGCTTTGAATGTTTTTTCCCCCTTTTCTTTCTTTACCTAACCAATTCCTACTTATTCCTCAGAACAGTTTACAACACTTTCTCTAGGCAGCTTTACAAACCTCACCTCCATCTTTCTAAATAACCCAATTCCGATCTCACATTTCACCCTAGGAATGTCACTATGACTCTTTATGGATTACTTGTTTGTGTCTCCCTACTAGACTGTGAAGCTTAGAAAGGTGCCATGTTATATCTAGATTTTGCCAACAACGCTCAATATGTATCTATATAACAAATTCCTAAAATGTTTATCTATGGGAAAACTGTGGTGGTTTTATATAATGTAGATAGATATTACTTTTAGCCTTTATGTACACAAATTCATCTAATTACTATATCTTATCGTGTTATAAAAATTAGGGGGCAACTTTACCTAGCACAGTGTCTTGTTCTGTAAGCAATTTTTGGTTGCTTCTATTTTCTATTTCACTGTTCAATTTGTTCTTCCAAAAAAAAAAAAAAAAAAGAAACTGCTTTAAATAAGTATTTTAAAAAAATGAGGAAATTAAGGGCATAAAATGAGATTAAGACAGGTATGACTCTTGCACCCCAAACACATGGAATGACATAAGTTTCTTCAGAGATGAGCTGAAAATATGGCTCCAAGATTTTTGCCCTCAGTTTGAAAAGGAATACATTATTCTAAGTGGACCTTGGGGGGTAAAATGATAAACATACTCAGATACGTAGAAGGTGTGGGGGAGAAGAGTGGCAAATTTCTAAGGACTACTTCTTTTAATATTCTTCAGTTTAATCTGATTCTGCTATGGCCAAAGCATAAAGAGGTTAAAGTAATTCTGTGGAAATTTCCTTATTGTCTGATTTAAACCAAAAATACATTTTAGTTTGCTTAATGAGTATATGGACTTCATACCCTTCAAGCTATTCTCCATAAATACTTTCGTTACTTTGGATTTTTATCAGAATAGACATAGTGAATTTCTTGGAGTATACATAGTTGGATTGTAGATATTTTTCCTTGCCATTCAGTTTATGTCAATATAAGCATCACATTTTAGGCGAGACATTGGAAAAAAATTATCATGTATTCATGGAGTATGACCATGGTAATAAAGGACCAGAAAGTCTTGAGAGAATTGGAGATTATAACCCAGGAAATAAGATACAAGAAACGTGATATACTCCTCAAATATTTGATAAAACTTTAGGTAGAAGATGCATTAAACTTGTGTTGTCTGATCCCAAAAGATAAAACTTGGAGTTACAATTTAAAGTTATAAGAAGTTATATTTCAGCCTGACATTTGAAAGACATTTCTGACACTTTAAACCATGTAAACATGATAAAGACTATGTCAGAGTACCTCAGTGGTTTACAGACTCACATTTAGAGATGTATGCATTTGCAACAAATTATTCACCAATGAAGGCAAAATGGAACAAATATGTATCTCCGGGTGTGTGTGTATAATTGTGTATGGTAGCCCATCAATAAATGCCAACTGTATTTCCTGAGAAATGACTGGTCTTATGCTTATCTTAATTTTTTTAAAAACATTCATTCCTTCTTTTTTTTTTTTAAGATTTATTTATTTGAGAGAGAGGATAAAGTGCGTGTGAGCGCATGTGAATATGGGGAGGAGAAGAGAGAGAGAGAGACTCTCAAGCAGATGCTGTGCTGAGTGCAGAGCCTGAGGTGGGACTCGATCTCATGACCCACAAGATCATGACCTGAGCCAAAACCAAGAGTCAGACACTTAACCGACTGAGCCACCCAGGTGCCCCTAAAATGTTCGTTCTGCATGAGTTGATAATGATGTTATTTTTGGTGACTGGATTTTTTCTTTGGTTGGTCTAAAAAATTATTCTTGAAGGTAAAAATCGACAACCTTTGTAATAGGTAATAGTATAATGGTGATGTTCATGAGGGAATACAAGCAAACAGTAATTAGAATAATTAGCCTGTGGGGTCTCTTTAATCCAGAAATTTTGATTCTCTGATTCAAAACTCATAGGCAGGGGTACCTGGCTGGCTCAGTTGGAAGAGCAGGCAACTCTTAATCTCAGGCTTGTGAGTTGAAGCCCCACATTGGGTGTAGAGATTATGGAAAAAAAAAATAAATGAACTTCAAAAAAAAAAAAAAAAAACTCATAGCCAGTGGATTTCAGTGACAGTGATCTTTCACTGTACCATGATTCTAGATATGTATTTTAAAAATCTTCCAGACAGGTCTTTGCTTTGTCGTCTCACAACATCTCTCTTTTGGACTTAATAGACTCCAAACTCCATATCATAGATTTCACACCCAGTGGCACGGAAATAAAGCAGTATAAATGGATTCAGGATTTCTACAATTGAAGGTAACTCTCACAACAATGACATATAATTTACACTCCGAAGAGGAATTTTTATTTCATATTTTCTAACATAAGGAAATAGTTGGAACATAAGATGTATACATTTAGTTTTCTTCTGCATCTGATATTAAATTAGTGTCTTAATGACATGCAGCACCTTGGATATTGAACAGATAGCCATATAAACATTACCATCCACAATAAATAATGTAAGGTAGTAAAAATGCCCAGACATTATCTGATATTAATGTCATTTTCATTGTCATTCAATTATGTTTTCATATTTTTAACCATGTTGTTAATATTTCATCAGCTAACATTTGTTTTTACTGCAACTATTATATAACTATTTAAAATTTAACACAAAATAGAATCAAAATACATAGTTCATTAAGTTTTTAATCTATTTATGGCTGTTTGAGTCTAAGAATTTGACCAAGCAAGAGATGCTCATATTAATAACTAATGTAAGGCTGAAATATATTAGACATCTGTATTCTAACAGTGAAGAGAAAGTTGGAAAGAACAAAGTAAAATCCATTTGCATGTAAAACAGAAAGCACCAGTGTTATTTAAACAATACTAATATCCTTGCTTCTTGAAAAATCTTTTAGAATAATACATCATGCTTTCTTCTAAATGATGTGAAATATGCAATATGCATATCATGTACCCAGTCTCTCCTCTCCCCCAAACAACATCACTAATCCTCCAAGGCACTGTCTCTCTCCAGCTGAACTCAGATGTAGATTCAGAATGTGCCTCGCCTTAGTGCTCTAAGCAGCCACTATCTGTCCATGAGAATTGGCACTCGAGTTAAAATCAATTTGCTTTTCTATTTGCTCTTCCAAATAGATCATGAGAACCTGGAAAATTCATACTGGAACACTAACATAAATTTAGAAAACAGCCCAAAGCTTGGATGGTGAAGTTGCCTATACACTACAATAGGTAGATTTCTGAGGTCTAAAATCATCCATTAGCCTAAAGGACATCTAATCTATGAAGTTGAAGGATATTCTTTTGTTCATTCTTTTGTTCGCCTAGAACCCATCATTGAAAACATTTAAGAAAATCCGTGCCATTTCTAACCAGTCTGAAGTAAAAACTGTTTAGGTCTTTCATAACAAATAATTTACTGATGATGGGTATCATGGGTGATAGGAAAACAGAAGGTAACTATCTTTAGAGAGCTTAGAATTTTCTCTTAATGCCAATCACATGCCAGCCATTAAAAACACTACTGTAAATAAGACAAACAATATCCTTTCTCGAGGATCTTACATTTTAGCTGGAAGGCAGTAACCAACAAATGATTAAACAAATAAATAAGATAGTTTTACATGGGAAAAAGTGCTCTGATGGCCATTCAACAAAATAATGGAATAGAAAGCAAGAGGGGATGGGGTATCATTAAGAAGCCATGGAAGTCCTCTTTGAGAGCTGAGAGATAGATGTCAAACAGGAAGGAATTAGGATATGACATTAATGTCAATGCCATCTTCATCCTATTAGGACTGCTATGTCCTATTTTATTGTTAATGTTACCATAGCGTAACTGCATTCATGGAAAGGAACGAAAGCAAAGAAATCCAGGGAAAGAAAATAGTATGTACAAAAGCCATGAGACAGGAATAGCCTAATTTATGCTTTTGCACAATATGTGATTAATATTAATCAACACATACAAAAGTTTTCAACTGACTACAATTTATACAGAATGTTTACTTCAGATAGAACACACTCATGACCAAATGGAGTATAATCCACTGTGTATAGATTACTCACATGTTTCTATTTGTTTTTCTCAATGTAACTATTTAAACCATTATCACTAGGGGTAGATAATGCCTCAGCATGCTTACTTGACTATCTGTCATAACTATCTCTCCCTTCACTGGGACAAAATTTTGCTTTTTCTGCTGAATGTCAATAGTTTAAACTCGGTTCAGGGTTATTAAGCATCTCTTAATTGTGTAATATTTTCAGCAAACAAATTGAAAACACTGTAATTATTGTCTGAAGCAGGGGTAGGCAAACCACCATCTACAGGCCAAGTCTGATCACTGCCTGTTTTGGTACATAAAGTTTAATTGGAACAAAGCCACGGCCCTTCATTTACATATTGTCTATGGCTACTTTGTTGCTGCAACAGGGAGTTGAGCAGTTGCAACAGAGACCACGGGGCCTGAACTCTAAAATAGTCACTATTTGGTCTTCACAGAGAAAGTTTCCAAACACCCTGTATGAAGTGTTCCAGTAATGTTGGAGGACATTTAAAACACCAATGTGTTTAAGCAAAACCTTCAGTGATAATTTCAGTTCTGGTTCGTATTTTTATCTACTTCCATTCTGTAAATTTCACCTGAGCCAAATTAATTAATTCTATTTTCAGTTCTAAAGAAATGGAACTCTTTTTAATTTTTTTTCTAGAAAAATATTCCTTTTTGTTTTCTAGACCAAAGTGCTATTTACTTCACCAGTGGACCAGTTTTTCTTCTTCTCTTCTCTTCTCTTCTCTTCTCTTCTCTTCTCTTCTCTTCTCTTCTCTTCTCTTCTCTTCTCTTCTCTTCTCTTTTCCTTCCTTCCTTCCTTCCTTCCTTCCTTCCTTCCTTCCTTTAGGTTAGGAATACTTCTCTCTCTCCATCCCTCATCTAGAATATTTTTATAAAATATTACTTGAGTTTATATAATAGAGTACTTCCATAGGCAAAATTTCTGCTGTTAACATGGAAGAGAAGCTTTGTCTAAGTAAAAGTTACCTTAGTTCTCCTGGCTGGAGACTAGAAACCTTACTAAACTGAGATCCATCCATCCATCCGTGGTCAGGAATTGTTGCTGTACAGGTCAAAGTGGCAATTTGAGTGTGATTTGTTTCATCAAATAATTCCTGAGAACCAGCTAAGCAAATACATCATACATATACATACATACTTTTTTTCTTTTTTTTCTTTTTCTTTTTCCCCCAACATAGGGAAGACTGATGCTTGGGGACAGTTGTCAGAATTGGTATTAACATCTTGATTTATCACTGCATTTTAACTCACTATTTGCAGAAGCTTGGCCACTTGAAAGGCAGCAAATAGGAGCCAGAATCCCATATTTAAGTTTCAAATTATAGCGTTTACAAATGGGGTGACTTGGCCAAATCATGTACTCTTTCTTTGTTTAAACTGTTTCTGCTATAGTTAAATGCTAATTATTTTAGGAAATTAATACCAATATGATAGGCATTTTGTGAGCTATGATAGGCATATAACATGATAGGCATCTGGTGGAATAAATTGAAGATCAAGAGAATTCTTGTCACTTATCCTGCCATTTGTGACCTTGAGGACATTATGCTAAGGAGATAAATCAGAGAAAGACAAGTACTGTATGATGTCACTCACATGTGGAATCTAAAAAAGTCAAACTCATAAAAACAGTAAAATGTGGTTACCAGGGGCTAAGGAATGGAGGGATATGTTTGATGTTGTCTAAGGGTACAAACTTGTAGTGAGTAGCAAATAGACCATGGACATTTAATGCATAGTATAATGAGTAGAGACAGTGATATTGTTCTATAATTGTGTAATATGACAAATACCTCTAATATAGTGATCATATTATAATATATAAATGTATCCAAGTAATATGTTGAACACTTTGAATTTACACAATGTTAAATGTAAAATATATTCCATAAAAATAGAATTCTGACACCAAAGAAATAACATACTAATTATTTTGAAAGATATTTACAAAAATATTAATATTATAGGTGCTTCAAACAAGGTGCAAGCAAAAACCATAAATGATCAGTGAAATGAGAAATCACTTCTACACAGTGGAGAGTTTATGGAATTTGTGTTGGATCTTATAAATTAAGATTTCAATGATAACTAATGATAGAGTACAAAGTATTTAGGCCTACAATTACTTTTTTCATTCATTCATTTATTCAGCAATTATTTACTGAGCAATTTTTATATGTAGCCTCCATGCTTGTGCATGTATCAACACTGGCAAACCAGAGAATATACTAATAACTTTAATAGAGCTTGCTGTTGAATTGCAGGATTGGTCAATAAACAAATAAAAACAGAAAGAACAACATGAAATGAGTGGAAATGTTGCTGGGAAGGAAAGCACAGGAGGAAAAAACCAACAGCATGGAAAGTTGGACATAAATCTATTCAAATTATTATGTTGCATCCTTTATTTTAAGAAATTGAATTTTTTAAAAGATATTACTTATTTATTTCAGAGAGAGAGTGAGAGAGCACAAGCGGGGGAGCAGGAGAGGGAGAGGGAGAAGCAGACTCCCTGCTGAGGGCGGAGCCTGAGGTGGGGCTCAATCCCAGGACCCTGAGATCAGGACCTGAGATGAAGGCAGATGCTTAACTGCCTGAGCCACCCAGGAGCTCCAGAAATTGAATTTCTTATATTGCATTTGCTCGTCAATTACAAATATCACCACAGAAACAAAGGTACAGTTCTTTATCTTTTGAAAAAAACAATTCATCCCCCCCCATTGAAATTCATTTGCAATTCATTGACTCAATTCATTGACATTTATCTTGTTGATTACTATAGAAGCATTTCGTTTGAAATGGAGAATCATGGTAGTTATTTTAAATTGCCTGTTTCTGACTATTTTGAACATTTGAGCACTATAGTCATTAATTTAACAGAGATGTATTGCACTCCTATGATGTTCACATGTTGATGAGATGGCCCTGGACAGTCATGCATGGCCCTTGCTTTTCCTAGAGCAAACATTAGGGTAAGTGATAGAAAGAAAAAAGCACACCACTAAACTCAAGATAATTTTGAGATGCTTTCAGATAATAGATATAAAATGCAGAGATATATGATAGTGATTCAGACTTGGTACGGGCATCATGGTTTGGATACTGGATGTTCAAGGAAGTTATTTCTGAGAAGAGACTACAGAACAGAGACTTTAAAGGTAAATGAGTCCAGCTGTGGACAAGGCAGAGGAGAGTGTGCCCGAGTAAAGAAACAGTGTGAAGGCATCAAGATAAGAATTAATTTGACATGTTTTGCAAATGGTGGAGGGGAGTCAGAGTGGTTGAACAATAGTGAGTAAAGGAGAAAGTGATTGCGTATATCATTAGAGAGGCTGCCAAGAGCCTGATCATGCCAGCTCTAGATTCCATGGTAAAAGGTTTAGGCTTTGTTTTAAATGGCATAATAGGTTATTATAAATTTTCTAACATGGAGCCGACAAATTCAATTTATGGTCTTAAGAGACCCTTCAGTTGCTTTATGCAGAAAGTAGAGAGACTATTTACGAGGTCATTGTACTAGGTAAAGGATGGGATCACTTGGATTGAAGCAATAGTAAAACATACGCAGAAATATGGAATTTGGATAGGTTGTTAATGTAGAGTTGGCAGGATATTATCACAGAGCGGATGTAAGAGAGAGGGGCACTGGAAGAATTCAACAACTGCTAATGTTATTCTACCACCAAAGGGATCTAATGCCAATTGCTGAGAAGCAGATGATTGTAAAAAACAAACAAACAGCTTTGGATATAGGACATCCGCCTACTTCGATATAATAACTGTTGGATATTCAAAGCTAGAATTCACAAATAGAATTGGAGGCAGAAATTTGGGACGTATATAAATATACAGGTACTAATATTTAGGATGAAAGTTCTACAGAGATTGTGTAGATTAAGGAGAGAGAACGTTCCAGGACATTCCCACATTTTGACATTAGAAGAAGAGAAGGAGCCACTTTAAGGACGACCAAGAATGTGTGACCAGTGATGAGGAATGAAGATAAAGAGAGAGTAGTGCCACAGAAATCAAAAGAAAAAAAAGTATTTTAAGAAGGAAGAAATCATTTGTGTCAAGTATTCCTGAATACTGAATATTACTGAAGGGGGGGTATTGGAATGACCCTTGGACTTAGAAACATGAATTTTAAGTAACAAAAGTGTCAGGGAAGTGAAGGAGACAAAAACCTATTTGGAGAAGGTAGAAGAGATAATGAGAGCGCAGAAGGAGGAGGCAAGAAATATAGGCGACTCTTTTTAAAAATTACAAATATCTTCATTTCAGAATTCTGACCTCGCCAGTACATCCCTTTATACATTGTACATACAATGTACATATGATGGAAGTTTGATATACAACTTGACATTATTTATTAATGTGTTGACTATAAGCCAGAGTTAGTAAGTACCTACTTTTCAAAGTTGATGACAGGCAGGGTTAGTTAATTAACCCTAAGGGGAAAGAAAAATATCACCCCATTTTGATATGTTCTTTGCTAACATATCTTTCCACTTGGTCATAAGAAGTTTTAGGTCTCAAAGTTTATTTTGTAAAGCATGATTAAAAGTACATTAAATAGTTTTCTTAATTTTAGAATTCAATTCCATGGTCATAAGAACATGGAAAAGTATTTAAAAGAGTTATAATGATTCATAATTTATCGAGTATTAAATTAAAATATGCAAGTTGATATATTATAGCTAGATTTACACAGTAAGCTTGTAATAGTGCCTGGATCATTGATTCCTTTAGAAGCAAGTATGACTTGCATTTATCATGATACTCGGAATATGAAATGCACAAGCTAGAAATACAGTTTTAAAATGTAAATAAAAATAGAACTTTGATTGTAAGTTATATAAGTACTCTTCAAGTATTTGATGAGATTTATAACTTTGAAATACAAATTCATAGAAGTCTCTATTAGCTGTATTATTTGCACTAATCCCATCAACTTCAGGTTTTTAAAATAGAATTATGGTACTGTACTTTATTTCATTAGTACTTATAGCTAAGAACTGCATATAACCTTTTTTATATTACAGAGGAATGGATTTATGGCATAATTACAGCTGTTTTCAAATCAAGCATTTCACTTTAATATTTGTAGTAAAAAAAAAAAAAAAAGAGGATTTCCTCTTTGCCCTTGATAGATTTCCCATCCTTCTCTATCTGCAAAATAAATTATAGATGTTTTGATATTGGAACCCTCTAAAAAGTAATCCAAAGCATTTGAAAAATGTTAACATAATATTACTAATTTATTTTGCTTCCTATTAATGACATAAGCTATGTAATGATTGTGTAATGTACACCCTAGACTACTACTTGTAAATGGACCTTAACCCATTATAAATTATGCTGCTTCTTTTATGCTAGTGTAGTTAAGAAATCCCCAACATGTCCATTATAAATCTTTATCTTTTGGGCTTTTATATGCCATAAAGATGTGTTTAAGCACAGCTTAGAAGGTTACAATTTGGGAAAACATACCTTTTAAGAACATTGAGAAAAAAAGATTGCAAAGAGATCGTTTTATATATATGGCCTCACTATTAACAAGTGACTCTGTTTAAATTAAATATTGAAAACAGTATTTAAATGTATGTTGTCAAAAACTGTGAAATGACTAAGATGTCACCCTACTTACACAGTAAGTGTATCAGGAACAGGAACCTGGGTGGGAGTAAAAAGCTCTATTATACTTACAGCACAATTAACAGCAAAAGTAACATTGTGGTATATGTTTTCCCACTCTGGCAATCTGGAAGACCAATATTATGGGAGCCAGATGGAAAAATTTCCTACACTCATCATGAGCTCATTCCAGAAGTGAGGGCTGGCAAATAGGCATTTCCTACATTTGTAAAAGGGAGAGATCATTTTCTCACTTCCTCTTCTGAGGGAGTTTTATTGGAAAGGAAAATAATGCCTAAACTAGTTACCTATCTGGGAATGTAAACTTCGGCTCTTGGAGAGATAGGAAAAATCTTTATTGGATGGGAACAATAGCTCAACCAGTAGGCTGCAGATTTAGTCCTCATGGTATGTGAAAAGTAAAATATTCCTAGAGGAAGAGAAAGCAAACATTCTCATTCTTTTATAGAGTACACCTTTTCATTACTCAGGAGATGGAGGCTTTTAAAAGAACACTGAGAAAGCCAAGAAAGCTTACTTCCCCACAATATATAAACCATAAAATTTTATCTTAATTATTATTTTGTAATAGCAAAAATTGTCCCAAAATTTTGTAGGAAGCTTCGATAGTTTTGTCAATAAAATGTGATTTGTTAAACATACCTTATTCTAAATACATGGTATAGCAATTGTGTATGCTATATAATTTTTTCTTGGTTTAAATCGGTTTATAAATAGTTTTAGAAGAGAATTTTCATTTTGAGAGACAAATATAAATTTTAATTTTACCGCCATTCAGTTAAATGTAAACTAATCAATCAACTTATTTATTTTTAACAGCTTGATTGAGGTACAACTGATAATCAAAGAACCCACATATTTAGTATATACAATCTGATGATTTTAGAGTGAGCAAACACCTGTGATATTACCATCACAATCGAGGTAATGGACCCATCCAACATTTCCAGAGTTTCCTTGTGTTCCTTTTATTCACTTATTTATTTATTTTTTGGTGGTAAGAGTACTTAATATGAGATCTTGAAGTGCAGTTTCAGTTATGCTAGATGAATAAATTCTAGAGATTTGCTGCACAACGTAGTATGATGTTGAGGTCCTGATTTACCAGACTTTCTGATTCTGCATCCATTTGCACTGGGCAAAGGCAGCAGTTACTTTTTAGCTTGGTTCTTAGCTGTTGTTTGAGAGTTTTAAATTAATATATAGACAATAGACATTTTTAAGCCCCCATATTACTCCTTGAGCTATGTGTGCCATTTACTAAATCTCCTCTTACATCACCTCAATTTCATTTTCCTTAACTAGGAACTCTGTGCATTACAAGCACAAGTTTGTGTTGCCTGTAAGGGGAATACAGTGACATATTAATTTTTGAGGAATGGCATGTTTTAGTAAATGTATGGTGAAAATGGATATGTCATGTGTAAAGTCATTAAAGTGTAATTTTTGAGAAGTAGCAGCTCACTGTCTTATACAGTCTGATTCCAGACAGGGTACTAATTCTGTCTAACCTTGTAGTGGAATATACTTTCCATTGGAAGTTGTACTCTAAGTGGAAATATATATTCTAGACACTGGCTAAATACCGGTCTTCTGTTCTAGATAGGTGTTTCAACAGATTGAGTTGGAAGTCAAGACATACTTACACACATTTTTAAGGAATCTCAAGACATTATTTTATATAAATTGATCTAACTGCAGGAGAAGAAATCAGAGGACCCAGGCAGTTCATTGAGATAGCATTATTCTTGTTATTTCAAGGATTTGACCTCATGTTGTACTTTTCTGTTCAGAACTGCTTTCACAAACACCTGGGAATCATGTCAAAATATTTGAAGATTATGAGGAAAAAAAAGAAGATAAAAATTTGAACTTTGTCTTTCTAGCTGTCTTTTTTCCCTTTATACTTGGTGAATACAATTCAAAGAAATAAAATTAAATAAAGTTATTAAAAGATGTTGCTTATTTTTTCGGATTATAAAAATGATAAATATTATTTGTAAAAAAATTAAAAAATTAATCATATTAAATTTAGAAAATATGTTAAAGCCCCAAAGGGAAAATTAATCAGTTACACTACTTAAAAACATCCATTATTAATAAGATTGTCCTATACATCTACCTTAAAAGTATAGACGTATGTAAATATATAAATATAAGATATATTTATGCATATACTTAATTTATATATATCCATATATATTCTACACTTAGATTATATAACACAGTACTGAACCCTATTTGATTATAGCATCATGTCAAAATTGATAACGTAATTATATAATACATTTCATGAAACACCATTTATTTCATCAAAACATTATTTATTTACTTTAATTAATTTCTGTGGATACATAAGATATTGATTTAAGTAAACATTATTCCATTACTAAATACTTTTCTACCTATGCTATTTTATACAATTAGAAGGTGTTTTTCTTATTGTTTCTTATATTTTGCTATAAGAAATAACACTGAGATGAGCATTCTTTTATTTAACTAATTACCTGGATCTTAAATTATTTTCTTGTTTCAAATACTTATAGTTCCTTTATCCAGCAATCTGTATTCTATAAGAAACATTGATAAATATTGTAACATTGCACTCCAGACAGGTTGAAGTGGTTTACTGTGCTAACATTGGGCTATAAACATGGACATTTATTATACCCTCATGAACACTGCATCTTATTTTCTAAAACATTTTCTTCATTCGACAGTTAAAAATGCCATTTAATTTGTGCTATACTGTATATCGGAACAATGAATGTCATGCTATGTATACTGTAATGTGTTTTTACCAATGGTAATTTGAACATTTTGTCCGACGTTATCGCCCATTGCAGCGCTTCTTTTGTGGATTTTCTTATCATGACCTTTCAAATAGAAAAATTAGAGTACATTGTTTATCACAATCTCTTAGAGCATTTATACTGTCTGTCCTATCTGTGGAAAAGTCTTTATCAATTTGTTCACATGATTTCATTTGTTATAAAATTTTGATGTTCAAATTTGAAAAAAAAATAGTAAAATATAATGTAGTTATTTGTGATTTCTTTTAATTGTTTGATGTGTATGAATTCCATCTTGTTCCTGAGATCAGACACATTTTCCATCCACATTCTTTACTTGTATAACTCATATAACAGTGGCTGGGGGTCAACACAGCTTGTCTATGTTTGAATACTTTTCACTTTTTCTTAGCAAATTTTAAATAATCCTCCTTTTTAAAATAATTTGTGGTACTAGCAGTTTTCTACAAAAATTTTGTAGGCTTCAGGGCTTCCTTCACCCCTCGTATATCTCTGTTTTTATTAAATTGTCCATTGTTTTAAGATCCAACTATTTACATAAAGTAGATTTATAACATGTTTTAAAATATGCCAGGGCAAGTTCTCTTTGTTTTCCTTGACTTTGAAAATCTTTTGGCTATTCTTTTTCTGAGTATTATAATAGACATGTTTTCAAATATTGTTTTTTATGTTCTCAAAATTGCATTTATGAATTTTATTGAAAAAATAAGTTTCTATAAGTTCTGAAAGAATGACAAGATTCTTTAAAGAGTCTTTGTATTCAAAAATAAGATAATTCCCTTACAGTTATGTTGGGTTTTTTTGTAAACCCATGTATGTTTTAGCACTATGTCTTTCAGCCTTGTTAAATAATAATTTATAGTACTGATTATATATAGCATCTAAGAAGGCTGTTGATAGTAGAATGTGGATTTTGATTCTTATCACCTTTCTGCATACTGATCAGTTCCTTTTGTTTTTCACTTCCTCTGACAGGCAGCTATTGTTGTGGGGTGAGGGGGGGATACTAGTACACAATAGCAGCTGTTAATAATAATACTAATATCAGCGTCAACTTTCACATGTATACACACGTATATATTTCTCTTTTTTTGTTTTTGTTTCGTCTTATTGATATAATTTACCTTTATGAGAATAGGTAAAAATGATATTTCTTATGTTGTTAATAAGAAATACCATATAAGTATTCTTCATACTATACAAAAATATTACAGTTTACAAGTTTTAAATAGGAATGGGTTTCTAGCTTTCTTCTAACTAAAGAGTGATACTGTTTCTTTAAAGTATTCTAATTGGTTACTTATATTTCTTGTGTTTCCTTAACATTATATATCTCCATCATTATATCTATCTCTCTATCTCTATCTATTCTAACAAATCATACGTATTTTTTTTAAGATTTTATTTGCTTATTTTAAAGAGAGAGAAAATGAGCAGGGGAGAGGCAAGGAGGGGCAGAGAAAGGGAAAGAATCTCAAGCAGATTCTGCACTGAGCGCGAAGCCTGAGGCAGGGCTGACCTTGCGACACAAGATCATGAGCCAAAATCAAGAGTCAGTCGCTCAACAGACTGAGCCACCCAGGCACCCATATTTTTCTTTTAAATCATACTAAACCCATAGAACATTTGTTCTGTAAGTTGTGATCCCTGATATTTTCTTCCTGAACAACCTCCCCTCATTAAGATTAATTATTATTCATATTTTGGGTTGATGCTTACTTCAGGGAAGATGCCTCTCATATTCTTGATTGGGTTACGTTTCTGCCTTAGACACATCATGTATCACTTCTGTCTAGTACATAGTGTAGTTATGTGCTATTCAGGCATGTGCTGTTTTGCAATCTCACATTTAATGTGTTAGTTTTTAAATATATGTCTCCTTCTATCAGCCACAAGATGCTAGACCCTGGATTTCTAAAGACTTTTACTCATTATTGTGTCCTCAGAGACTAGCACAATATTTGGCTCCTAGTGGGCCCCTTCCTTCCTGGGGCCCAGTAAGAATCAGACACGACCCACATTAGGGGAGAGGTCACTGGCTCCTACTGCTGTAATGAGGACCATCACCCTAACCTACTTCTCTACCTTCTTTTACCCTTCCCTCAGTGGACTTTTTTTTTTTTTTATCTAATGTTCAATGATTCATTAGTTGCATATAACACCCAGTGCTCATCACATCACATGCCCTGTGGACTTTTTATGCCAACAGTGCTGTTTACATTTTTTTCCCGTTTATCCCTTTTCACAGAGAAATAGAAGTCTACAAATTTTAAAATGTATAGTAATTAAATGAAACAGTGATAAACATCACATCAGCTAACTCACAAATATCCCATGGTTCTAATATGCAAGCAATTTGATATTAATTTCATGTCAGACTTCCCTGTTTCCTGTGTATGCACCATTACATTTTCTTCTGATTATCTCATTCTGTCTGACAGTAACCACTATCAATGGCAATGATTGCAAACAAGAAGGACTTACTTAGCATGCCATTACACATACACACACACACACACACACACACACTGATAATAATAAATAGCCAAATGCATAATAAATTGAGAGAAGGGAAAGCTTTTTTAAAAGCAGACTTTTAGTCAATAAACATAGAAGGAATAATGGAAATAGAAAATCATCTTTAGGTAGACACTAGTATAAATGAGCATTGCAAATAAGAATCAATGACAGATATATCACAGTCTCAAAGTATCTACTCATAACAGACTTGTTCATTAAAGGAAAATTAGTAATTTTAAAGAGGGGAAGCTCGGCAGACAGCACATTTATCCAGTGATCAAAGCTAACATCACCAATAAGATAAATAGACACTGTAACTCTGCGTGAGAAGCACAGAGAAGAAGCTCCACATTATTTCTGTTTCATTTTTGCCAGAAATACACAAACTCAATTTAATCATGAGAAAACATCAGACAAATCCCACGTAAGATGCCCTGAGGGGCATGCTACAAGATATCTGGTCAGTATTCTTCAAAAGTGTCAGGATCATAAAGAGAAAAATTGATGTACTGTCACAGATTAGAGGAGACTAAGATGACATGACAACTCAGTGCAGTGTGGGTCCCAGATTGAATTCTGGGCCAGAAAAGGACAGCAGTGAGAAACCAGTGAAACTGAAATGAGTTCCATTGCCTATTAATGATGCTGTATCAATGTAAGTCTCCAGGTTTCCATTATTGTACCTTGGCTGTGTAAGACATTATCATTAGGGGAAGCTTGGTGAAGAGAAAATGCTTTCTATCTACAACTGTTCTAAAAGTCAAAAATATTGAAAAAAAAAGTTTAATTTTATCCATAGTGACAAAAATAGGTAGTACCTATGAGGTTAGCTAAATTTCATGATAGTTCCATGTATTTCTTTTATATTAATCATTTTACCTTAAGAAATTTATTAAGTGGCTACTATTATTAACTCCACTTAAAATTTGAACAAATATGGGTGCCTGCGTTTTGTTTCATCAATTCAGTCTGACTTGATTTCATCTCAGGTCTTGATCTCAGGGTTATGAGTTCAAGACCCATGTAGGGGTCTATGCTGGGCTTGGAGACTACTTAGAAAAAAAAAAACTGATGAAATATGTACAAAATGATAAATCAGTATAGCCAGTGACATGAAACAATATCTCAAACAGAAGTGAACAGTTGATCTTTCACATTTGTGCTCTTTAACTACTCTAGTGAGTTTGCCAATCATCTATTTTCTCACGTTACTATGCATAATACGTAGATTACATCTAATTGAAAATTCAGAAATTTTAAGTATTTTTAGATTTAGCATATTTTTTATAAACTTTATATTTACAGAAAAATTTAGAAGATAGTACAGAGAGTTCCCATATATCCTACCCACAGTTTTCACTATTTTAACATCTTATAATAGTATGACATATTTGTCACATTTAACAATATAATATCAATACATTATTAACTAAAATCTCTCCATATTTTTAAAAATTTATTTATTTATTTTACAGAGAGAGTGAGCATGTGTGAGTAGGGGGAGGGGCAGGGGGAGAGGAAGAATCTCAGGGAGACTCCCCTGAGCACAGAGCCTGGCTCAGGGCTTAATCTCATGTCCCTGAGATCATGACACAAGCCAAAATCAAGAGTTGGACACTTAACTGGCTAAGCCAACCAGGCTCGCCTAAAATCTAGATTTTAATTGGATTTCTTTAGTTTGTACCTAGGATCCTTTTTCTAATATAGGAGGTCATCCTATGTTTAGTAGTCATGACTACTCTTCATTAGGACAATTTCTCACATTGTCCCTGTTTTTCATGACTGTGATCGTTTGAGAAGTACTGGTCAGGTACATTAGAGAATGTTCCTCAACTAGGATTTATCTGATTTTTTTTCTTATAATGAGATTGTGGTTATTGGTTTTGGGGAGGAAGACCACGGCGGTAAAGAGCCAGCACCATGTCATATGGTAAGCACATACTGTTGGCATGAGTCAGCAGGGTAGAGACAAGTTCCATGACCTGACTGAGAAAGCATTTGTCGGATTTCTCCACTGTAAAGTTGCTCTTCTTTATACCTCTCTTTTTACACTCTGCTCTTTGGAATTGAGTCATTATGAACAGCTCATAATTAAGGAATAGGGAGTCATGCTGTGTCTCCTTAAGGAGACATAAATTATTTGGATTTCTTTCACATGTGAGATTTTTCTCTTTCCCACTATTTATTTATTTATTTATTTATTTATTTATTTTTCAGGATAGATTCACAGGTGTTTCTTAACTTTCCCCCCAATTCACAGGCATGATAAGCAAATTAGAGTAGAGCGGACTGGAGGTCAGAGAAATATACTTCCAATGCGTGGAATAAGGTTCTGGTAATGTCTCTGCCCCTAAAGAGTAGGTCTCTGTTAGGAAGAATGCTCTGGGTATACAGTACAATTGTTACTTTTTCCTTCCCCCTGCCATGAGGGGAGATTCCTTGGCTCTTCACTGTGAGAAACTGGTGGGGTTCCTGGAGGTAAACTCCAGTAGTATCCAAGGGGTAATTAAGACCATGGAGCCCAGAAATTTCTTAGTCTCAAGAGTCCATACTCAGACTTCAGGTATTTTTTTTTTAGTATTTTTATTTATTTATTTATGTGACAGAGAGACAGCCCGCGAGAGAGGGAACACAAGCAGGGGAGTGGGAGAGGAAGAAGCAGGCTCCCAGCGGAGGAGCCCGATGTGGGACTCGATCCCGGAACGCCGGGATCACGCCCTGAGCCGAAGGCAGACGCTTAACGACCGCGCTACCCAGGCGCCCCCAGACTTCAGGTATTTTTAAACATCACCATTTAAGTGTTCCTTCCAGTTAGTGCTTCACTGGCTTCTTGTTCCACTTAACCAGACATCAGTTGTGACTTCTTGGATTCACCTGTCTCTCCAGATTTCAGGGACTTTGTGCTGGGACCTTAGTTCCTTAATAGATCCAGAAAAAGTCATTGATTTCCAGTTCATCCAACTTGTTTCTTGTTATAAGGGCAGAAGTAACGACAGCTATGCTCTTTACATGTCAGAGATAAAACATAAAATCAGACTTACCACTTTTCCATCCTTTTTTTCATGAACGTATTAATCCTCCTTAATCTTTAACCACTCATTTTCTCACTCCTCTTTTGAAAATAAAGAAAATGAAATGAACATTCTCAACACCCTGTGGACAATAAAATAACTTAACTTCTTTACTTGCCATTTTTTCTCCATATTAGTACCACATCTAATTACCACGTGTAAGTACTTCCTCCAAACAGGTGAATAGATGGAATTTGACACGACATAAGTTTACTTTTAAAATACCTATTTGTACATTGTACTTTTTCACTCTGCACAATGAGCTCATCATTTTATGCTTTGAGGGCCTTTCCTATGATATGACCAATCCTGTAAATTAACTAATTAAAGACAAAGTATTTTGAAAGCAGTCCTCATACCATTTGTTAAGTAAATAACAACTTTGTGTTGCTATTTGTTGACAACATTTTGATGCAGGGCCAAGGTCATTTCTGTGACTATAGGTCCACTTTGGAGATCCTCAATGTTTTTCTCACATAAAACACAGTGATAATACAATCATAAATTATTGTTTGTTTCAGGTTATTTCCAATCAAGTGAAAACATAAGAACTTATGAATCAAAATGAAGGCATACCCCTTCTAGATTTTCACATAAATTTTTCTATCTTTTGTCATTGTCATTTGCACAGCTAATTTGCAAAACATTTTTTATAAAACAAACTAAATTCATAAAATCTTCCCAAAGGAAATTTTCCCAAAGTGTTCAGCCTTCAAGAGATCACTTTGCTTTTACTCCCATATTTTTTTGGTGATATTGAAATTCAGCAATGTGTACATTTGGCATACAGGATTTTGTGAATAAATGCCACCAATACAGGGAAGCAAAAATTTAATTGCAGAAGAATGAAGATGCTATATTGTATAGCCTAAGAATCATAAGAAACAACATTCTGAATCCTTTGTGTCTCCACACCAGTTTACATGGTGTGGGAATGGCGAGGGAATAAATAGTTTGTTACAGGAGTTTGTTAAATAAAGAATGGTAAAACATATTCTGCATTTCTCTAGCAACTCCTGTAACATCATCCGTTTATTCCTGTACGGGAAACTTAAGAAGTTGAATGGTAAAAAAAGAGTAATGGGTATAATTGCTTTTGAATGAATTATGCTTGATTTCTACAAAAAAAAAAAGTTAATTAAAAAAAGAGGTAGTGCCCTGTGCAGTAGACTGTCACTCTATTTTTTTTAAATAGCAATCAGGTAACAACTATTATTTTTTTACATTTAGTAATATTATTTGAAAAAAAAAATGCATCAGTGAAGCATTATAAAACTGAAAGAAATAAGATTGGGGACCTGGGTGGCTCAGTCAGTTAAGCATCTGCCTTCTGTTCAGGTCATGATCTCAGGGTCCTGGGATTGAGCCCCTCCTGGGCTCCCTGCTCAGCAGCAAGTCTGCTTCTCCCTCTCTCTGCCTCTGTCCCCTACTTGTGTTCTCTCTCTCTCTCTTTCTCCCTCTCTCAGATAAATACATAAAATCTTAAAAAAAAAAAAAAAAGAAAGAAAGAAAGAAGATTCTTACCAGCAAGTAGATACTCTCCTTTGCTGATAATTCATTATGAAATACATTTTAAACATAAAAGCAAATAAAGTTAACAGATGTTACTATTTAAATACTATTAAGCTTAAAATAATTGAGTGAATAAACAAGTTATTTATGTGATTTTTGCTTAAATACTTTTTACATGTAAATAAAGACAAAATTTGAAGCAGACTAGTTTTTCTAAAGGAACACTCTAAAACTATTTCTCATTTTGAAAATATAAAATAATTATTAAATATTTTTCATTTTCTTAACATAGAGGAGCAATTTCATGAAATTGAGTAACAGGATCTTTAAAAATAATTTTAATTGGGAGCTCATTTAATATGAAGAAATTCAGGGAATATGTAAAATATTGTGTTTGAAGACATTTAAACACATAAGAAGAAAGGTTAAAGTAACTTCTCATCTTGATACATTTGGCAAAACATCTAACAGATGTTAGCCGACTTGCTGTTTCCAATTAGAATTTTTAAACACACTTAAAAAGGATAACCAGTTTTGTTTTTAATTAGTTAGAAAGCCATTATTTTGGTTGAGTTGGTTTGTTTTATAAAACTTTAAAGGGAAGTCATTTTGTCTTGTAGGTTGAAGCAACTCCTGTGTCATTAGCAGGTTTTTTTTTCTAGTTTTAATGATTTGAAAGGCGTTTTCTACCCAGACTTCTGTTTCTTCCTGTTTCTCATAGCTCCCTGCACTGCCTCACCCAACAGAAACCAACCCCATCCTGGCCTGAGGAAACAGTGGTTGATTGTTTTGCCTGAAGCAATTGTCCATCTCTTATACAAATAGTCCTTGACTTACAGTGGCTTGACTTAAAATTTTTTGACATATGATGGGGCAGAAGTTATACACATTCAGTAGAATCCATACTTTCAGTTTTGAATTTTGATTGTTTCCCAGGCTAGTGTTATGCTGTATGACTGTCTTACAATTCGGGGCGGCTCCCAGTCAGCCATGGTATCATGAGGGTAAACCATTGATACCACCGTTCTGTACCCATACAAACATTTTGGTTTTCCCTTTCAGTACAGTATTCCATAAATTACAGGAGATAGTCAACACTTCATCACAACCCAGGCTTTGTGTTAGGTGATTTTGCGCAACTGTAGGCTTATGGAAGTGTCCGGATATGTTTAAGGTAGGTTAAACCTATGTTCCGTAGGTTAGGTGTATTAATGCATTTTCACCTTCATGATACTGCAAATTTACAGTGGGCTCATTGGGACATAACCCCATCATAAGTCAAGGAAGATTTGTGTTTTGTATCTTCAAATACTAGTTTCATTTCCAAAAATAATTTATTCTGCCTAATCCCACCCAATTCATACCTCTTTTTAGCTTCAAGGTAGAAGCTCCCTTGCTAAAGAAAAATGGTAGCTTCCAAATGGTTGCTTGTGGATACATTAGTTGTTAGATGCAGTTACTTTTGAAAATAATTATGTTTTTCATGTGAGACCCATTTTTACCAAGTAAGGGTATTCCGTTTCTCAAATCAAAACAAACAAACAAAAAAACCTCTTTGTTCTCTGATATATTTTTATTGTTTTTTTTTCCTACTCCTCTGCCCAAATACATCTGTTTTTACTACTTTGAACATTTTTGAAGCAGGTACAATTCCACAATATCTTGACAAACAGAATCAAGAAAATTTATTCTCTCCATCTGAGTCACCACTCACTGGGTTGCTTTGCTCTCTCTTGCCCATAGAAAAAACTGTAGTTTACCACAGACAATTTTCATTTAGAAATTTACCCAAAGGTGCACAGCTATGGAGGAATGAGTATACACTCTACGGGTAAATACAAATCAAAAAAGAAAGTCTCTGCTAACAAGAAGGAAAGAAAATCATCCCACACCCTGTCTTAGAGCAGTTACTTTGGAAAATTTGTAAGTTCTTTCTCTCTCTAAAATGTATGTAATTTTTTAAAAGCTAAATAAGCCTTTTGCCAGCTTTAAAACCCAGACTACCATCTCTTTGAAATTCAACTATCAAAGAAGATGGAACTCCCAACCTTCCAGTTTCTTCTAGGGGATAGAACCTTAACTTTGGCAAGGGCCTCACTCCTAAACTACTTCCTGTCGTAAGGATGTGATGAGTTTATTTGTCCTTTGGATTAAGCTACTTAGCCAACACAGATGATCAATCCCATTGCCAATTGAATGTAGGATGAACTACGTTTGACAGACGGTGCTGTCAAGTCCTCTGAAATTGGTTATCGTTTATCTTAAGGACGTGTATGTAATGTGTTGTATGTGCATGGCTCTATGAAAAGGCAAATTTCTTTGCTTTTGCAGTCTGTTAGGGGATTGCCTGGGATATGCATCACATTCAGGATTGATGCTTATTCAATTGTAAAATGTTTTTTCTTTCTCTTCTACTTTTGTGGAAAGGTTTAGTGGGTTGGGAGGAGATAAGTTTTTAATTATATTTTGCCAAGAGCATTCAGTATCGATGTCCACCATGTTAAACTTTATCGAAGCCATGTGCTTTCCAAAAGCAGGAACTGTTAAGAAATCTCCTCTCCCGTTTGTGTTCTCGGAAAGGGCTGATCAAAACCACCACATATTCTGAAATAAGGCCTGACTCTGGCTTTCCTCACGTCTTTCCTGACACGCATGGAGAGCTCCCTTTCTTCACTGCCTCTATAAAACCCTAGATCTCTTCCTTTTCTTTGACACATTCCTTGTTAATAAATGTTCTTTCTACTGTAAACTTGAATAAAATCATCTTCTTAATTGCCTCGTGCATACTGTATTTAGCAGTATTCATATTTTACCAACCTATTGGGTAGTTGTGGGGTTTTTGTTATTGTTGTTGTCACTTTGACAATTATTTTCTTTAGCTTACTGAATATTATCAATTGAATGCCACAGCAATCTCTTGTCTTTCTCCTTCAGATGTGTTACTGAAACCCAAGTTCAGCTGCCTGTTGCTCGAAAGGCCAATACTCAAGAGAGAAGTTTTGATTGGAAAGGAATATGAGTTTCATTTAGGAGACTGGCCACCTGGGGAGAAGGCAGACAGATTCTTCCCCAAAGGCCTGCTCCGAGGTTTCTGGCTGGTCCAGAGATTTTTAAGAGTTTCATCAGTTGAGGCAGTGCAGTGGTCTGTGACATTTCTTGATTGTGTGTGGACTCGACGATGCCAGTTACAGAGTCATCTTGGTGCTCTGAGGTTGTGCAAGAAGGTCTGGTTCCTGGTACCTGGGGTTTGTGGGAGAGTACTCTGTTCTTTCTGCAGAGGGAAAGGTCTACAGATGCACAAAGGGAGGTCAGTAAAGTCATTGTGTGACCTTAGAAAGAAAAAAAAAAGTTTTACTAAAAGATTGCTGGGCTAATCCAAAAGCTGAGGTGGTTTCAAGCAGACTTGCCAGCCTCTGTGGTCCTTTATTCCCCAAGGCCTGTGGTTTGCAAATTTCAAAGATAGTAAATTAGTTCTGTTACAGATCAAGGATCTTAAGTCAGCAGGCAAGGAGAATGTTAACTTGAAGCAAGTTAACTCTTCAGAGGAGCTGGAATGCTGTCACAGATGTCTGTATTAACTCGTCAGTTGCCTACTGGACAGGTCTGAACGGAGGTCTTCAGACAATACTTAACCAACAAGTTTAAACTTAACTCATTATCTTGGCTTTTTTTTTTTTTTTTTTTTTTTTTTTTTACCACTTTTTTTTTTGGGGGGAAAAGGGATTTTTTTTTTTTTTTTTGATCTCGACTCTTTCTATTGCGGAGATAAGTGAAAACTACTCAGATGAGAACAAACAAAGGCTGTTTATTCAGAGCTTGCCATAGCAATAGTCAGCGACACCACCTGTATTTGGCTCAAGAGAGGAAGGGGACGCTCTACAGTGGAAGAAAGGGAAGGCTGCGGGTCTGCCCTGGCTGGAGGCCGTTGTCCGGGGAAAGCTGGAGGGAAGATAATTACAAGCAGAGTGCTCTCTTTGATCTTCTAAAGGAGCATATTTGGCTTTCTTCAGTTGGTCCTAAGTTGAGAGAAAACGTAGGGAAGCTGTCAGTTATTGATCAAGTCCTGACTATTTGCGACCAATTGCTACAGAGCTTCTGGTTTGGTTTACTACTCTGGTTGCAGCAAATCTGAGGTTAAAGTTCTATTTTTTTTTAAGGACTTACCTATTTATTTGAGAGAGAAAGAGAGCAGGGGTGGGGCAGTTGGCGCAGGGAGAGAGAGAATTGCAAGTAGACTCCCTGCTGAGCACGGAGCCCATTGCTGGGCTCCATCTCAGGACCCTGAGATCATGATCTGAGCTGAAATTGAGTCAGACGCTTAACCAAGTTTTAAAACCCAAAGTTTTATTTTTATATGTGATGTGGTCGTTTGTATATTGTCTCTCATTGTTAATGTCATTGCCATTCCCTCTGTCATCCAGGTTCAAAACAGTCGAGTCATCTAAATTTGTTTTTGTTACCTCTTGGTTTTCATATCAACTTTATTTTTTAAAACTTATTCATCTTTATCAATTATATAGTTCTGAACTATGACATCCCCTACTCTTCCCATGGCCGCATCTTTAATTCAGGTCTTTGATTTCTTTATCAAGAAAATGCACCAGTGTTCTCACTGGTTACTGTGCTTTAGAAATGTTTCTCAGCATTCCATTCTCTATATTACTTTTAAATAAAGACAACTTTATTTTGATTAAATTGTCTCCCTCACCGAAAAGTCCTCCATCCTTCCCGTGGCATAGCTGTCAGTTGTGTCCCTACTCAGCCCAGCTGTCTTTCTTGTACGTGTCATAAAATCAGTCAATGACATTAATTGGATGAACAATATTGAATTAAATGAATTAACTCTATATAATCCCTCTTTTTGCTTTTCCCCCCAAATCAGCCCTTTTGTCATTTCCAAGGCTTTTATTTAATAAAATGTGAGTTCATTTGAAATTTTTTTTTCAAGTGATGTATTTTTCCCTAAGATTTGCCTTTTACTCAATTTACTGACAGTTACATTTTTAAGAAGTAATTCTAAATAAATAAAATAGTTCATCGAAATAGTCAAGTGGATAATACCTACAATAATGTCAGCAACAACTGTGTCCCATTGCCTGGATTTCTGGAGCCCCAGGTAGTCGCTCTGAGGCATTTCTCCAGGGCTGACTGTCAGTCATCCCAGTGCCAACAAGTAGAGAGTCCTGCTACTATGATGGCAAAGAAGGGCAGCTACCATGCTGTCTCTACTTATTAGCATCCCGGGAGCTATGCCCTCACCCCAGAAAGGTTTCCTTTAACAAATTACACTTATAGTACACTTGACCACATTACAATTTTCTCTCTCTTTCTCTCTCTCTCTCTTTTTTTTTAATGCATTCACGAGTGGGCCTCCAAAAATACATATTATAACTGAGTAAATGAGGGAGTATGTTCAGCCATTTCACAAGTTGTATAACAATTTGGCTCAGAAATTGTTAAAAAGGAGACAACAGGCCCCAAATAGAGTCATTTGTGGGAAACCCCACGTTCGCAAATCAAGAGTTACTACCTCACCTAATTGCAGTTCAGCCTCTCCCAGCAACAGTCAACCTGGAATGACCTGGTTGCACTAGTGAGGAAATCTGCCCGGGAGACGCCCACCATCCCTCTTTAGGAGGGGAGACTTGCCTGAAACAATACACTTTTTGCTAGTAAACTTCCTTTTGTCTGCCTCCTTTCTGACTTTAAAAACCTTTCCTTTTCTACAGCTCTTGAGAGCTCCTTTCTGTTTGCCAGATGGGATGGTGCCCGATTCATGAATTGCTGGAAAAAAACCAAATTTGATCCTTAAATTTACTCAGTTGAAATTTGTTAATAAAGTAAGATTTGTTTATTGAAAATATTTTAAGTAACACTATTCTTATTGAAAAATTAAATAATTATATGCAAATCGACTAGGAAAAAACATGCTAAAATAATTTCCCTATTCTTTCTTATAAATAAATTGAGGTAAGCCAGAGGGAATTCTCCTATCAGATTTTAAGAACAGGGACCATTTCCCTCTCAGCTTGCATCCATCCTATTAACACCTATCATAATACTTTGAAAATAGTGGATGCAGCTACAAAACATTTTTTAATTAAATGTAATCAAATCTAACTTTCAGTACCGTGAATCTTTGTGCGATGCATGTTATAGCTCAAAGCGATCACTGACAAGGGCCCAGTAATCTGAGCGCCAGAAATTTTATAACTCTAAATTCTTACCAAGGTCATTTTAAGATCAAATCCTGGCACATTTTGCATTGGTGGTGGAAGGAGATCTGCATGACTATAGGGACTCAGAGCATACCAAATGTGAGCCCTCTGGAATTGTGTCCCAGATCTATGCTCTACTTGCCTAAGCACAGGGTAGGTGTCTCTCCTGTTCCGTGACGCTTTGCCTCTCTTACAGTATTCATCACATTAATTAATCTTTCTCCCCTAGCCGGTGGTAGTTCCTTGAATAAAAGGACATCATTTTTTGTTGGTTTGTAAGCTATTTTGAATGTAAGTTATAGAAAGCATTAAATATCTCAAATTTACAGTAGTGGAGATTTCGTATATTACGGTACAACAAGTTAAGGCTGTTTCAGTAAGCGATAGTACATACGACAATTTGCAAAAACACAGGACTTAATTCATAAGTAATATAAATTAGATATGGGATTTTTACCTTTTTTTCCCCCAGGGCTCTTATGTATCTCATTTCTATAACTTGGAGAACTGAAGAAAAACAATATTCAAGAGGAATCTGAGTTGGAACTTTCTATGGAAAATAGAATAAATGAACATTGAGAACAATATAGTTCAGACATATTCCTAGTTTTGAAAACAAAAGGGACAGGAATTCTTGCTCCCCAACAGTAAAACCTTTTAAAATAAATTTTCCTGTTGCATTTTTTGCAAAAATTAGAGTTGTGAAAAGACATAGACTGATATTTGTAGATTATGTGAAATAGTATTTCTTCAAATAATGTATTGAAAATTCAAGGCATTACTATTAAAGTTAAAATGGATATTGTTAAAACCTTGAGAATTATCAGAAAACTAGACAATATTGTGTCTCCACAGTTTTGAAATTATTCCAGTGGGGGAGGATTTATGCATTCTTGTAAGGAGTTGGTGCTACTTGCTATTATCAATAGATACGTAGTTAAGGTCTATTACATAAGAAATAGGAAAGTGGCAATGTGTAGAAAGTTGCATAATACCTGCTTCTCAAATATTCTAATATGATAAGGCAGATAGACATATAATTCTGGCTGTAGTTAATTGTCAAGCAGGAGAAATTTAAAGTGTTTCAGAGGCGTATAAATTGAGAATTTACATTAATCTCTTTTTATATGGTTGGGAAAGAACTATTTAGATAAGTCTTTGTTAAGATAGTACTAAACACAGTCTTGAAAGATTAGCATGGGGTTAGAAAGGAGAAGCAGAGAGTAGGGAGGTATATTTCAGGTCTTGAGAGCACAGGTGAATATTCTTAAGGTAAAAAGAACATGATACTTTCAGGAAAGTAAAAATTGCCTGCTAAAGAAAGAAATTTAAAAATAAGGGTCAGTGGACCTAATCGCATAGCAAGTTTGTAGGAGACAAGGTTAATACAAATTTAATTTCCTATATAACGGCAAGGGACGTTTGAAATTAGAAATAAAATATCATTTACTTTAGCACCAACAAAAATGAAATACTTAGTTATATATCTAACAAAATATGTGCATGATCTATACAAGGAAAACAAAACTCGGCATCTGACAAACAAATCACATTTTATCTGACAGAATTCTCTATTTCAAGTCTGTAAAGGCCAGATAGTCCTTTTATTGTTTTTGGATGTTTTCATTAAAATATTAACGTATTAGATCAAGTTGGCTTTAAATAACTATAGATTTAACCTGATTTTATAAAGTATCTACATGATTAACTTGTTACAGTGATCCTCAAGAAACCTGCCAGTTTTTAGGTAGAAAATCTGGAACAACTTAAAGAAAAAATTATCATAATAAGTAAAGATAGGTATGTCAAACCCTCCTGTGATTATATATATTCATTGTACCGAAAGCCTTAGGCCATATTCTCTATTAAGTTTGAATTTTTTTAATTCTATTTTAATATTTGCCCTGTTATTCTTGTTTAATTTTTGTTTTAAAAAGATAAGAGGAGTTCAAGTACGCACAATGCTACCTGCTTTGCTTAAGAGATATTAGAGTTAGCAACACTTTCCTTACCTACCTTGTAGGAATAAGATACAAAAAAAAAAAAAGTGCTTTCTTCAATATAAAGATATCAAATAAATCTCAGAACCTGAATCCTGGGAGAATTGCTGGAAACTTGTTTCAGTTTGGGCTCCAAAAGCAATAAACAGAGGTTTATGTGAGAAAACAAAATAAAAATAGGAAAGAAGTTTGTTGGGCTTCATCCAAAGGAGACCTAGATTAGCCTGTAAAGACACTCAAACCAAAAGGAAGTTACATCTGTCACGTTGGTTTGACATCACATCAAAACTATTGAGATATATTTTTTATGTGTGCTATCCTCAAATTGTTTCTGCTTCTTGATTTTATGAAGATAATCCAGATGTTAAAAAAAAAAAAAAGTAAAATTTTACCATGGCTCTGTATTACAGCAGTCTGTAAGTTTTCCCTCATGTCAGACACATGGACATATTTAAATACCAGTGAAGAAAATTTTAGTTTCAGACTTCCACATATGTTAAAGTGTTTTATTTGGGGACGTCTGGATGGCTTGGTAGGTTATGCGTCTGCCTTCGGCTCAGGTCATGAACCCGGGGTTCTAGGATCAAGTCCCACATCAGGCTCCTTGCTCAGCGGGGAGCCTGCTTCTCCATCTGCCAGCTTGTGCTCTCTCTCTCTGACAAATAAATAAATAAAATCTTTTAAAAATAAGAAAAATAAAGTGTCTTATTTCTACATAACGTTTTAGGAAAACAACTAAGTTTGAACAACTTCTGTATTCCCTATTTTTGGTAACAATAATTCAAATTTTTTTTTGCAAATAATTTTTATTAGTAAATGGGCTTCTGTGAAATTTATATGTGAATTTATTCTAAATGAAATGATTTTTCACAGTTAATATTTGTGGATTAAAGTTTATTTTATAGTATGAGTCATCCATGTCAGCATCCAAAAATACTGTGCATGAACTCCTTGATTACCAAAAATGAGGTGCATTTGTTTTATTGGGGGGAAAAAAACTTTATAATTTCAAACTCAAAATGTACATTTGCAGCTATTCGTATAAGTTTTTTCAGTAATGCTATTTATTGTTTCTTTTTCACATTTGGTAAATAACAGTATAGATTCTCAACTGGGAATGTGAAAATTCTCCAATTAAATAAAAATATATATTTTTGTTCATATATTTGACTCTAAAGGTCAAACTTTGTTTTATGTGAAATAGTTTATAAAATGAAAGCACAGATACAAAAATTTGATATTGGCCGCCATTATCCTTTGCTCTTTTCCACATAACTACCATCTCCTCATGTTCCCTGAGATTAATTCTTTTCTTTTAAAGATTTATTTTATCTATCATCTATCATCTATCTATCTATCTATCTATCTATCTATCTATCTATTTATTTGAGAAAGGGAGAGACGAGGTGGGGTGGGGCAGAGGGAGAGGGAAAGAATTTTTTTTTTTTTTTAAAGATTTTATTTATTTATTTGACAGAGATAGAGACAGCTAGCGAGAGAGGGAACACAAGCAGGGGGAGTGGGAGAGGAAGAAGCAGGCTCATAGCGGAGGAGCCTGATGTGGGGCTCGATCCCAGAACGCCGGGATCACGCCCTGAGCCGAAGACAGGCGCTTAACCGCTGTGCCACCCAGGCGCCCCGAGAGAAAGAATCTTAAGCAGACTTCATGCTTAGTGTGGAGCCTGATGTGGGGCTCAACCCCGTTACCCTGAGATCACGACCTGAGCTGAAACCAAGAATCAGATGCTGTTAACTGACTTTGGCACACAGGCACCTCTCCCTGAGGTTAATTCTAAATAATAATAGAAGAAATCACTATTTGTTCATTACTAAAGTTGGCTATTGTGTTTTTTTTTTGCATGATCAGTTTAGTGTATTTGAACACTAAATTCAACTATGCTTAAAAATAATAATTTCATTAAACCATTTTCTCAGAAGTCAAAAAGTGCATCTTAAAATCACAGAAATTTAGCATCTGAAACATAAACATGAGGTATTATCAATATGTGGGAGGTATATTTAATGCAGAATAGGATTTAAACAATATTTTAACATCATTATTACCCTTATTCTAGAAAAAGACAATTTGAGTTTTCTAGTTCTGAGGTAACACTTAAATCACTTAGGTCTAATTATATAGTGAAATTCAAAATATTGTAATGGAGGTAAAATAATCCCTTTAAAATACAAAGTACATTAAAATGATGAAGACATACATTAAAAAGTATAATTCAAACTGCCAAAGGAATTTTTACTTATAAATTATATTGTATTATAAACAGATATTAGAATACACAGTCCTCTCCACCCAAAATATTATGTTTTCCAGTGACATCGATGATTTTCATTCTCTTTCCATCAACCACTTCAGTCACTATTGTGTTGTTGTTTATGTATTTTAATGGTCTCAGACTCTTCTATGACACCTCAAAATCAATATATCTAGAATATTTTGTTGTCTTTCAATTTCAAAATGCCAAATTTTCCCCAGTCTGGTTAGTTCTTATTATATCCCAATGGTAATATTATACTTATACTGATTCTAAATACACTGTTTTAACCTTTAGCTTCTCCCCTTTCTAGAACATATTACACTTCTAGATAAATTTTCCAAAATTGCTGTTCATCACGTCACTCTATTGGCCGAGAAAATACCGTAGGTTCCTGTTACCTTTGTGAACAAATTAGTCAACTATTTGAAAATTACCATCTAGTGTTCCTATCTGAATTCATCCCTTATTATAACTTTAATGATGCATGTCCTAAAGACTAGTCTCTTTTCCATCACCCTTATTTTTTATTTTTTTTTTAAATTAGAGACTTCCAATAGCATAATAGTAAGAACATAGACTCAAGTTAAGTAAGTACTGCATGGGGGTATTCTGGGGTTTTGCGGGCCAGAGGTAACTTACAATGATGTCAATATGTATTAAGAACAAGTGACATCACCAAAATGGTGGAGCTAAAGACTCCAGCCTCCAGTGCTGCACAAGGATCAACAATTAGCTATTCAAGGACAAGAACAGCTCTGGGAGGGCTTAGGAGTCTAGGTAAGAAACTTCAGCAACACAATGGAACAATTCCAGTCCAGTACTGCTCAACACCAAGAGGAAACAATCTTGCTAGAAAAGGTTCCTTTGCTGGGAAAGGGAGAGCAGGGTGAGTGACCAGCCTGGCTGGTTTTTGGTGGCACCCCAGGAAGGACTCATCTCATTTCACCCCACCCAGAGACTGGCAAAGCTGAGACATACAGAGACAGGTAGAAATAAGAACAAAGGGCTACATATGAGTCAAGAGCCACAGGGACCTGCTCTGCAAAGTACCCTAGCATTTTTGCCATTGAGGAAACCAACCTTGGGGACAGCCACTGTGGACCCCTATGGATTTCACTGGTTGTCACCCCACAGATATTTGAATTTGCAGATGACAGCTGCCTGAGTCCCTCCTTCTCCCTTCCTTCCAAGCCCCAGCAGGAACCCAGGACCTGCACTGGCAGATAGTCCAGACCTCTGTGGTTGTTTGAGTATAAGACACCAACCTAGATCCATGAAGCTGACCCCCTCTTTGTGTTGGAATTTAGGGCTAGCCCTTCCAGCTGTGAACCTACACATCCCTAGACCAACTCCTATCACTGGCCTTCACTGTTGTGTGCATGCATGTGGCTGACCAGGGGTGCACACTGGCCTGTATCCTTGGGGTCATCTGCAGCTAGTCCCTCCCTTGTGCACCTGCATGCCCTTGCCTGATTCTTGTTGCCTGCCTCCATTGCTGTGTGTCTACCTGTGTCAAAACCTTGCAGCTACAGTACTACACATCAACAGCCAGGGCTCCACAGTTGCATATGAGCCTGATTTGTCAGGGAGACAGAGAGAGAAAGAGAGAGAGAGAGTCACAAGCAGGGGGAGTGGCAGACAGAGGGAGAAGCAGGCTCCCCAGTGAGCAGGGAGCTCGGGTTCATGACCTGGGCTGAAGGCAGATGCTTAACCAACTGAGCCATCCAGGTGTCCCTTCTTTTAATTTTTTTAAGATTTTATTTATTTATTTGAGAGAGAGAATGAGTGAAAGAGAGAGAGCAGAAGCGAGGGGAGAGGCAGAGGGAGAAGCAAACACCCCGCTGAGCAAGGAGCCCAATGTGGGGCTTGATCCCGGGACTTCAGGACCATGACCTGAGCCAAAAGCAGACACTTAATGGACTGAGCCACCCAGGTGCCTTGGACATTATTTTTAGACTGCTGATGTAAAGAACTTAAAACCTAGAATTTTATATCAGGAATGAACATAAAATTAAGAAATTCTCAAGATAAAGAAAAACTAAAAAAAAAAAAATTGTCAGAAGATCTACGCTAAAATCTTTCTAAGGAGTGTTTTTGGATAGAAAGGAAATTATATCAGAAGGAAACTTAGAACATCACGAGTAACTAATGAGTAATGCTCATGGTAAATGTTTGGGTACATGTAATAAACTATTATTCTCCTCTTGAGTTCTTTAAATATGCTTGGTGTTTGCAAATATGAATTATAACGTTGCCTAATCATGTTTTAAATATGTGTAGAGATGTAAGATATAAGGCAGGCACAACATAGAGTAAGGAGGATAAAGATACTTGCCTGGTGATGAGGTTTCTATATTCCACTTGAAATGGTAAAACACTGGTTCTAAGTAGACTTTGAAAAGTTCAGTATGTATATTATAATCATTACATTAAACCCTAAAAAGAAAACTATATACAAAGAGATATAGTAAAAAAATATAGTTGGTAATTTAAAATGGGAAGTAAGATGGTTGAAATAATTTCAAAAAAGTCAGGAATGGGGAAAGAGAGGAATAAAAATACAGAGGGAACAAACAGAAAACAAAAAATAGGAAGTCTTAATTCAAACCAATAATTATAGTAAAAGTCTAATTACATTAAAAGTCTAAGCACAGCAATTAAAATACAGAGATTGTCAGAATGGATTAAAAATTACCCAACTTTATGTTGTCTGTAAGAAATTCACATTATTATTATTATTATTATTATTATTTTATTTTAGAGTGAGGGAGAGAATGCATGTGTGAGCATGGGGGTGGTAGAGGGGCAAGGGAGAGAGAGAATCTTAAGCAGGCTCCCCACCCAGCAATGAGCCCAACACAGGGCTCAGTCTCACGACCCTGAGATCATGACCTGAGCAGAAATCAAGAGTTGGACGCAACCCACTGAGCCACCCAGGCGCCCCTGTAAGAAATTCACTTTAAATATAATGACATAGGTAGGTTAAAAGTAAAAGGATAGGAATAAATATGTTCATCATGCAAATACTAATCAAAAGAAAGATTAAGTGACTATATTAATGTCAGGTAATATAGACTTCAGAACAAAGAATAAGCATAATCACATCAAATTACTGCTTTGTTGAAAACCTGTAACTTTCACTCACTCTCAGAATAACATCCAAATCCCTTATCTTGATCTAACAAAAGCTGCTGTATATACCTTCCAGCACTCTTATCCATTCAGTTGCTGTTTCACTTCATAGCTCTTAAAACTATCTGACATAATCTTAATCATTGTTTGCTGTTTGTTTATCCTACTAAAATGTAAGCTCCATGACAGAATTGTTCTTGCTTGTCTTGTTCATTCTGATGTCCTTGGTGTGTATGAACAGGGCTGGGTATAGGATAGATAATCAAATGTGAATTTTGAGTGCATAAATTATTTCTCTTTCTAGAAATTGTTACAGAAATTGTATTTTTTCCCCTGGCATAATAATTTTAAAATCTCAGAACAACACAAAAAATAATTTAATACCATTTCTAGATTTTTTAAAAAACATTTTATTTATTTATTTGACAGAGATAGAGACAGCCAGCGAGAGAGGGAACACAAGCAGGGGGAGTGGGAGAGGAAGAAGCAGGCTCCTAGCAGAGGAGCCTGATGTGGGGCTCGATCCCATAACGCCGGGATCACGCCCCGAGCCAAAGGCAGACGCTTAACCGCTATGCCACGCAGGCGCCCCCATTTCTAGATTTTTAAACTCATTGTCTAAAATTTCTATTTCATTAGTATTCTTCCACAGATAAATATTTCTTGACTCACCTTCGTAGGAATGATAGGTGATAGATAGATGATAGATAGATAGATGATAGATAGATAGATGATAGATAGATAGATAGATAGATAGATAGATAGATAGATAGATAGATAGATGATAGATAGATAGATAGATGATAAATGTGAAGAGAATGCTTAAATGTTCATTCTTTTTACTCTGGGAAGTTATTCACACTATATGACTATGGATTTTTCAAAAGTAAGTAAGACTCAACCAAAACTTACATAAGCTTTCCTGAATATCAGAAAACATGCTGAATTTGGGTTATTGATAAATTCCAAGAGAATCCAGGGCAAACTGGTCTATTGCAATTCAAATAAAGAAGGAAGGCAAAGAGGAACATTAAGAGAAAAAGAAGAAGTTACTAATAGTCTTGTGATTTTTTTTTATGTTTGAAGATAACAGAATCTGAGATGGATAGAAATTTAAAAGTCAATATTAACTTGATTCAATTCAATTCAATTTGGTAAATACACTGAAATGTGCTTTCAGATGGAAGGCATTGAATGATTAAAGATACACAGCAGTACAGGTCTGTTTAGCAAAGACTGAGAATCCAGATCATCTTGGCACCTAGTGTCAGGATGAAGAGCAAATAAATGTTAGATAGCAGAGCATTCATCACACTCTAGACATTCAATAAATATTTGTTGAATGGATGAAAGGTAAGCTAAAGACATGTTTTCAGGGATTTTTGAAGACCATTACACTGTGTACTTAGCACTGCTACTCCTCGTCTCTTTCTAGAGATATTCTGCTTCTCTGCTCCCAGCGGTAAACAGGAAAGCCTGGTCTAGGCCAAAGATAATTGCCTCATTCAAATGTACACAGTGACTTTCCAAGAGATAAACATATGACCCAAGTTAAGCCAACAAGATTCTTTCAATAGAAATTTTCAATTTGCAACTGGGAGAAATAAGTTTTTCGATTTGTGTTTTGTTTTGTTTTTATTTTTGTTTTCTGCCACAGTTTTCTTCCACTCCATGATTATGAGTAGAGGAATACCAATCACCCCTCAATCACACCTCCTCCACTACATACCGATGATCAGTAAAAGAAAATGAGTATGTGGACATTGAGATATAAACAGGAGCTTAAGAAGTGGGGGGTCCACTTTCTCCTCGAATCATGTTTCTTTTCATTTGGAAAAAAGATTCAATTAATTACATACTTGCTTGAATGAGAGGTTTTTTTTTTTTTTTTTTTTTTTTTTTTTTACTATTTTGGGTTCACAAACTGCTTTGAGGATCTGAAGAAAGCTATTTCTATCTTCTCTACATTGTTCTACATTAATAAACTTGACTGATATTTTGGCTGTCTTGATGCCCATCCATGTAACATTTTTGGACATTATATATCCCAGCGTAGTGAAAGTACTTAGGGAAGTGTAAGTGGACACTTGCCTTATTCACACATCAGCTTTTATTTCTAATGCTTCTTCATTGACCCATTGGTGAAATCTTTAACCAGGTAGTAAAGATATGTCTGCATTTTTCTTTTTATTCCCTTGATCTAATTTTATCTGTCTTCTTTATCTTTCCTCATCTTTGTAATGGCCCATCCCTATTACATCAGTTGCAGAAAATTCTCAGTTTCTTCATCTGATATGTCTTGAAAATCACAATGTCATGGCAGAATCTTCCTCTGTAGCATTTCTGGAGTGCTAGTTATTCCGGCTTCAAGTAACTATTGCATGGGCCCACACAAAGCTTAAATGTTCAAGCTGGACTCTTCAGAATGGTTGCTTTTTATTTTTATATAAGAATGGCTTTGCTCTCCGTGAACTTCGCTTCAGAACATCTTTAATTATTCTGTATGCTCTCAAGTATGTGCTGTGAAAGCAGATGTGGATTTATTTTCTAGTCTGAATCATGGTGGGATGAGATCTGACTTCAAATTTGTAGAATCTGAAAATGTTTTTCTCCTGCGTGAAGATTCTTTCTATCTTGTAGTTATTTCTAACTCACAGCATCAGCCTGCGGTTTTACTACTGTAAAACTTCATGTCCAGTACTTTAAGGGTTACACTGGCCCAATGCTAATTTTATCATTTTGAAATTACCACTGTTATAAGCTCAAACTTCTCTCTGCTCTGAATGATTTCGAGAAGTCGATTCATTGTTAAAGGATTCTTTGTGCAGCTATCTAATTGGTGATAGTGATTAAGCTTAAATATTGCTTGGATATTTACTAAGTACTGATTGTATGCATAAAAAGTCCTAAATACTCAGCCAGACATCTCAGAATCTTGATATACTATTGCCAGCAAACGTTTCCAGACTTCTTTCCCCCCCTCCTGTACTCCTTTAAAGATATTCTTCTTAAATCGTCAGCAATATTAACACCTAAGGTACACTAGATGTACATTTTTGTCAGACACTGGGTTAAGTGCTTACTCTTATTCCAATCACCCTTTGAAATAGGAACTATTATTATTCTCATTTTACATCTAAGGCAGCCTCTAGAGGTCCAGATGGATAAAGTAATTTGCTCAAGATCACAAAAACACTCTTACCCACTTCAACAAAAAATCTATGATGGTAGGATTTTTGTTGGTTTATTGATGGATCTCAGAAATATACCTCAGTACTGAAACATGTATAGGATATGATAGTTTTTTAATGTGATGGATATCCTTCATTTGTTCCTCCAGGTACACTATCCACCATTTTTCAGTTTTCCCTGTGCCCTGAGTAGGGATAGAGGTGACATTATGAGCTGTATTAATTGATCTCCCTTGCTTTCTAACTTCTTGTTGGGCTCAGCTAATAGTATGTCTGTGAAAGATCTAGGCCACCATGAAGTTATTCCCCCACTTGTTGCATGTGGCATAGCAGATTCAATGATGTTTCAAGTACCTGTTACAGATAGCAGTGCTGTATAGAACCATCGGCAGCATTCTGTAAGGGAAATACAGTGCACATCTGTAGTGCATTGAGTAAAGTTGTACCATCCTCTTCAAATAACTATTCTCTTTTTACAAAAGAGCTTTCAGCATGCTAGAGAGCCCACTAGAAACTGAAAACTTGACTATGAGCCAGCAAGTTAGTATGGGACCTGAGATGCTAAGCATAAACTTCGTTTTGTTTAGTCCAATGAGCTGTAAGACTGGACAACATACTCAGCATAATTCCGTCATCCCATGAAAGTGGTGTATATGCTATTGGGCTTAAAGAGACCCTGAAAGTATAGGTAAATTACATGGCCAACTGGTATAGACGCCCACAACCTTTACTCTGGCTACATTGCCTCCACCCTCTGAACCTACACCTATGAACTCATAAGAAATTTTCTATAAATGGTAAGAAAAAATGATTTTGTGCATATGCTGGTACTACCATAAAGGAGAATATAGTATTTATTCAAAGAGGAATAGGCAAAGAGTTAAGCAGTGTGCCTATTGTTTGTTTGCTTGGAAAAAGATAACCAGCAAATGGACTTACACTGAGTGGTCTCAGTGGCTGATGGTTTGGTTGGATGGTCAGATGTATGAAGTCTAGGGAAGAGGTATATGCTACACCTCTCTGAATGGGCAGAGACTGTGAAGATATTTGGGTTCCATGTGAATGCTCACAGAAAAGTAAAATCTTAATAATCAGGTAGATAAGATAAAATGTCCTGTGGAAATCAATTGATCTTATCTCTGTCCTATGGACTCACAAACAAGGTAGGCATGACATTGGGGTGGAGGTTTTGCATGGACTTATCAACAGGAGCAACAGCTTGCTAAGCTCTTCTCATACTGTTAATGGCAGAGACAAACACTATACCCTCAGGATGGTCTCATTCTCCTGAAAATGGAGAGAAGGTCAGCCAGCCACTTCAATCTTGGAATTATCAATGCTTTGATTTCACTAAAAAATAGATTTACCCTTTCTACCAGAAGTGGTTCTGCAAAAATCATCTTCTGTGGTCTTGCAAATAACTTTATTCACCATTATAGCATTACATGTAGCATTGTGTCTGACTGAGGAACTCATATTAGAGCGAATGATGTATGGCAATGGACTTGTGATCATGGAATTCGGCGTGCTTACCATGTTTCCCAGCCTTGGCATGAGGGAAGAATGGACTGGGCATTTGAAGGCTTGGACGTAGTGCCACCTGGGTGGCACTTTCTTATGTGGCTGCAGTAATGTCCTCTGGGTTGAAGTATATGTTTTAAGTTGCTGACAAATATGTGGTACAATTTCTTCCATAGCAGGATTAACAGGTACCGGAACCAAAGTGTGGCTCCTTTCAAAATTGCTCTTGGTAAATATTTCCTATAATTTTGGCCTTTGCTAGTCTAAACATTTCATTCCCAAGGGAGGATGCTTCAATGAGGGGACGCGCCTTGTGGAATGTGACTATGCGGTGTATTGATGGAAAAGGAAAAGCAGTCGGCAGAGTAAACTGATAGCAACCACTAAGGTAATGAGAAAGCAAAATCATAAGCAGACAAACAAATAAACAAAGAAAAAGACTGGTTAAAGAAAGAAGTGGTGGTCAAGCCCAGTAGGCTTTTTTTTTTTCTTCCAATTGTGCATTGATCCACTTCTTTGGATGACAGCATTCTGATTTTCATGTGAAGATAACCCTACATTTTAAATAACCAGTCTTAGAGGCAGGCACTCAAGGTGCTTACTATGTCCCACCCTAGACAAATCGTGGCTTCACAGTCCAAAACAGACCATTGAACTTTATCCTAAAACTTTAAGCTTGGCCAGATAAACATGTGGATTAGAAATTCTTAGTATTTTTTTAAAAATTTTACTTTCCTAGTAGTGTGGAACAGACTATTATTATTTTTTGCCACCTATATTCCACAGCCATCCATGGTTCTAACTCTTTTTTTTTTTTTTTTCTGAGACCTGGTCATTTAGCTTCTCTTTCATTTCTATGAGCTACACGTACTGTGTTTCACTGAAGTTACCTAGAGTCATTTTTAATGGCTTACAACCAAAGAATTAAGATATTGCCTAGCATGAGAATAAATTACTATCCATAGAATTTGGGAACTTGGAAATCATCATTGATCTTGCAAAAAGTTTAACTTGTTTCCTGAGTATTGAGATGAGTATCGTTTTGAGGAGATGGAGACACTGAATGCAAACTTATTTTGCAAAAACCTCTATAAGGGAAGCAGAGAAGTTGGGTGGGAGTTAAAGAAGTTGAGTGGTATCAAGAAGAGGTTTCTTGTTTTGTTTTGTTTTCTTTTTTCTTTCAAACAGAAACACCAGACTATGTTTATATATTGATGGCAAAATATTTAGCTTTTTTTTAATTAATAAAAGAATGTTTCAAATCTAAAACTTAAAACTTAAATTCTTTCATTCAACATACAAATCTTAAGTTTCTATTTATGAATCTAGTAAATGTTAGCATCCACTGTTAAGGAGTCTTTGAGTAAGGCTAGTTCCCACTTATTAACTTTAATTTTTTAAAATATTTTATTTATTTATTTGACAGAGAGAGAGAGAGAGAGCACAAGTGAGCAGTGCAGCAGGCAGAGGGAGAGGGAGAAGTAGGCTCCCCACTGAGCAAGGAGTCCAACTCAGGACTCAATCCCAGGACCCTGGGTCAAGACCTGAGCCAAAGGTAGATGCTTAACCAACTGAAACACCCAGAGGCCCCTATAATATTAAATATACATACATTTTCTTTAAAATTTACTAAACAAAGTCTTTTTAATTTCACTCTTTGTGGTAAGTAAATTGTCATCACAACAATAAAATAGAAATAACATGTTCTTCAGAAATTAAGGTTAAATATCATATATCCATTTTAGTGTATAATAAAATGTTAATATTTAAAAGTTATTTAATTCGTTACATAATAGATATTTAATATTTAAAAGGTATTTAATTAAAAAAATCTCTATCTGCCACTCTGGAAAACAGTATGGAGTTTCCTCAAGAAGTTAAAAATAGAACTACCCTATGACCTAGCAATTGTACTACTAGGTATTTACCCCAAAGATACAAATATAATGATCTAAAGGAGCACATGCACCCCAAAGTTTATAGCAGCAATGTCTACAATAGCTAAAGTATGGAAAGAGCTGAGATGTCCATCAGCAGATGAATGGATAAAGATGTGGTTCATATATACAATGGAATACTACTCAGCCATCAGAAAGGATGAATACTTACCATTTACATCGATATGGATGGAACTGCATGGTGTTATGCTGAGCAAAATAAGTCAATCAGAGAAAGACAATTATCATTTGGTTTCACTTATATGCGGAGTACAAGAAACGGCACTGAGGATCATAGGGGAAGAGAGGGAAAACTGAATGGGAAGTCTTTAGAAAGGGACACAAACCATGAGAGACTCTTAACTATAGGAAACAAACTGAGGGTTGCTGGACGGGAGATGGATGGGGGGATGGGTTAATTAGGTGGTGTGCATTAAGGAGGGCACGTGATGTGATGAACACTGGGTGATATATGCAGCTAATGATTTATTGAACTCTACATCTGAAGCTAATGATGTACTATATGTTGGCTAATTGAATTTAAATTAAAAAAATTAAAAAGTTTTAAAAATTAAAAATCTCTTTATGTGGAATAAAAAGCTCTTAGAAAAGCAAAATGTATGAATATATGTTTGTTTAATGTGTATAATATACTAAAAGAGTCGAATCATTGCCTAATCTTGACCTTCCGAACTTTGTGAACACTGCTTCCGAATCTATAAGCTCACGTTTTTATGGATCACAGTACCCCAAGTTCTAACTCAATTTTGAGGGAGTAAATCCTTAATCTGTAAAATAAAGATTGCCTCACATATGTTTAGAACAGACTTACAAATATTTACAGCTATTTAAATTTCTGTGTCTATTCAGTTTCTCTTGTTTGACTAAGATGACTAACTTCAAATGCCAACAATTTCTCTTCCCTCTGGCTTTTGCAATCAAAATTTAATCTGAAGAGAGCATTACTCCATTTTGATAAATTTCTAATTATTCAAATATCTTGTTTTTGATAGTCAAGCTAAATTTTAGCTTTTCCGAACAGAATTTCAACATACAAAGTCGCATTTTAGATCTTCAGGATATTCCATTCTGAACCAATGTTTTTTTATGTACTGGAGATTGACTTTTTTATGCAAACATATTAGCAAAGTATAATTACTAATTATTGATACTCAATTTAACATAGTAATTTATTCCAAACTTAGGTCTTCTTTAAACTTAGTTCAACCTATATATCTTATTATTTTTATTGAACCCAGCAAATTTTGATATTTCTTTATAAGCCTATGATTTACATTTAGTCCCATTTGCAAGTTTCAGTAAACATTTATTAAATAATTTTTATAAGTGCATTATATTAAAGGCAATTCTGAAATTTGCTTAATTGTTCCAAAAGGGTAAATAAACTTGTTTCAACTTAAGTCACAAATACAAAGCAGTTACTCAAATTGTTGCATTTTTTTTTTTTTTAATCACAAGACTGACTCAGATACTCTAATAGCCCTATCTGCTGGATTTTTTGGATCAGCTCAGATTTGCATGCTTGCTTTGCTCTCCAGTCAATGGGAATAAATTTTAAATAATGGGGAACAGGATCCTGAGGGTAAATTCGTTTCCCTTTCCATCCCCAGATGGGCTGGTTGGACACAAAGTAGTTCAATATGATTTCATGTGACATGTCTGAGCAATCAGCATTTCCTTGAATTTTCTCTTGCCCTGTCTCCTTCCTCTTTCCCCTTATTTCTGCTCTTGTAAAATTGTAATCCACTTCACATTGCAATTCCTTAAGACTTTGTCTTATTCTTTGTTTTCTAGAAATCCCTATTTAAGATAGCTAGAGTCTCATAAATATTACAAGCCTGTAAAATGCCATATTGGCACAAATTTCTTTATCAAAACAATGCTTTTGTCATATGTGTACTATTTTTTTCTTCTACTAGTCCTAGTGGTGATGTTATTTAATTGTATTTGCATTTCCTTGGATCTTTAAGCTATTTCAGATCTTCTCTGCTAGCTCAAAAACTTTTTACTCTTGATGAAAAAACTTTTATCCTTATTTTCTCACCTGTTAAAGCCATAAAATCTTATGACACTTTGAGATTTCCACTTGGCTTTGCCTGATTACATGGTTGTAGAATTCTAATAAAATCCTTCTCGAACTTTAGCATGCATTAGAATCACCTCAAACTATTGTTAAAATAAGTTTCTGGGCCTCATTTCCAGAGTTCCTGATTCAGTATCCGGACGAAGTTCTCAGATTTTGAAATTCTTACAAGTTCCAAGGTAATGCTGATGTTGCTGTCCTGGAAACCTCATTTTGGGAACCACTGTTGTAAGAGAACACCAATGACATGTACCAGATAGGAAGTCTTAATTAAAAGTGTGTGATATTGATATGGGGTAGCCAAGTAGAGAAGCAGTACAGAAAAGCTTATGGAAAAAAATGTAAAAACCTATTTGATAGTATCAAATTGTAATTTGTTTCTTAAATAAGATATAGCAATCATAAAGATTAACAGGTTTGGTCCCTTTATAGAAATATTCTATTTTGTGGAAGTTTCCATAAATAAATTGAAATGATATTTGCCAGATAAGGAAAATATCTACAACATATATAACTAACAGAAGAATAATTTTAAAAACATACAAGCAATCCATATGAGTCATAAAGAAAATATAAATAATCCAACAGATAAATGGATAATAGATATAAACATGAAATTTATAGAAGTGGATGTCCTGTTTCCATTAATTTAAATAGATAATCACATTAATAATAAGGAAAATACAAATTAAAACAAAATACTGCCTTACATTCAGTAGATTCATAACATTTAACAAATTGCTTTACATCAAGTGTTGGTGAGAATGCAAAGAAATTCTCTAACATTTCTGATAGGATTGTTATTTGAATAACTAGTTTGGAATATAGCCAGGCTTTTTAAATTTTAGTCATTGTGGTAGATAGGTAGTGGCATCTCTTTGTGGTTTTGTTGTTAAGTATTGATACCTAGGTATTGATTTTGAAATTTTTTTAACCTTTATCAATGTACTAAATTTACAAAATAAACATAGATACATATTCAATGAAGAAATTTAGCCTTAATGTCTGGCCCTCTGGTAAAGGTTGAAACTCCAACACTAAATCAGTAAATAAAACATGGTGGGTAAGAGTGAGAAGTTCTATTCATTATCACTCACATGCTTTCTGGAATAATTTGTGTGTGTCTTGGAAATGCAAGTTTGTAGAGATGTTTAAATGATAATTCTTTATCTAGGTGGTATTGGATATTCTGGGATGGACTGACTAATATTTCTAGGATATCTTTGAGACATACCATGATTTTAATAATGTACATATTGAGCAAGAAGAACAAAGCTGGCAACGTCACACTTCTTGATTTCAAAATATGTTACAAATCTATAGGAATCAATACAGTGTGGTACTGGCACAAAAACAAACATAGAAACCATTAAAACAGAATAAAGACTCAGAAATAAACCAGTAAACCTGAACTTTTACAAGGGCTCCAAGAACACACCACGGGGGGTGGGGAGGGGATGAATTTAGGCTCTTATCTCACATTACATACAAAACTCAACTCAAAGCGGATTAAAGACTTCAGTGTAAGATCTGGAATTGTAAGACTACTAGAAAAAAGCATAAGCAAGAAGCTTCTTGATATTGATCTGGGCAGTGATTTGGGGGAGTATGACACCAAAAGTATAGGGAACAAAAGGAAGAAATAGATAAGTAGGATTGCATCAAACTAAAAAGCTTCTAGACAGCAAAGAGCGCATTCATCAACGTGAAAGGCAACCTATGGAATGGGAATAACATTTACAAACCACATATCTGGTAAGGGGTTAATTTCCAAAATATATGAGGAACTCCTAAGATTCATAGCAAGGAAACAATTTTAAAAAAATGACAAAGAAAACAAACAAATGGCCAACACGTATATAAAAAGGTGCTCAATATCACTAACTATCAGAAAAATGTAAATCAAAACCTCAATGATATATCATCTCACACCAGTTGGAATGACTATTTTCAAGAGAAGAGATAATGAAGGGTGACAGGATCTGCTTCCTCAAAATATGCCACTTTGGCATTGGATTATTTTGAGTTAAAGGCCCTTGGAAAACAGCAAATGCAAAACAGACAAACAAAAACCAAAATAAACAAAAAAACCACTGACCTTTCTTCTCTTTCAGTAAAACTGTAAGAGACTCCTAACTCTAGGAAACAAACTGAGGGTTTCCGGAGGGGAGAGAAGTGGGCGGATGGGGTAACTGGGTGATAGCCATTAAGGAGGGCATGTGATGGAATGAGCACTGGGTTATATGCAACTGATGAATCACTAAACTCTACCTCTGCAACTAACAATACACTATATGTTAATTAACTGATTTTAAATAAAATACTGGAGATAGTGGTACCTGTCTGGCTCAGTTGGTGAAGAATGAGACTCTCGATCTCCAGGTTGTAGGTTTGAGCCCCACATTGGGTATAGAGATTACTTAAAAAAATAAAATCTTTGAAAAATAAAATAAATGAATCAATCTTAAAAAAAAAAAAAAAAAGCAAGAGATGAAAGTCCCATGTGAAAGATGTCTTCCCTGTTGCAGAAGTAAAGAAATATCCTCATCATCAGGGGCAAGAAGTTGAGACTGAGAAGATTCTGTACAAACAGACCTTGATAAAATAATTCTGATCTTCCTTCAGCCTCTCCACATAGCTTAGTTACATTCTACAATTGCTTCTTTTTGTTAAACCTACTATAAAAGCCTGTAGATTCCATGATTTCTTTGGGTCATCATTTCATTTTGAGGACCTCTGTGTCACATAAAACGTATATGTAAGTTTATATAACATATATTAAATGATTTTCTCTTTTTAATCTGTCTTATGTCAGTTTAATTCTCAGGCCCAACCATAAAACCCTATTAGGGGAATCCTTGTATACTGTTGGTGGAAATGTAAATTGCTGCAGCCATTATGAAAAACAGTATGAAGGTTTGTAAAAAATTATACATAGACCTATCATGTGATTTGGGAATCCAGTTCTGGTTACACCCAAAGGAAATGAAATCATTATCTCAAAGAAACTCCTACGGCATTTCAGCATTATTCACAGTAACCAAGATATATAAACAACCTAAATGTCCATCAACCAATAAATGGATAAAGAAAATGTAGCATATATATATGTGTATATATATATATATATACACATATATATATGTGAATATTATTTATCCTTAAAGAAGAATGAAATCCTGTGGTTTGTGAACCTGAGGGAAATTATACTAAGTAAATGAGCCAGACGCAGAAAGACAAATGCTGCATGATCTCACATAAAATGTGGAATCTAAAATAGCCAAACTCAGAAGCAAAAATAGAATGGTGATTACCAAGGACGGGAGGGTGAGGGAAATGAGACATGTTAGTCAAATTGTACCAAGTTTCAGTTATGTAGGATGAGTAACTTCTGGAGATCTAATGCACAGCAGTGTGACTGAAATCATAAATGCATTGTATACTTGAAATTTGCTAAGAAGGTATATCTTAAATGTTCTTACTACAAAAAAAAAAAAAGGCACAAAAAACCCAAAAGACAAATAAACAAGACACAAGAAAGAAAAAAAATGGTCACCGTGTGACATGATGGATATGTTAGTTATTTTGGTTATGGCAAATATATAGTGTTGTGCATCTTAAATATGTACACATTTTGTCAATTATATTTTTCAATGAAAGTGAAAAAAAAACTGCTTTGAACACCAGGAATCTGCATATGTGCCTTTTTTGCATAATAAATAGTCAATTTTTGCAAGTAAATTGAAGGCAGTTGATTAAAGTTTTGAAAAAAAAAATCACACATTGTCCTTCAGCATTTCCTAAGGTTTTGAATGCGCATGTGCCAATCTGAGTCTCAATAATGTTTATATTTAAAATATATGTTATATTTAAAATATATGTTAGGAGGGGCGCCTGGGTGGTGCAGTTGGTTGAGTGTCTAACTCTTGGTTTCAGCTCAGATCATGATGTCCAGGTAGTGGGATCAAGCCCGGTGCCCAGCTCTGTGTTCAGCATGGAGTCTGTGTTTCTCTCTCCCTCTCCCGCGGCCCCTCCCCCTTGTGCATGGGTGCTCTCGCTCTCTCTCAAATGAATAAACATTTTTAAAAAACAAAATGTATGTTAGAACAAAATATATATGTTAGGATATTTTTTCTAATTAGCAATATTTTCCATGTGAAAAAATAGGTTCTGAGAACTTAACAATCAACTACTGTTTTGTGTGATTTTTGTAAAATAACTTGTTTAACCCCTATAACACCACTGTTAATTTTCATTTTCTTTCACAACTCATATAACTATGTGTGAACACGAGCTAGGCACTGTTCTCAGACCTTTATGACACTTAACTCCTGTACTCTTCATAACCACCCTGTTGGGTAGCGCTGTTACTATAGGCATTTTACAGATTAGTAAATTGGCCATGGAAGCCTAAGTAACTTGCACAAAACACAGCTAGTGAGTGGCAGAGACACAATTCAAAACCCAGTAGGCTGTGCTGGTAACTCGTCTGCTATGGAGCCTAAGAAGAAATGACGCTAACACGGATGAGAAGAATAAGGCCGGGAGCGATCAGTAGTGATAGAGAACAAACTCCTAACCAGGCAGTGTCCCTCCTGAATCTGGGCTTCTACCCCCTGTACAGTGGCTTGGTGGTCTTTCATAATACTAGCCAGTTTTTTTAAGTTTATTTTATTTTTTTAAATAATCTCTACACCCAACGTGGGTCTCGAACCCGAGCTCAAGAGTCCCAGGTTCTTCTAGCTGAGCCAGCCAGATGCCCCAATAATAGCTAGTTTTTCATCAGATATCGTATGTTCCAGTCACAGCAGTCAACACTTTCCATGAATTTGCTCCTTAAATCCTTTAAAAAGGGAGGTATACTAAATACTTCAAATATTATTCTTATTTTATAAGTAAGGAAACTGGATCTTAAAGCAAGTTAAGCGGTTTAGACAGGTTACAGAGAGCTGGCGATTGCGCAAACCAGATGCGACTACAGGCACAATCATTATGCAGTGCACTCCAAATGGTTCATAAAATCCATTTGAAATTCTACAACCTCAATTTAGGATTAAGCAACAACAACCGCAATACAGCATCAATAAAACAAACATGCAAAAAAATTCTCTTTTAAAACTGTGGTGATAATTCCTTTTTGTTGAATAGATCATAAATAATTTGTTATAATCTGAGCTCCAGAGACTTTATTCATCCCAGTGATGTACTTCTTTATTCACCAATCATCTACTGAGTGCTTGCTATTCATTCTTTCATTTATTTCTCAGCATATGTTTGCTGAGTGCCTAGAATACCCCAGGGGCTCTTCAACACACGGTGGATCTGGAGGGAACTCAGGAGAAAGCACCTTGATTCTTTGGTGCTTATGTTCTAGTGAGTGGTTTCAGGGGAGAAAGATGGCAAATGGATAAAATCAAAACAAGAAAGGGAATTTCAGAAAAAGGGAGTAACTATGAAGTCAACCACACAGGACCATGAAGTGAGAGTTGCGAAGGCAGTTTGTCAGGAAAGGCCTTTTTAAGATGCCATTTGAAATAAAACACAAATGCTGAGAAGGACCCAGGCACTTAAAGATCATTCCAGGGTGAGGAGACAAGAGGCACTTTGCCTGTGCCAAGCACCATGGGGTTAATTTCTCTTTATTCCCATTCCCATCTTTTTCATCCTGGATTTCATGATTCTTACTGAATCTTATTATAGTTCCCTAATGATCTCTTTTCCTTCATTCTCTCTGATTTCCAGTTTAGCATGTATTCATCTGACAGGCATATCTTTCTGAAGCACAGACTTTACCATTTAACATCCTTGTTCAAATGTTCTTATTACTTGCTCTCAGTCTATGGTAGCAAATGCAAGCTCTGTAGACTAGACTATCATTATAATCTTTCTTTGTTCTCCTGACGACCTGCATTTTCAGACATATTTTTCAATATATCCTTTCACACACATTTACCCCGGCCAAAGTAATTTATTCAGTGTGCCTAACATCACTTTGTATCTGAGGTTTTCCTCCTGTTGCTCCGTTAACCTAAATTCCCTTCTACCTTGCATTTATGCATATCCAAAATGTTCCCATATTCTAATGGCTAATAAAAGTTCTGACCTTACTCTAAGAAATTCCCAAATGGGTAAATTATTTGAAATCACTATCCCCATGGTTTCCATAACCAGAAATATACAGTGGATTAGAGAAGTGATTTTTTTTTTTAAAGACATTTTAGCAGATACATATGTTATAGTGGACATTTATTAAGTTTTCTTTCTTTCTAATCACAGGATGATTTCTCTTTTTATGAATAATACATCTTGTAGCTGGAGCCTTAAAACTCACTCTTCAATGTCCTTTGAAGCTAGAGCGAAGGCATATGAACTTTGGCTCCATCAGTCGACTGAAGGAGTACTTGATTTTAAATAAATGGGGTATAGTTTCTGGGAAAATTTCTTGTTTTCTTGTTTATTTGACACCCTCAACAACTGTAACAACTTGGAACTCGGGGAGATGCATATTGTTTCGTGTATTCTCCTACTAATGTCACTCAGTAAAACTTAGGGGAAAAAAAAGACATCTGTATTCTCACCTTTTGTACAAACTGTCCTAATGTACATGTACTACCTTCAGGAACTATGGGAAAGTATACAACGTTTTTATATTGTACTACTTTACTTAATTAGAATTGACTCTGAATGAAGTACAATTTTGCCCTCTGTGAAACTGCCTTGAACTCTCTCCACTTATATGGATTCCTCAGCTTCGTTGCCAAGCAACCATGCTCGGATTGCTACTTTGCCTTTGCAGTGAGAAGAGTCAACTATACTACACATTCACTTTGCATTTTTTAAGCATAAATAATTTTTTCTCCTCTCTTTAAAGCAGCTGTAACTTTTAGTTCTGTATTCCTGACAGATGTGCTCCATAAGCTATTTACATTCTGTATCTTATGCCTTACAATTTTCCTACTCTGTCAACTTAGGAACTTGGCATTTATCTCCTTTTTGGCTTCTCAGTTTAGCAGAATTGTACTTGTGTCTTAAAAAATAAAATAATGACATTTCTAATAGAGGCAAAAATGGAAAATGATAAAATAATTAACTCAGCAAACATTTCCCATAATTCAGTTATTCTTTTTGGGACTAGGGATATAGCAGTGACCAAAACAGATGAAAGTACCTGCCCTCATGAAGCTTACATTCTACTCAGGGAAAAGGCAGAATACATATGTGAATGAAAAAAGAAGTAATATGCATAGATGGTTAATAAGTTATAAGCAAGAGAAGATCCACTTTTTGTGTAGTCTTTTTATATCTCTATATATCTATATATATATATCGCATATAATTTGATGGCACTTCTAAGAGAAATAATAAAAATCATAAGTACAAAATTAGAAGAACTTGGAAGGGGCTGTGCAAAAGAGGACTTCAAACGCTAATAAGGGCTTTGAAATGTAAGTATCCTCAGTTTTATAATACATCCGCCATTGATGTTGTGGCCGAATATAAAACTGAAATGAGACACGTGGAACTCCAGGCTGGTGGGAAGGTGCAATTCTGTGTAGCGGACCCAAAGAGAGACACACTGAAAGCATGGCATTCAAATAGCAATTCTAAATAATTGAAAGAAGTCATGGTGTGATTGATAAATGGTTACGGTTGGGTGGAACTAAAAGACAGGAAGTTAAACTGGAAAGATAAGATAGAAAGTTATAACTGCAGAGCAGAATGCTTGAAATTTGGATTATGGGTGTTGAAGATGTTGGTAATAACAGAGTATGGGTTTATCTGTGAGAATGAACAACCGAAGCAGAGTGAAGCATTTGATTATTGGAAGGATAGAGGACAAAAAACTGAGTAGCAAAGTTATTAGGTAAATCACATACATCGATCTTTAAATAATCAGAAATTAAGGCAATATTAATGTTAGACTGCATGACAGTTTAGCCAGGTGTTAAAATCACCTATGAATGATGGGTAATGAGCTGAGAGATGGTAGTGATGAGATTGACAGCATGGTAAGGCGAAGAGGGACAAGAGCCTTGCCAGGAACACCCAGAATTTTTCAATTATATATTCCTGTGTATACGACAGCAGCAAATATGGATAGTGAGTGGTATAATCTGGTGTCATTAAATTTATGACTGGGGTAATTCAATGAATATGGATGAAGAATATTCTGAACACAACAATGAAGAGCATGAGTGTTATGAGCCCTACTTCCAGGACCTTTAATATGTGCAAAGTATAAAAGAAAGCCCCCATCTCTGAGGACTACAAGGGGAGTAGTGTCCTAAGGGAGATCCAAGTTTCATTTCCACCAAGAAATAAGGGGAATGTTCGAAGAAGAGATTTAGACTATCATGTGCTTGCTAATGACCAGCCATGAATTCCTAAAGGCACAATGGAAAATTCTCAAAAATTGAAGAGCAGTGTCAGGAGCAGAAGCTGAAAGGAGCAACTGACAGAAAAAAGGGAAGTGTAGACCTTAAGGAAAAATTCAGTCTCCATGATGAGGTCTACTAGTTAGTATTAATGTATCGTGGAATCAAGGAGATCAGTCTTACTGGTCTCAAAGAAAATTCAGAGTGACATAGACATGCATTTATCATATCTGCCTATATAGCATTCATATTCATATATTTATATATATTTATAAGCTTATCCACATACAATCACAGAAAACAGACATGGAAACTTGCAGAAAACAGGCTAAGATGAGATACTGATTTTAATCACCATGCCATGCATGTAACTTGCAAGTAACTTCTGTCCTCTGGAGTTCCATAAACACCTCTCTAATGAGTCACCTCCAGCAATACAAGTCTATTATTATGTTCAAATTTCAGAGAGAGTCAAAGCAAGAGCAAAATTTTCTGATACCCTAGGTAGATCACAATGGACAGTATGATCTGTCTACATAGCTATACTTGTAGGCCAAAGATTAAAATGGGCATATCTTTTATGTAAACTTTTTATTAAGATTTACTTTGAAATAAGTTGATTTATTTATTAACAGAAATAACAGTACAGGAAAAACCAAAAACTCAGCATAACACCCTCACATCTATAGACCTGTTTAATGAGTTCTACTCATCTACTAATCTCATTGAGCAAACATTAAATCTATGTTTTTTGGATTCTTATGTTTAAAACGAAGAGGGCCATTTCTTAAAAGAATTCTGTACCCCTTAATTAAATTATAAATTTCAGTGGTAGTTCATTGTATGACTCATTGACCTTTATCTCTCTGATTCTCTCATTTAAAATTGAACTTACATAAGCATTTCAAAAAACCCACACTGGTAATTGTTTGTAAAAATCCACTTTGGAAAAGGATTTTGTAAATGTCTTTATCTCATTTGAAACATAAAGCAATTCAAGCGTTTCAAAAAATTCAGAATAACTGACAGTTTCAATAAGTATTTTTCATTCATGTACATGAGTGAAGACTTATTTTTATTTCAAGAAAGTAAGCACTTTATAAAGTTAGCACTTTATAAAAGCTTTTAAAAGCTATCAAATTGTCTATTCTAAAATACTGAATAGAGGAAGATAGGCAAGAAGGGTCATTGTGTACATGAAGTGTGGATTAGAAAACCATGGGGCACAATGGCATAGGAGATCAACTTCAGTCTTAACTTTTGGTTGATTTTGCCAGGAATTCTTTAATCAGTCTATGTGGGTGATTTATCTAGAACGGAATTTATGATTTTAAAGAGAAATGTACTCAGGCAGTCTAGGTAATATTTTGTGTATCTAAGGATGGGATTGGCATTTGAAGGGCCAATTTAAGTCTTTCTGATGGGTGACTTAAGTCTCAACTGATGGGAAAAGAAGTGAAATAAGGGCTCTTGTTTCTTGAGGACCAAGAGCAATAGGAGGATGCTCAAGTAAAACGGGGAAGGAAAGAGTCTGAGGGTCCACAGGCAAAGGTCTTTTCTCTGAGAGGACCCATATCCGTTCATCGGTTTGAGTCTAGAAATCACCAAGTCCTGTAGACTAGAAAAGATTCCCCTAGGGGTGCCTGGGTGGCTCAGTCATTAAGCATCTGCCTTCGGCTCAGGGTGTGATCCCAGCGTTATGGGATCGAGCCCCACATTGGGTTCCTCTGCTGGGAGCCTGCTTCTTCCTCTCCCACTCCCCCTGCTAGTGTTCTTTCTCTCACTGGCTCTCTCTCTCTCTCTCTGTCAAATAAATAAATAAATAAAATCTTAAAAAAAAAAAAAGAAAAGAAAAGATTCCCCTATGAGGAGCTCAATATGAGTTGTCAGGTCCATGGTGAATAAAAAATGCTAGGTCAACACGTGAGCTAGAACTGATTTTTGCACCTATTCCATGAGAGAGGTATTTCCTTGTCTCTGTCCTGGGATGACTATTTCTGGCAATCATCAAATTACTCCAAGTATCTTTGAGACTTGGAATTGTCATGTGTCAGATCCCTTAGTTACAAGGTGGGGTGCCCCCTGCCTTCACCCAGAAGGTGGTAGAGGGTGAAGAGCAGCTTCCTTACCACTATTGCATGGGGGGAATAGGATAATTCAGTGTAACTGAGTTGGGCACCTGATGAAGCAAATTCTACTCCTATGCTATTGTCAGTTTACACTCTTTTTCCTTTCATAGCAACTAGAAATAGCACAAAATGGATGTCGCACATGAATAATGTTGCCTGAAATCTCAAATCACTAATATATATCTGAAAGTTTATTTAAAATTTATTAATTTTTTTCTTGACTAAGTCAGAAGTGCTTGTAAATATAGAAATTCAGCTTCTCACTGAACAAAGAAGATGAGAGGTTATTTAGGTTGGCAGGGCGTAGGTTTGGAGAGAGGAATTTGAACTTGATTTAAATAAAGCAGGGTTTTAATAAGAGCTTATCACTGAAAAACTGTATCCTGCACTCCAGAATAGATCTGTACCTAGAGGGTCTACTGAGTGAGAGAGATTCATGGAAACACAGTCTTTGATCACTCTTGTAGTTTCCTGGATATTTATGATTCATATCTTTCAAGAAGGGCAGGATTTACAGATAGCCTCCTATGTATGCACAAATGATGTCTTCAGGCAAGTATGGAATTTGTTTTCAGTCCCTCTCTTTATCCTTCTTTGGTCAGCTCTCAGGGGAAGCCATTAATATTGTCCAGATCGATATACTGTCATAGTTCTACTCAGGAAAATCCCTTATAACATTTAGAATACGGTAAAAATACATACATACATAAAAACAGAAAACAGATAGGACAAACAATTCTAGAACTTCCATTTTTTTTAGTGAAAGAAAGTGGTAGTGCGGAAAGACAGTACTTCACCAAGGAAGAGAAATTTTTATCCCAACTTTCTTTCAAATTAGAATTCTGAAAGGCTTGAAGAGTCAAGCAATGTATACAAAAGTAGAAAAATAAACAAACAAACAAACTCCATACCTAAAGGTCACAAAATTTCAGGATAATCAGATAAATTTAGCCGGATGCAGTTGGTCTGAGCTCTACAGACTTTTCCTGAGATCTCAGATTCCCATGTTGACACTCTTCCATCAGTGGTAGAGCTTAAGGATAGTTGGCTTGCGATTAGTAAGGGCTCGGGAAATGTATGTTATGTTTTCAAGTCTCTTGATTTCAATGAATGAACTGAGCAAGATTATTAAGGAAATCGTAATGGAAAACCTCATATTCCACTGAAATCTGCAAAGGAAAAAGCTGAATTCATTCATTTAAAAATGCAGTTTCTCACTGAACAAAGAAAAATATGAGGTAACACAGGATGTGGGGAAATGGTGAGGTTTTAGGCTATATTTAAACAAAGCAAGATTTTAATTTAAGCAAAATGTAACAGGTCTACTTTGTAAAGGAAATTAAGAACAGATCTGTTCGGGGGGGGGGGTCGACGGCTAGTGTGTGATTCTACACAAAACCAGCCTCAACCTTTTTTTATGTCAGTCACATCCTCTAGGGTCCTCAACAATATTTTCAGCATTCGATTAAGTTTTAAGGTTTCTTTTAGTTAGGTTGTATACTATCTCTAAGAACAAGTCATTGATAAAAAGGAAGCCAAAACGTGTTGGCTTTTTTTTTTTTGATGTGTTAATTTATTTGTAAACTACTCATACCTTTCAAGAATCAATGACGACTCAGTGATAGACACGTTTTCCTCTGTTAAAGGGAAAACTTTGGTGGCCTCTATTTAGATGGTAAATATTTTTGTGCTAATAATAACATATCGTAAGTAATGTGCTCTGGATCAAAACCTGTTGTATTTCTCGATTACTTTTTTAGTGTGATGAAAAAATAAGGCTCAATGATAAGCACGTAGGATAGTAATATAACAATAACCAAACAGGCGACAAAGTCGTATTTTCATGATTGATTCACTATTATTTCAGTGCCTTATAAAAGAATGGCAATGATGATGTCATCCTGGAGCTGAAGTGCTCACACTAGCGATGTTTGCGAGCTCAGCTGCAATGAGACCTCTTATCTAGCTGTCTAGCAGCTGCTTCTGGGGAACAATGGGCCGGCCATTCTCTGGGCCTCCCAGATCTCATGCACATTCTTCATTGTAAGCATTATTTTAATGGTGAATAATATTTCATTGTATTTTTTTCATATTGCTATGTTAGGAATGGGTAGATATTGGACTATATTAAATCCATAGCAAAATTAATCGCATTGTTTGCAATGTGAACAGGGACTTGAGGGGAGCCTAGGTGACTCAGTCGGTTAAGCGTCTGCCATCAGCTCACGTCGCGATCCCCGGATCCTGGGATGGAGCCCTGCGTTAGGCTCCCTGCTTAGCGGGGTGTCTGTGTGTCCCTTTCCCTATGCCCCTTCCCCTGTAAATAAATAAAAAAGCCTTTAAAAAATAAAAAGGGCCTTGAAAATATAATTTTGTAAGACATAGGTGCATAGAATCCTTTTAGCTTACACATTGAATAAACAAGAAACCCCACATTAATTAGAAATGTTAGTATTTTCTGATAAATACCAAATTCTGCCCCTTTCCTGCTCTAGAATTCTTTCTACTGCATGGTGCCAAACAATTCTCTGAGGGCCTTGCCCTTACTAAGTTATTTAAACTTCATAACAATTCTTAGAGGACAAGTTATCACTCATTTTATAAATTAAGAAAATAAGCTGTAGAGAGGCTGAAGAATTTTTCCGAGCCCATACAGTTCTAATTACTCAAGCAATAAGTGAAAGTCAAGAAAAATAAAATATCAGCTATTATGCAATTCCACTGTTTAAATGCCTGATTTTATACATAGTGAAAAGCTATGTATCTTATGTTAGTGTCTAACACATTTAAATAGCTTGCTATTTTTCCTTCCACTCAAGTGCTTTAATACTGATAATAATAATAATAATAACTTGGGTTTCTATGACATTTTATTTTTTTACATGTTATTTTACATTTTTAATGCGTGAACACACACAACTTGGTAAGCTACGATTACTAGCTTTATTCACTTGGGAAAATAGCTTTGAAATCAGGATTAATAATATGGTATTTATTCTCTTTCTTTTGGAAAGTTCTATGTTGAATTTATATATTAATATTATATCAAATTATTATATTAAATATAGGTGTATTTTAATTAAACACAAAACAGGTGTTTTCCATGGACTTCAAAGTTATATAATTGCTTTTTTCCATGTCTGTATATAGGCATTGACTATATTTTTAAATTCATGATTTTTATAGACTTTAAGAATTTAGGCAGTTGTTAGTGAGGTTTTCTTTGTTTATTGTTTTGGTTTTGGTTTTGGTACTAAATAAATCACCAAAAAGACCAACTATTTTTATGGTGTTTTGAAGTGCATTTGTGAAAAATGCTTCAAAGATACATGCATTGAAAGTATACATATTTTTGCCTTTGGTTTAACAAAGAAATGATGCAAAGGGAAAAGGTATGACAGACAGTACTGGCCAAACTTATGTAATATATAGTCATCTTTTAATGGGAAAAAAATTATATATATACCTATATGTAAACTTGTATGCTTTCCACGTGACATAATCATTTATTTTAATGTTACTTAAGAAGTTCAAAACATAGGCCTAAGTATAAATTCCTTGTTTATACAGCTATATAACCAAAACTAATTTAAAAATTAATTATAAACACGATCAAATTAATAATATTCAAATTAACAGTATTGATTTAATGTCACAATTAATTTTTTCTGAAACTTAATTGCCATAACCAGCTGTGCTAAGCCTTTTTTTCTTTTTTAATTTAATAATGCCTATGAACTTGTGCTCAGTAACAGCTAAATTTTCTTACCAGCATTTCTCTTCAAACCTTGGTGGAAACTTCACTAACCTAAATCATTTGGCAGAAATTCAGAATTTACATTTATTATACCCTGTTGCTGTCTCATTAATAGTAGAATATGGCAACCTTTCCTTTTCTCATTAACATAATACTGTATGGACTCCAAATACCTTTAAAACTAAAACTCAAATTAAGAGGCAAACTCTCAGTGTCTATTCTTGAAAATATATTATAAAAAACCAAAATATATTATTATGTATTTATCCATCAAACTTAAGTATTGGCATAGTACTATAGTATTAGTATTTAGTAGGGGCCTACTTTGTAGCAGAAGCTCTGTACAGAAAAAAATGTATACAAAGTCCAATTTCTCATAGAACTTATATTCTAACGTAGGAAAAAGGAAATTAAAATGAAACCTATTATCTATAGCTCTCTATAATTCTACATCTATATCTGCATAATCTGGAATTTTTAAAAAAACAAGGATAAAGGGAAATTCTTTTTTTTTTGCAGTGTTAGATACATTAAAGTATACAAGTGATATATAAAGGTATACAAGTGGTATATATAAAATTATAAATAAATGTATTTATAAATATAAAATATATATAAATATAAATAAATATTTATATAAATAAATATATAATGTATTATATATGTAATTATATATATAAAGGCATCTATTATGCCCATATATAAATAGATACAATGCTATTCAGTGTAGTATTATTTTTAATAGCAAAAGATGATAAAACATCCTAAATAAACATCTCATCTGTAGGAACTAGCTGGTTAAATGTCAATGACACGAAATATAATATAGCCTTAACAAAATAATAAATGTGCTCGTGATGTAACACAATGGAAAACTATATAACTTTTATTAATAAATGAAAAGATAAAAAGATTATTCTATATGTATGCTATCATTTGTTAAAAAGTAGTTCATATTTGCCATCTATCTAGCTTTGTAGAAGTGGTTATCTGCCTCTAAGATAGAGAATGAAATATAGGCAGAGACATTCCATTACACATACCTTTTTCTATTTTTGCTTTGTGAATCACAAGAATTTTCCACCTATTAAAAAAATTGAACCAAAACGTAATCTTATAGAGATCTTTCAGTGCACTTGAATTTGTGTGCTGGGTTCAGAGACCAGATGTGTTAACATTGTAGTACTTGCTTTGAAACAAGAAGGGGATAGAGGTGGATATATTAAAAAGTGTATCCTCATCCAGGATACACTTGAAAAGTTGTCAAAGGAGTTGGCAAACTATAGCCCTTGGTTGAAATCAGTGCCAATGTCAGTGGTCTAAATAAAATTTTATTTGAACACAACTGCACTCATTCTTTTATGTATTGTCCATGGCCTCTTTCATACTATGACATCATAGCTCAGTAGTTGTGGCAATGATCACATTGCCTGCAAAGACTACAACATTTACAATCTTGCCTTTTATAGAAAAAGTTTGCTGATCCCTGGTATAGATCAGATTTTCTATGGATGACTTGTGTGGTATGAAATAATAATGGGAGTAAATGATGACTGTACCATTCTTAACCTGAGCAACTGACAAACACAATTGCCATTTGTTGATATTTATTAAAATAGGAGCACTTGGAGTGGAACAAATTAGAGTTGAAGAAGACTAACACAGTCAACAGGATATTGGTGACTTCCTTGAGAGTGTATGACCGCGTGAGTTCCCAGATCCCAGTTTGAGAAGCAGTTGTGCAGTAGGATAAGAAGTACATATTTATAAGTTCTAAAACTAATAACGCTTTGAGCAAATCTTTTAAAATTTATGATTCTCAGGGTGCCTGGGTGGCTCAGTCGTTAAGCATCTGCCTTCGGCTCAGGGCGTGATCCCTGCGTTCTGGGATCCAGCGCCACATAGGGCTCCTCTGCTGGGGAGCCTGCTTCTTCCTCTCCTACTCCCCCTGCTTGTGTTCCCTCTCTTTCTGGCTGTCTCTCTCTCTCTGTCAAATAAATAAAATCTTAAAAAAAATAAAATAAAATTTATGATTCTCAATTTCTCATGAATATAATAGTAGGTTAATCTTAGTAATCACTAAATTCCTTTCCAACCCCAGATTTGTGAAGTAGTTACAGAAATTTAAGTATATGTGTATAAATCCATTAAGTGTTGCTTTAAAAAAATTTTTTATTTATTTATTTGAGAGAGAGAAAGCAAGAGACAGAGCACAAGTGGAAGGGGAGGTGCAAAAGGAGAGGGAGAAGCAGACTCTCCCCTGAGTAGGGAGTAGGGTGTGGGATCCCAGGACCCTGGGATCATGACCAGAACTGAAGGCAGATGTTTAACTGAATAAGCCACCCAGGGGTGCCCATTAACGTGTTGCTTTTAATGACTTTTAAGTTAATGAAGGATGCAAGGTATATAGTTAGCAGAGAAAGGTAACCTTCCCACTGAAGGCCATAGGGTGGATGTGACTTTGTAAATTTTGTAGATTTTGATTCAAATAAAGATCATCAAAAAATTTTAAAAAATTGTTTACTGAATTGTATGGTATTAAACTTCAGGAACACTTACATCTCAAAAGTTAATAATAGGAAAACATAGCTAATCATACAGACTTCCAACAAACTAGCATCCAACCTCCACTTCGCATTTTAGTTTGATGATTTTGCATAAACATAGAGGATTTTGATGGGAAGCAATTTCAGAGTGTTAATTGATGAAGAACATAAGGCATTCCTTTGCAAGTTTAACCTTACTGTGATGTTTGACTTAAAAAGTAAATATAGCCAGAGTGTAATAAAACAGAATTTCTCAATGTTCCTTCCCTCCCTTTCTATTAGAAACTTCCATTTTTTTCCCAAAGATTTTCACATTTAAAAGAGCTTTGAGCAGATATGAAGGCCAAGAATCAATTTCATTATTTCTAATTACCAGTCTGTTTCTGTCACAATGAAATTTTCAGGCCTTTTTAAAGGCATTTCTAAATTATTAAATACATTTAAATATTACGTGACTTATTTTTCTTTTAAGTTCTAGCCATTACTTTTTTTAAGTGATGCTATCTTTATAATTGTTTTTGGCCCACACACATTCTCTCATTTGTTCCACACACTACTCTTTAGAAACGCTGCTAGATACAGAATTTCATTATATCTAATTTTCATGAGAGTAGAAGTGAGTGCTCTTTATTAAGATTCCATAATAACTAAATTTTCATCCCCCCCAAAATATAAAGTGGCAATGTTATCACTCTTGCACATCCTCAGTGGAACTCCAGTTCTATTATCTCTAAGATTTTCCTCTTTTGTTTCCTCCAATTGATCGCATTATATTCTCAGATCAGCAACTGAAACTGCAGGCAGCTTTGTGCGATCTAATCACAGGAAATTCAAAACTGCACCCGTCTGTCATCTGAAAAGTTATCATGCCCATCTTAATAAGTTATGTAAAACAAGTTTGTAAGCATATGCAAGTATGCATAATCGTTATTTGTTTTTCTCATTCAGGTTTCTTACTTTATCCTCTGATAATTTCTTGACATCAAAATTTCTTTCATTTGATCTACTTCCAAATTTACTGTTTAAAAATGGACAGAGCGATTCCTCCTTGAGCATAGGTAAATCATTTATACTTAAAGATTATGTGAAGATTGGGCACCTGGGTGGATCAGTCGGTTAAGTGTCTGTCTTCAGCTCAGGTCATGATCTCGGGGTCCTGGGAAGGGCTCTCTGCTCAGTGGGAGACTCCCACTCCCTCTACTGCACTCTCTCTCTCTGTCAAATAAACAAATAAAATCTTTAAAAAAATTTTTTTAATTATGTGAAGATAACATCAGAATATTTCATTAACAATATTTTGGGAAGCGATTTGTGAAGTTTGGTATATTTGGTGACAGTTTAGAAAGATGAGTTTACAGGCAAGCTTTTATTTTTATTTTTTTAAGATTTTTTTTTTTTTTTTTTTAGAGAGAGAGCACAAGTGAGAGGCAGAGGCAGAGAGAGGGAGAAGCAGGCTCCCCACTGAGCAGGGAGCCTGACACAGGTCTCAATCCCAGGACTCTGGGATCATGGCCTGAACCGAAGGCAGATGCTTAACTGACTGAGCTACCCAGGCATCCCTACAGGCAAGCTTTTAAAAGACTACATGCTCTCTTCTTCTGCTAGCTGCCACATATAGCAGAAACATATCCTTTATGATTTCATAAACAGGCTCAGTTTCCTCACAAATAAATAAATACCTTAGTGAAAATATTACTATCTCATGCTCCACTCTAAAAACCAAGAAGTATTTCTCAAATAAGAAGTGAAAATATCAATTAATATTTTTTCCATTTCATGACACTGAGATCATGACCTGAGCTAAAATCAGTGCTTAACCAACTGAGCCACCTAGGAACCCCAACAGGTTTAAGACAATAAAAGTATATGAAAATATCTC